>NC_079436.1:43865339-44465339 GCF_903798145.1 Danio aesculapii
AGTAATCTATATGGCTCCGGTGAGTTAATGCTAAAGCAATAGGTTTGCTTTAGCTTGTAACTTGTAAACTTTATGAACTATTTTCACTAAGTATGACATATTAGTTTAAAATGTTTTAAATATTGGTAATTTAGTTGCAAAACTCGTTTATTTGCTTCAGAAGACGCTCATTAATCTACTAGAGTTGTATGGGTTACTCTAATGATAGATGGATGCAGTTTTTTAGAATCAAAAACTCGGGCATCATTAAAAAGCTGATAAGAGGCAAGATATTATTTAATACTGTGAACTATTCCTGTAAAAATAATAATAATTTAATGACTTATGTGTTTTTTTACAGCTTGAGGAAGCATTGTGGATGTTTTTGAAAGGAAAGGAAGATGTTGGGAATATGATTCTACAGGCTGATGAATCTCTCAGTGCAGAAGAGCAGGAGAAAGAGGTACAGTCAACTCATCTCAACTCTTTTCTATAAATAAAGGCCTTCAGTGACACATACAGCTTCTACAACATAGCACTTCTATGACTTTAATCGGAGCATTGAGTAATACAGATGTATTACTGCGGTAGCTCTTTCATTACTAAATACCAGTTTCTATGCGTAATATGTGGTAGCGATCTGCATTCCTTCACAGATACTATAGGTCGGGCTGTGGGTCAGAATGAGTGTGCAAACTGAAACTGTCCTCTCTTTCTGTAAACAGTGCAAATGTTAAAGAATGAAATACTGCAGCAGCATCAAAGAGGCCTGGAGGAGCAGAAACATTTACAGGAGCAGATGGAGAGAGAGCAGGAGAGAATCAGGAGAGACAATGAGCGAGTCCTGGAATCCGAACCCAAGGTAAAAACAGGACATTGAAAAACTTTCATATAAGCTTTATTTTATTTCCATGTTACTGTGCATTTGTACGTTTTAAACCTGAGTAATAAACACTAACAACAGGCACTTATGTACTATAGGGTTAAAGTTTGCTTTAGGGTTATTGAAAGCAATTATGCATAATTTACTGTCGTTACTATAGTTAGTGCATGTTACATGTATAAAAAAGACACTGTAAAATTAAGTTTTACTGAAAATGTTGCATTTAAAGTGATATCCAGATGAGGCCTTGTACAATGCTACAATGTAATGTTTTGATTCAACCCTTTATAGGACACTCATTGAAATACTCATCAGAAAAACCCTGGGCCCCCTACTTACAAAACATTTGATCAATACTAAGGAATAGGGAGAAGTCTTAAATAGACAGTTTCTTTGTTTTGTTGAACACAAAAGAAGACATTTGATTATAATTTTTTAGCAACCAGCATTCTTCAAAATGGATTTGTGTTCAACAGAAGAAAGAAACTCAAAGAATTAAAACAAATAAATGATGAGGTAATTAAAATTTTTGGGTGAACTATCCCTTTAAGCTAAAGCCAGGGTTGACCTCATTGCTCTGGATGATGTCAGCATGATTGCTAACTACAGTATGCACACATCACATTCTTTGGATTTTAAAAATTAAATATTTACAAATTTATTAATTTTATAACTAATCTAAATGTCTCCAGTGAGTTAACTGATGCATTTTAAGATAAAGCAATAGGTGTTTGTAAGAAACTTGTAAACTTTATGAAGTATTTTCACTAAGTATGACATAATAATAGTTTAAGGTGTTTTAAATATTGGTAATTTAGTTGCAAAACTCATCGATTCGCTTCAGAAGACGCTCATTAATCTACTAGAGTTGTATGGGTTACTCTAATGATAGATGGATGCAGTTTTTTAGAATCAAAAACTTGGGCATAATCCACTATCATTACAAAGCTGAAAAGAGCCAAGATATTATTTATTACTGTAAAATAATAATAATTGAATGACTTATGTGTTTTTTTTACAGCTAAGGAAGCATTGTGGATGATTTTTTAAAGAAAAGAAAGATGATGAGAGTAAGATTCTACAGGCTGATGAATCTCTCAGTGCAACGGAGCAGGAGAAAGAGGGTACAGTTCAACTCATTTCAACTCTTTTTCTATAAATCAAGGCCTTCAGTGACACTCTTACTTTAGTCAGAGCACGGAGTATACACATTTACTAAACTCTATCCCCTCCTTGTTCTGCCAGAAAGACCAGGGATAAATAATATATTGAATACTTTATTTAATGAGTACTATTTGACATAAGTATGATTTAACCAAAACATAGGATTTTCTTGGCAGAGGGCCCCGTACGTAGCTCTAATCGGAAGCTTGTAGATCCAGCTATGACTGCTGAGGACTAAGGCAGGGGCGGAGCCTACCCTTAAAGAATGAGGAACATGTACCCACCAGTCAGAGTATCGGTTAGTAGATCCTAAAGCAAAACCGAAATGAAATATATAATCATAATTAGACAAGGGCTATAACTTACGGTCTTTAGTATTTTGCCATATAACTGCTATAAATGGAAACGTGATCTATTAAATGACTGCTATAGAGATACGGTCAACAGGCCAGACATACAAAGGCCTGGGTCATACGCTAGAGAGATATAGGGCCTTAGCTGGCTACAAGGAGAGAGGGGGCCGGCTCTGGCAGGCTGCGTGGTTTGGAACAGACCCGGCAGGCATCGTGGTTTAAAATGGCTCCGGCGGGCTGCGCTGTTTGTTATGGCCCCGGTGGGCTAAGATAAGATTAATCCAGCATACTATTAGTAACATACTTTTATTGTTCAATTTTGGAGTTCCATGGCTTGCATACTATACATGAGTTTCATGCCAGTAATATGGTTTGCACTATAATGCAGTGATATATTGCGTGATGCGTTTGCTCACTTGAGGAGCCATTGAGCACTATAACATCAGACTGGTTGGGAAAACGTACACCCATTACAACATCTTATCTTACGGCAGGGCACTGAATTGTGATTTTAAATTCATATTTGTATGATTTGCTTAACAACGTGAGCACTATTCAGGTATCCAGCACTAGGTTTTAATTGTTAGCCTTGAGGTTGCAGTAAGGAAGGCTGTGTATAAATAAATCATAAAAGTGATGTGACGCTCCTAAAAACACGAGCGCAGAATGCGAGAGTACAGTGATAAACAGCGCTTAACATGTGTTCATTTGAAAAAGAAGTGAGTATACATCTGTGTCAGTATCTGCAGCCAAATGAATGGACAGCTTATATATTCTTTCTGTCTTGTGGCTATTGATTGGAACTGATTGTGATGAGTGTCGGGACATTAGGTCTTCCTGGTAGAACTAGCGCTAAAAGCTACATAGCTTTAATGCTATGACCACTTCGGCCAGACCTTTAGACTAGTCTGACTCGAGATCTTTTCCACCTGAAAAGCGTTGACTTACTATGGTGAAGAAAGAAACTCCCATTCAAAAAAAACATGAAAAGTGGGGGTGGGCTTATTGACTCGAGCAATTAGTCTTAGGAACATTCTAAAACTGACATGCCACACCCTACCAACCATTTAGAAACACCTTAGCAACTGATATCACAGACTGCCATTATAAAGAAATCTTGATGCTGCCAGTTTCAGAGACAGCAGGGTTGATTTATATCATCTATCATGTATCATTAATTTAAGCTGTCAGTCGCTCCATAGCAAACAAAACAGACAAACATAGAAACCATTAACATCAATATTTCTAATCAGAACATTGTCAGGGACCTGGGCTAGTTTCTCAATACCAAGTACGCAAAGTTCGAACTTGCGTCCTTGGAAGTTCGACTTGCCAAGTTCACTCTTGAAGAACGAACTACCGAGGACGCGAGGACACAAGTCGGGCACTTCTTCAAATGAACGGCAGTGTACTTTATAACTTCACTTACCTCACCATGGATTCATCGCTTTCACTGTACATGATATAAAAATATTTAATTATATAAAGCACGACCCTGTAATTAATATATATTAATATTATAAATCTACATTTTTAATTTAGGAAAAGTAAACCAATCCATATAATGTTGAAGTTTTTTAGTTATTATACACAGACACGTGTCTTTGATTATCAGATTTAATAAACTACAATGGTAACGTTAATTATAAATACACAATAAGAAATAAAGACATACATGATAAGAAATAAAGATTACGTCAAACAATTTGGTGAACAAAGACAAACCTCTGTAACATAAAGACAATTATAAAAGGTACCAATATAATACTGCTAAAATAATACACCTGAGAACCAATAATAGATTTATAAGACTAAAAACTGTCTGTTAGATATTCACAAGATGAATTAAATATCATGTTTTAACTTTAATGGAGTAATGAGATCCAGTAGTACATCTGAGATGTACTGGCCGAAGTAAAGCTGCTCTTGGCGCGGGAGGTGATGGCGGAGCTCCCTCTGGCAGGCTGGGAGTCAGAGTCCGCATAAGCTGAGGCACATTGTCAAGACACACTATCTTTGTTATTAAACTGCCGATTCAAGTTTAAACAACTACATTCTCGCTTGGAAAACTCTTAAAACTTTATTTTGTGACACAGTAAAGAGTATTTTTAAAACCTTGCGTGTTTTCTCCTCACCATTAGCGTTTGCTGGTTTAGCTGCAATGCATTCTGGGATACCTGTGCTTTGCAAGTTCGCACAAGTCACCTCTCAATGCATCCCTGGCCAAAGGGGCATTGCAAGTACACATTCGGGAATTTTATCTGTACTTGGCAAGATGTGAACTTTGAATTGGAACAGTACTTTGCAGACGGTTGATGACGTTTCACGAGGAAACAAGAACGCAAGTACAGACAGGAACGCATATTGAGAAACAGCCCTGGGTTCTTGCTTATTTGACTCGTGCTAGCAAAACGGGACTTCCAATGATTAGCCAAGTTCTAATAATGATTAGCTAAATGCTTACAACGATTAGTTGTAAGTGAAATAACCTGCTAGAGATGTCTAATAACTGTTAAGATTTGATTAAACATGTAAATAAGGCTTGCCAATTAATTCAATTCAATTCACCATTATTTGTATACGCTTTTACAGTGTAGATTGTGTCAAAGCAGCTTCACATAAAAGGTCATAGTAAATTGGAACAGTGTAGTTCAGTTTGTAGTGTTTAAGTTCAGTTCAGTTTAGCTCAGTTCAGTGTGGTTTAAAAATCACTACTGAGAGTCTAAACACTGAAGAGAAAATCCAACGATGCGCAGCTCTACAGATCCCGAACCATGCAAGCCATTGGTGACAGCGGAGAGGGAAAAAACCTTCACTAATTGGCAAAGTGAAGAAAAAAAACCTTGAGAGAAACCAGACTCAGTTGGGCATGACCATTTTAATTTCTCTGCTGGCCAAACGTCTCGTGCAGAGCTGCAGTCTCAGCGGCGGAGGCTGGAAGCTGGCCTCAGCGAAGACTCGCCTGTCCCTGGAGCGTCACAGGAATCAGTCCCATGTTCTCCACTCCTCTATGACCACCACAGTAGCTGCTTAGGATACGGCCTGGTTCAGGATATGGAAACCTTGGGATCATCTCGTCGTTGGTCTTGGATCAAATCAGTGACTGTGCATAGTCTAAGGGCCTCGGGAAGAGTATCCCCAGGTGGAAATGGAGAATAAAGTGAATAATTAGTGTAGCTGCTGTTCATAGTGTTTATAAACAAGATGCAGAAACCTGTGTGGAAACCCGCTAAGTGGTGCACTGAGTGTATGCTTTACTAAACAGATAGGTCTTTAATCTAGTATTGAATTGGGAGAGTGTGTCTGAGCCTCGAGCATTATCAGGAAGGCTATTCCAGAGTTTAGGAGCCATAAATGAGAAGGCTCTACCTCCTTTACTCTACTTTGCTATTCTAGGTACTACCAGAAGCCCTGAGTTTTGAGATCTTAAAGAGCGAGTTGGATTGTAGCGACACAGAAGGTTGGTTTGATAAACAGGAGCTAGATTATTTAAAGCTTTGTATGTAAGAAGCAATATTTTAAATTCAATACGAAATTAACAAGCAGCCAGTGTAAGGAGGATAAAATTGGGGTGATATGATCAAATTTTCTACACCTGGTAAGAACTCTGGCAGCTGCAACTTGTTCTAATTGAAGTTTGTAAATAGAGGATGCTGGGCAGCCAGCAAACAGTGCATTACAGTAGTCCAGCCTATAAGTCATAAAAGCATGGACTAGCTTTTATGCATCTGAGATGGATAGCATACTTCGTAATTTAGCGATATTTCTCAGATGAAAGAAGGCAGTTTTTGTGACATGGGATTTATGATTTTCAAAAGTTAAATTGCTGTCTAGTTTGACATCCAGATCTTTATAGTAGAGCTAACGTTGTATCCCTCCAATTGTAGGTCGAGTTGTGAGATCTGCTGTGTACAGGATTTGGCCCAATAAGTAATATTATTATAGCACTTATCATAATGAAATAATAGCAGATAACAATCTTAATGCCCTCTGTCTCACTGAAACCTGGCTAAACCAAATGACTATATTAGTTTAAATTAAGCAACTCCTCAAGGATTCTTATATAAACATGAGGCTCGTCAAACTGGTCGTGTTAATGTTATGCTTCCAGACACTATGCAAAAACCTATGTTATCTCTCGCCTCTAATCACCATATATAGACCCCCAGGACCCTATGTCAATTTTCTAAAAGAGTTTTCTGATTTTATCTCTGACTTACTAGTAAAACTGATAAAATACTAATTGTAGGAGACTTTAACATCCACATAGATGACGCTAACGACACATTAGGGCTCGCGTTTATGGATTTACTACATTCACTAGGGATAAAGCAAAACCTTATTGGTCCAATCTATCGCTTAAAGCATACACTAGATCTAATTCTGTCTTATGGAATTGAAGTCATTGATGTAGACATTATACCACAAAGTGATGATATTACAGACCACTACCTCTTACTATATAAGCTGTGTTTACCTGAAATTAGCAGATCCACTCCGATATATCGCCCTAGTAGAACTATTGTTCCAGCCACCAAAGATGAGTTTATAAATAACTTACCTGATCTTTCTCTATTTCGAAATGCACCCCGCAAACACAAATGACCTTGATGTAGTAACCAGCAGTATGGATGCCATCTTTACTAGCACTCTAAATACTGTGGCACCCATCAAACTAAAAAAGGCTAGAGAGAATAAAACTACACTTTACTTCAGATCCAGTAAACATTCCACTGAATCAAAATAACCTACAGTGCTTCAAAATCATAGAACAGGAAGAGCTAGATAAACTAGATAAACAGCTACGTGTATGTTGGATCCAATTCCAACAAAATTACTGAAAGAATTACTACCTGTTATAGGAGAACCTCTTCTTAACGTTATCAACTCTTCTTTATGATTAGGCCATGTTCCAAATCCGTACAAGCTAGCTGTTATCAAGCCTATTATTAAGAAACCACAACTGGATCCCAGCAACTTAGCTAATTATAGACCTATTTCAAATTATCCATTTATGTCTAAAATACTAGAAAAGGTTGTTTCTGCCTAATTATGCTCCTTTCTGCAGACGAACAATGTTTTTGAAGTGTTTCAGTCAGGTTTCAGAGCTCATCACAGTACAGAAACTTCATTAGTGAAAATAACCAACGATTTACTAAGCTACTCTTAGATGTTAAAGACTGGATGACCAACAATTGTCTTGAACACTGGGATCTGGAACACCGGAGGAGGAGACTTTCTCCCCCGGGACCTGGCAAGCACCTTACGCGACTGCACCCAGGGGCCGTGGTAGCCGGGTGTCGGCGTGAACAACGCCTGGGAGAATCGCGCCCTTGGTGCGCTGGGCCAGAACAGAGAAACACGCGGGGTTGAGGAAGACGGAGTGCTGTGATTGTATTGTACACTTACCTCAGACGAGCGAGTACGGGGTACATCAAGCAAAGCCCGTTGTTCCCGGAGCCGCGCTCACTTCGTCTTGAGGGAGCGAATCTGGGACTCCACTGCTTCCAGCTCTAACGCCTCCATCGATGCTTCTCCTTCACTCAAGACACACAAGCGACATTGTACAGGGTGAAGAGCAAAGCCAGTAAGTGAGAAAATAAGTGAATGAAAGAGGTCAGTAGCTTTAGCTGACCAGCGGTGCTAACAGGCGGATGCTCAAGAGACAGAACGTTTGAAAGTAGATTTGTTTGTATACATGTGTTAAGGGATTGTTCACCCTAAGTTGGAGAGACAAATTTTAAGCGAATGCGGAAGTATTTTATGATATTAATGTAAATTGCGAATCTAAACTCCAAACACACGCAGCGAGGCTACACGCAGCGAGGCTACTGTACAGCGACAGTGATGTCACTCGAGCATGCGCAAGTGACACGACTTTTTCTTTTATTAACAACCCAGTTTAATTTAGCAACCACCTAGCAATGCTTAGCAACACCTACCTACTGCCATTTACAATCCAAGCGCAGTCACTTTGGCTTTCTCAAGTCAACATCAAAGTTTGTCAACGAACTTTAGCTTCTAGTTATTATGTTGGCTTAAGAAAACCAACATAAATTTATCCTACTTAAACGGATTATGTTGGCTTGAGAAAACCATCTGTAACTGGGAGTCAGAGTGAGAATGGAGATGAGGGTCTTTATTAAACTGAACACAGGTAAACAGTTACAGCAAACAAGACTCAGCACAGTGTGTGTGAATGTGAGGTGTATATATAGTCCATGTAATCAGTCTTCATGATCTATAGCTGTGTGCAAGTAATCGGGTGATCTGGAACTGGTGTGTGTGATGTGACTAATGGGATATGTAGTTTAAGTGGCATATGTGTAGTTCTCCAGCGATCTGCAAATGCTAGATTGATGGTGATCATGACACAGACATATGCTATAGAAACTTATTAGTGGGATGTGTCTTCAAACAAATCCACTATTGTTATTCTCCATACTTATTATTATTATGTTGGCTTAAGAAGACTTAACTTAAGGGAGAGTGTTTGTGTGTAAATTATCACATTGAGGTGACATATCCTTTTAACAATCTATTAAAGGGGTAGTTCACCCCAAAATGAAAATTCTGAGTACATCCACCACTTGTTCCAAACCTGAGTTTCTTTCTTTTGTTGAACAACACAAAGGAACATATATTAGAGTGTTGGAAAGATATTGACTATAGATTTTTGTTGTTCCTACTATTTAGTGGGTGTTTTCCCCAATATTCTTCGGGCTGCCTTATTTATTTTTTTTCAACAGAAGAATTAAATTAAAAAAAATAAATAAATACAGCTTTTATTTTTGAGTGAACCATCCCTTTAAGTGGTTGAATTGTCTTGTTTTTGACACTAGGAAAGAGTTTAGGTTCACCACCCAGAGCTGAATCATCCACAGGACAACCAGTGAGTATCAGCAATGTCATTATGAAGATTTCTTTCTGTTTTTTTTTTTCTTTCTCTTATTATAACAATTATTATGTAAAAATGTCTTGTATTTTAGCAATTACATTTTTTTTCTGTGATTAAAAACAGTGTAATTTTTAGAGAAATGTAATAATTAATCTTTTACCTAAAATTCAGCATATTCTTATCATCTCTTTACCTCAGACCTCAGAAAGTGCAGAAGAGTTCACACCTGAAATCATTCACACAGAAGATGAGGACAAACACAAAAATACATACAGGTATTGACCACTCACTTACTTAGTTTTAATTTCACTTATTAGTTTACCTATACAGTACCACATGTCTTTGAACTGTGGGGGAGACAGGATGATCCAGAGGAAATCAATGTGAACAGTGGGAGAACATGCAAACTCCACCTAGAAAGCCCTGCACGCCCCACATTTTAACTGCCTGTATGTCACATGCTCCATACAAAGACTTGATATAGTGGTTTCCTAGTATCATAAATGAGCAGTGTGTGGCTCTTCTCTAAAGTCAATGAAAAGGCAGTGTGGTGCGCCTTGCGTTTTCCAAAGATAAAGTTCAGTGTGATGGACCCTTAAAATAGCCTAGAATATGGTTGTGCTATTTTGGGGGGGGTATTTTGGAATCTCTTGGGGAGCTCTTTTTTGTCTTTATTGGGATATGATTTAAAAGTTCTCGAAACTACTTAAATTTCAGGCATATGGATTCAAGGCCTGTAAAGTATTTCAAAACAAACATAGGTCCTTGAAAGTGCTTGAATTAAATTTGAAATGAAATTTGTTTATGACATTATTTCAACAATTGTACTGTGTTGATGCACAGGAAGAATAAGGTGTTCATGCAGTGATTTGAATAGACAGAGATTAGAAGTAATAATGTGTTCAGCATTTTGTTCCACTGCTATTTGTGTCTCTCAAGACGGTTCCCGTTCATCACATTCGTCACGATAACCCCACACTAGAAATATTTCAGCCCAGCAATGTTTTGGTGCTACTTAAGACCATTTCCTGGATCAGAGCTGGTTCTTTTGGTGCTCATTAAAAAATAGCAGATTTTCAACTAGGCTCTGAACCAGCAATACCAACAGTACCAGCATAACAATATTTCAAACAGGACAAGTGAAAAACAAATCTTTGGAAAAAACTAATTTAGCTGGTGTGACCAGTTCACCTTTGGCCAAATGTCTGGGGCAGAGATGCAGTCTGGACTCTAGAGGCTTGAGAATGAAGAGCGTCTATCATGGACAAGGTGCAGGTACAAGTAAATCATTTGGCGCAGGTTTTCAGAATACTGTTAAGAGTGACAGACGAGCCTCTGAACACTTTGCAGGAATCCGTCTTGCCTTCTTGACTCATCAATGGCCACAACAACAGTCTGCTCTGGATAGCAGGCAGTTGCACGATTATGTGAACCTCGGGATAAGGATGACACATCAAAATCTTGCAAAATTTCATGCCACTTCTTGTGACGTAGGTGGTAACATACTTGTTCTGGTTATGAAGATCATTTTGATCCATTCTTCAGAAGCTGCTGTTTTGGAGTGTTGAACTGATGGAGACTACTGCAGCTTACTTTTATTTGTCAAACAGGGAAGATTATCATCAGTCATGAGTGTAAGAGGAAGAGAAAGTTGGCATTTGTATGTTTTGAGAAACTGTTTATGATTTAAAGGGATTTGTACCAGTATAGGCAAGTTGTTTACACACACACTGGACACACGTCTGTTCAAACACCTTATAAAAGTGAATTGCATAACTGATCCTGTTTAATAAAGAAAAATATGTATTAATGTTCTGTTTTTCAGATTTGTGTCTCCTCATGCTGGTCAGTTTCAGTGCAGTTTGACCAGTCTCGTGTTTGTGATTGAGGGTGAAGGAGAGGTGCTGTATAGAGTCGTCTCGTGGGATCCTCGTCTGTTAGATGGTTTAGGTCAAATTCAGCCTGTGGGTCCCTTATATGACATTGACTGTATTAATGGCTCAATCTCAAGACTGCACCTTCCTCACTGTGAAATATTTTCTGGTAGGTTCCTTTCAACATATTGAATATAAAATGTGACTATTCAACTACCATCAGTAGTGTGATTATTGTGGATGCAGACATTTCAATTTTGATGATTTGACGAAGGGAACCCCAGACATCTTTCTCCCCAGACATTCCCATGCAAGCTGAGAGACATAGCCCCTCCAGTGTGTCATGGGTCTTCCCCAAGGCCTCCTCCTGGTGGGACATGGAGGCCTTTGAAACAGATGCCCGATCCACCTCAGCTGGCTTTTCTCAATATGGAGAAGCAGCGGCTCTACTCCCAAGTTTCTCCCAGGTGACAGACCTCGTCACAGTGCAAAGGAAACTCATTTCAGCCGCTCGTATTTGAGATCTTGTCCTTTTGCTCATGACCCAAATCTCATGACCATAGGTGAGCACAGGAACATAGATTGACCGGTAAATCGAGAGCTTTGCCTTTTGGCTCATTACTGCTGCCGCTTGACCAATCCGCCTGTCAATCTCATGTTCCATCCTTTCCTCACTTATGAACAAAACCCCAAGACACTTGGAACTCCTCCACCTGCGTTAAGGACTTTCCTCCAATCTGGCGA
Source organism: Danio aesculapii (assembly GCF_903798145.1). Taxonomy (NCBI): domain Eukaryota; kingdom Metazoa; phylum Chordata; class Actinopteri; order Cypriniformes; family Danionidae; genus Danio; species Danio aesculapii. Next base: position 43,877,235 of record NC_079436.1, read on the forward strand.
TGACAAGCCAACTTTTTCCGGTGGAGCCTGCGCCAATGGGCTCTGCCTAGAATTTCTGTGCATAAACATAATGAACAGAATTGGTGAACAAGGGCAACCCTTGGGTCCCTTGGAGTCAACTCTGTCTTATAGCCGGCAATGTCAGTGTCGGTGCAGAACTGCTTTTCCCTCCTGAGGCGCTGGACAGTTTGAGGCTGACCGGTAGTCTTTATCCATGGTCTCTCTGAACTCTTCTCAGGCTTGAGTTTTTGCTTCCACAACCACCCAGGCTGCAGCACGCTTGGCCTGTTGGTACCCATTAGCTGCCTTGGGAGTCCTACACACCAACCAAGCCTAGTAGGACTCCTCCTTCAGCTTGACATCCCTTACCTTGGGTGTCCATCCCCGGGTTTGTGGATTGCCGCCAGCACAGGAACCACAGGTCTTAAAGCCACAGCTCCTTACGGCTGCATCAACAATGGAGCTTGAGGACATGGACCACTCTGTCTCAATGTCTCCAGCCTCCTTCAGGTTCTGGTCAAAGCTCTTATAGAGATGAGTTAAAAATCTCTCTGACTTGTGGTTCAGCCAGATGTTCCAAGAAGACCCTAACAATATGTTTGGACACTAGGCTGGCTACCCTCCTATTCACATGGCACCTTAGTTGGGGAGCTATAAGTAAGCACACATCAGCCTTGCGTTATGGGCAGCTCCAGAGTAGAAAAAAGAACGGCCCTTCCAAAGAAGTTGAGTTCAAGAGCCCAAGCTGTGTGTGGAGGCGAGCCCAAATATCTCTAGTCGGTAAACCTCCTGCACAAGTTCCTTCCCTCCCAGTGAGGTGACATTCCATGTCACAAGAGCCAGATTCTGTGCCTAATGATGGGTTTGTCATGGACCTGACCTTTGACCACCAACTGTTATACAATGCACTGGTCTCTTATGGCTCCCCCTGCAGGAGGATGGTCCCACGTCACTTCTTTAGGCTGAGCCTGGCCGGGTTTTATGGAATAAACCCAACCCAAGGCCTGAGTTTTAGTACTCATGAGGGGTTTTAACTGGTACTCATAAGGGGGTAACCACATTTAGTCTGACCTGTCACCTAAGACTTTTTTTTTGCCTTGGGAGGCACTACCAGGGGATTTAGCCCCTAACAACATAACTCTTAGGATCACTCGGGCACTCAAACCCCTCCACCATGGTGAGGTGGCAGTTCATGGAGGCGTAGCCCTAACTGTATAACTGTATTGCCTGTTATACAGTAGCCCTAACTGTTTAGCAAAGAAGCTATAAATTTAATTTACCACAACAAAATACTTTATTGTTTTTGCAGAGGGGGACAACAGGCATGGTTTGGCTGTAGCACATTTCACAGCTGGGAATATTGAAATAATTCAGCCAATTAAAGTGACAGAAACTCATGTGATGATTGACATCAGAGATCTCTCTCTATTTGGACTCCTCTGGATGAAGATATTTAGTCACCCCATTAGTGGACAAGTTTTGCTTTTCCTTCGAACGCTACCTGTTGAAGAGAGAGAGAAAATACTGAATGTCCACTTGCTTCCAGGGAATGTTCCTGTACCAGAGGTACCGTGTTTGCTGTTTTGAGTATTATAAAATAAAAATGAAAAATTTTAAGTTTAAGCCCATTTATATATAAATGTCTGCTTCTGTATATTGTTATTATTATTATTATTATTATTATTATTATTATCATTATTATCATCATGCTTTCTGTGATGAAATTAATTTAGTTAATAGTTTTACATTGTTGGTGTATTACTGTGTGATAACTACAGAAAAGGGCATTCAATTAATCTTTTTAGTTTTGCTCTCAATCTTGATTCCTCAAGGTCCAGCTCTGCCACCGGGATAAAAAATACATTGAGACAACTTCAAAGTGCCAGTTGTTTTTTGAGCGAGAATACAGTCTGTGTTGCCAGCCAGAGAACTGTCAAGTGCAACCAACGGTAACATATGTTTAACATATAAGCATTAATATTTTAAAATCATATGAATTTCATTACATGAAAAAGGAAAAGTGGTATGACGAATATGGGCCGGAAAAGTGAATCAAAAATATGATATGATAAATATCAGAAAATATGATAAATATCATACATATGTACATGAGTTAGACAAAACATTGGCCAATTTAATGTTGGTGTAACTTGAGGAAGCTGGACAACAAAGTTGAGGATCCATGTGCAGTACTTATTACAGCAAACAATAACATACAGGGAAATCCAGAAGCTTAATCAGATACCAGGCAAATGGTCGAAACAGGCAGCAGGCAGTATAAACAATAAAACACGTCAAAACACGAATAGACTAAACACAGAAAATGCTTCGTAATGTTACGTGTATGTTCCATCAAGACTCCGCAATGTCTCTGTGTGTGCTGTTTATAGGGTCTATGTAATCAGTTTTGAGTAGCTCCCAGCTGTGTGTGCATGTGTAATCAATGAAGAACCGGCACAGAGTGGTTTGATGAACATGAAAGTGTAGTTGACATCGCCCATGGCCTGCACAGTCACCAGTTGTAAATATTATTGAGCCCCTTTGGGGTGTTTTGGAGGAGCGAATCGGGAAAGGTTTTCCTCCATCAACATCATGTAGTTATCTGGCAACTATTCTACTAGAAGAATAGCTCAAAATCCCTCTGGCCACTGTGGAGGACTGGTATCTTTTATTTTCAAGATGAATTGATGCTGTATTGGCCGCAAAAAGAGGCCCTACACCATATTAATCAATTATTGTGGTCTAAAACCAGGCATTTCAGTTTCATTGTCCAAACCCCTGTATATATACTTTTAACATTCTTTCGTTGTAAGGTCTTATAGTATGAATATTCAATAAAATGAGTAGTATTGACTTTACTACTCTTCTGTAGAATTGTTCCTTTTCACATATCACATTTAACAATAAAATCCTCTCTTTTATTGTTGGTTAAGTTACCAAGTACTAGGGCATGCTTATAGACTGAACATGTCAAATGCATGTACATGAGCAATTTTTAGTTTTTTAGTTGGAAACTAAATTTACACCTAAAAGTGTGGAAAATAACACGCCAACACACTCGTTAAAATGTTTCATCATAAGGCCTTCAAATGTAGCTCATTAACTTAGAATTCTTCCTTATTCTCATGTTGCCTCCATTTTTGTTTTTTTCCCAGAGTGAGATTTTTGACCATAATAATTTTGGTCCAAATTTTCATCCTACATTTGAAGTGTTTCTGGGTGTTCACGTTAAGGAGGTCGGACTGGCTATCTTAGACAAAGCTGAAAATGGGAAACAAGTGTGGAGCAGACCGCGAATATTACTCACAGGTAAAGAAATTTGGTTGTACTAAGTTTGTACTCTATGTTGGTGTAGTTAGTGTGTCTTATAGATTTACTCAATTATACAACAATTAAGCTATTTTCTTTTTAAAAAAACATTACACAAGCTATCAATATGATGTTGTTTATATTTGTAGTATTCTGATGAATGTAAAATGTCACAGATTTCTTTGTGAGCTCATTATTTATTTATTTATTTTTTATAATTAATAGCACCAAGTCAAGGAGTAGAAGACCACAGATTGACTCCAGGTCTGATTTTAATGCAAAATATTTCATATAATATCATATTACTATTTATTCTTGTGATTTTTTTTTTTTTTTTTTTTTTTTTCTTGGACATGCTCTACACATTTTTAAAGAGTAACTTCAATATTTTGTTTCAATCAGAAAGTGAATTTGTGGATGCCCTCAGAGATAAACTCATTCAAAGAGTTTCATCTGTGATGGCGATTGCTGACAGCCTGAAGAGCAAACACATGATTACAGATGAAATATACAGCGAAGTTCAGGATGCCAATACAAAACAGATGAAAATGAGATGCCTGTTTATAGCTCTGGACTCTGGAGGAGCTTCTGTAAAAACAGAGTTTTACCGTCTGCTGACGAAGAATGAACCCCGTCTAGTAGATGAATTGGAGTCTGAACACAGCGGATCCAGCGGTCCTCAGTAATGCTGAGAGTGAGTCTGAAGCATAAACTACAGCTTTAGGGTAAATATACAGGACTGTGTCTAACAAGAGTTTTCAGAAGCTCTTTAGTTAATAAAGTAACTGATATCAACTCCACAAGTAAGTGTAAAACTGTTCTTGTTCTCATGCATGATTGAACCAATGAACCACAGAGCACCAAACCCTCTGAACAGTCCCACAAAATTGCTTCAAATCTGAAATGAGGCTTCATGTGTTTTAGCATGTTGTCGTTTTATTTTCAAATCTTCAAAAACCATAAAATAATGTTTAAACCATTATGCTTTTCATTCATTTATTTTCTTTTCAGCATAGTCCCTTTATTCATCAGGGGTCCCCACAGCGGAATGAACCGTCAATTTATCCAGCATATGCTTTACACAGCGGATGCCCTTCCAGCTGCAACCTAGTACTAGGAAACATCCATACACTCACATTCTCACACACACACAAACACACACTGGCCAATTTAGTTTATTCAATTCACCTATAGCGCATATCTTTGGACTGTGGGGAAAACCGCAGCACCCTGAGGACACTAGTTCATATTTTTTTTTGTTTTGTATTTGACATTTTTTAATATGAACACAGCACACATGCTCAAAATAGATTTCATAAATGTAATGTGAAGGACAGTTTTTCATTCTTTTTAAATGAGCAAAATGAAGTCACACTGAAACATGCTCTCACATTTACACTATGATGAAGATTTGTGACGATTCAGACAGAGAGCATGACAACATGCAGAATCTTAGCTGTTGTTATTTATGTTGAATAAGTGTTTAAGTGTAAAATTATTGTCTTTGTTTTACCATTTTAATATCCATAAATGTTATCCCCTACTTTCTATTGTTGTGTTTTTAGCCACAGCTGTTATACACCCTTTAAAGGTTTGCAATAACCTGCTGTTATTGGTGAAATGGTACACCAGAGAGTAAAAGAATAGTAATATTAAACAATATTAGCATAAGAGGATTTTCATTGTAAATGTAGTAGAAGCAATATTCAGTATAATTATTATAGCCTTTCCTTTATGTCACACATGTGCATATCATACAAAGACAAGGGAAATTGTGGACACAAAAGAGAATAATATACACAGGGTAAACTACATTTCATAACATTGTAGAACGCTGATTGCTGTATCTTCCTTTATAAAGTCTTTTACAAAACGATTTTAATCATTTTATTGATTTACCATTGGGCTAAATGCACAGCTAGTGTATTTTAGTCAACAATAAAATTCTGGTGAAATGTTTATGTGGCTTTTCAATTTTATAAAGTTGTTTTGGCAGTGATGCTCCATCTAGCACCAGTGTTGGGCCTAGGGAATGGCATGATATTGCAGCCCAAACCATCACTGATCAATCCTCCCCCCCCCCCCCCCCCCCCCCAATGCTTGACTCTGGGCATCAACGGTCTCGGTTCTTCTTTAGGGCTTCTCCACACCTTAACTCTCCTTGATGTGGGAAAGACAGTGAAGGTGGACTCATCAGAGAACAGTACATGTTTTGTCCACAGGCCAAGATTTTGGCTGCTGCACCATTAAAACAGGCGTTTGGCATTGACACGAGTCAGCAAAGGTTTGGCTAAAACAGCCTGACCATATATATTGACCCTGTGGAGCTCCAGGCCAACAGTTTTGGTGGAAACAGGAGAGTTGAGGTGCAAATTTAGATCTGCAGTGAGTTGGGCAGCTTTGGTTTTATGTATTTCGGATACAATCTGGGTTAGCACCCGAACACCCTTTCAGACAGCTTCTCCTTACTCCTGTTAGATGTGGTTCTTCTTCTTGGTGGTTTGCTGACTTTCTCTGGATACTGATCTTGATACTGATATCTACTCTTGATACATTAGGAAGACTTGCTGTCTTAGTTACAGATGTGCCCGCGAGACGCACACCAACAATTGATCCTCTTTTGAACTCTGATATGTCACCAAATGACATATTGTTGTGTGCATTGCAATATTTTAAGCAAAACTGCTATTACTCGTTTCATTGTCCAACCACTGTGAGCAATGTGGTGGAAATAACTTGTGGAAATGACATTTCGATAGTTTTATTGTGAAAAAAATTAAAGATAGCTTCACCGATTAGCTTTGAATTGATACTAGCATTTCATCTATTCAAAATACTGTTATTTACCTTAATTTTGTTTGGTTTTTAAAAACACCTTTGAAGGTATAGCATATTTGGAAATGACGTAGAATAAATGTATTTCCTTATCAAGCAATATTTACCTTGATTTTTCTTCTAGTGTTGTTGATAAAATGTAAATTCTCTCCATCTTGAACATGTTCCCAGATGGCACTATTCATTTTCATAGAAACCACCTAAATAATCTTTCACACAAACTTTTAAAAGCAACTTTTGACACTGATACTGTGCTACAGCTATATTTTGTATAAAAAATTGAATTGATAGATAAGATACATTAATAGCTACCAGATAAATAATATTTTAAAATGTTATTTTCATTGTTCAAGTTTAAAATTCTGAGTGTGCGACAAGGTAAAAACAGTGATTTTGACACCTAAAAGGAGGTTGAATAATATGAAAAAAATATATATATATATTAGAAAGATAGTGTTTTTTACAGCAAGTTTTATTGTTAGTTTGGAAAAGAAAAAATAATTTATAAAATACAAAGTTATATTGGACATATGATCAAAGGACATAAAAGTGCCCGTAGTTAAAGAATTACCCATGAATAATAACATATACAGTTATGTTTGTTATATAATATTCTGCTTTAAGAATTTTTGAAAAAGCAAATTCAGTAGATTAGCAAGCTGAAACTCAAAATGTCAGAGACGTCCTTTAAATCAAGTTTAAGTAACGTTTATCTTAATTTAGCTGGCCAGACTAGGATTAATAGACTACAACTGTATGCACTAGATATGTTTGGGCTACATGCAGTTACATGCAGATGGACATATGAAATATGGTTTATAAAACGCAATATGTTTACTTGTAACGCCACTAGGCTTTTGCTCAAACGGACGTATCTGTTTTTGCAAAGTGGTTTCTGTTTGTTGGCAAGTCGAGTAATTCTTCGCAAAGCAGATTGTGTTTGTTTGCTAAAAGTTAGATTTGTTTGTGTAATATTGGCGCAGGCTTCGCTCCATGGGGTTTCATGCTTTGGCAGTTGAGTTGCAGCAACTCTGCAGCTCGTCGCCCTTACGCTTCCGCATTGTTCATCCTTCCTATGGCAAGCCATGTAGCATTTAATCTATAACCCGTACTATCTATTTTCATGTTACTTTTTTTTTTTTTTTTTAAATGTTTTTCTTATCGCGTATGAGGTAACAGCCGGGGCGGGGGTTGGTTGTCGCGGACGAAAGTGAAGAGGATTGGGGAGCAAAGTGAAAGTGAACGGGTGAGTAGGGGGATCGGTAAAATGAGGTTCCGGATCCAGCGTATTCCAGCACAAATTAAGCCCTGGGTACTCGTATCTTTTGTAACTAATACTTGCAACAATTCTTATTTTACTAGTCAGTTCTGCTTTTTTTACTCGTCTTATGTTAAGACTAGTCCAAATGGAAGAGTAGAATTCAATTAAACATTTTACTAGTATATAAACATTTTAGGGCGACGCAGTGGCACAGTAGGTATAGTGCTGTCGCCTCACAGCAAGAAGGACACTGGTTCGAGCCTCGGCCCCTCACAGTCCAAAGACATGCGGTACAGGTGAATTGGGTAAGCTAAATTGCCCATAGTGATGGATGTTTCCCAGGGATGGATTGCGGCTGGAAGGGCATCCGCTGCGTAAAACATATGCTGGATAAGTTGGTGGTTTGTTCCGCTGTGGCGACCCCAGATTAAATGGACTAAGCCGACAAGAAAATGAATGAATGAATGGTAAACATTTTACTAGTAACATTTCAAACAAGTACTAGTATTTAATAAATATGCACTATCTTTTAAATAATTTGTAGAATCTATTTCATAAGTAGTATATATTTAATAAGTACTTGTATCTAATTAATAAGCATTATATTAAATACTAATATCTAATAAATAAGTACTAGTACACAATGAATAAGTATATAATACATAAGTAGTATCTATTAATTAAGTACGAGTATCTAATTAATAGTTACAATTACCTTACTAGTACATAAAAATATGTACTAGTCCCAGCTGGAATACATACCAGTCGAAACTGAATAGCTGACATCTCAATGAGAGATCTCATAGAAATCAATGGAAAATGTTGACATCTGTTACTAGTAACAACAGAATACTTACTAGTCACTATTAAAATAAATACTAGTATCTAATAAATAAGAGCTAGTATCTACTTAATAAGTAATACCTAATGAATAAGTACTACCCGAAGGTTCCACACCTCAAAGAATCCTTTCTATTAAATAGATATAGTAGCCTATTTATTTTGTTTAGATACATCTTTTTAGTTAAGTAGTATATTACTTAAGTACTAGTTATTATAACTTATTTATTATACTAGTGCTTATTCATTAGATTGCCTATTCTTTAGATAGTAACATGAAACCAGATACTAGTACGGGTTATTGATTAAATGTGAGTACGGCTTGCCATATCTTTCCTGTTATTTGCTGCAAAAGCATTGTCGCCTTTCATAACTCATAACGAAAGTTTTGTTTTCTAGGCTGATTTTCATGCGAGGCTCCAGGTATTGAGCATTCCTTGATCAAACATCTAGAGATGGAGCCTCTGGTCGTTGAAGGCAAGTAGAAAAAATGTGATAAACGCGCTGTAATAATGTATATAATACAGATAGCCTACACAAATGTTTACGCGGGCAACCTGAGCTCAAAAGTGGTTAAACATAAGTGTAATTTACGGTAAATAAATGGAAATGATAGAAAACACACAACTTTACTCATGAACGAAAAAGGGAAGTTTTTGTGTTTTTTCATGACCAAAGATCTAAACCATGAGGTCATAAAAAACAAAGCAAACTATAAAGTTATGCAGCTACCTAATACGTTTGCAAGCCGATTGCTCCATTACATAACTATTAAATTAACATTTCAAAACAAGTGAGCATATTTATTGGGCCACGACGCAAAGAAATAGCGTTTTTAATATGACAGTAGACCTACCAAACAAAGTGTCCTATTGTTTACAGGGTGCTGATAACATGATTTGTTAAATTTTGGGGAGTAAAAATATTGACGATTATAGTTGTTTTGACGTTTGGTTTTAGTTTTGTGTGACCATGGAGGGTTATCATGTGTAAAAATAGAGTCCTGACTGCGATTTACACCTCACTTTAAAAAGATAACTACAACATATGAGGCGCCTTGTAGGATTTAAATCAAACTTTGCATATCAACACACACATAAACACGTGCATATACGTCTATAAATTACTCACATATACACCTATACTTTTAGATGTTCAAAACAACATATATGAAACTTGTGTATATACATATAAACTTGACGCTCGCATACACCCACACACACACGCAAATACATATAAACTCCATCTATGCAAACACACCGACACACGCGCACATACATATAAACTCTATCCGTGCATACACACCCACATTAACACACGCACATACATATATACTCCATCCATGCATACATACACACACACACACACACGCACATACATATAAACTGCATCTATGCAAACACACCCACAATAACACATGCACATACATATAAACTCCATCCATGCATACACACCCACACTAACACACGCACATACAAATAAACTCGGTCCTTGCGCGCACACACACGCACATACATAAACTTGATCCTTCCATACACAACCATAAAAAAGTTGCGCAAATATATATATATATATATATATATATATATATATATATATATATATATATATATATATATATATATATATATATATATATATATAATGACTTGTGTATATACATATATGCAAGTGATTTCATATTTGAGTGCGCATGAATTTTTCACTGTAAAAGGAAGGTATTTCAGTATAACAGGAAGTTATCTCAGTTCATAAAAAAGAAGTCATTTCAGTGTAAAAGTCACAGCCAAAACGAAATATGTCATTATTTATAATTATAAGCATGTATCAGGTAATTTCAATTAGCTGTGTTGTAGTGAAATCTATCCTATCTTCAAGCTTATGAAATATAAATAATGTGATTAATTGAGGTATTAGGTCTTTTGATTATTGAAAACATGACATGACTGCTCCAGCAAAATGTTTATTAAAAATCCTAAAATAAATGAAAGCAGTAGGTTTAATCAATACACGGTCACACATGAAGTATATAATATTATTTATTATTAGAATAAATACATTGTTGTCTAATATGATTTTCTGTATGGTGTCGCAATCCTTAATGGGTTATTTTGGTTCCACACTTCAGTCCAGAAGGTGGCAGGAATGCACATTGTTGGTTTGCCAGCTGCCATTAATCAGAAAATAAGACGAAGTAAGCTATTTTGCCACGCTTCTTCATTTGAATGACCATGATGAACAGTGATAGCGCTAACGTTACAGACGCAATTAACATTTTGCGAAATGTTCTTGCTTCGCAGACTATAATAAGATCCATATCTAATTCAGTGGAGTCAAATGTGTCCCCTTCAGCTGAACTGCAAACAGAATCTAAATTGCGCAGTTTGTTTCGGCCATCAAGGCCCGCAGTTCAAGACTGCGGTCACGCCATCTGCGGTTCGGAGAGAGATAGTCACGCTATCTGTGCTTTAAATTGTAGTGCGCGTCTACTCTCTGTTTTGCGGTAGACTAAAGACGCGTGTGTTTAATGCGCTGCAGTTTTATAATCTTGCTTCACTTTTATTCGCCTGACTATATCATCTTCATTGCAATTAGCACAAGTAAATAAAGCACCGACAAACGTCACGGCTATCAAGATCACTCTGAAATTCATGTTGATTTGCATGAGAAAAAAATTACTTAATGCCTTCCGTTTGAACGGACATGCCTTCCGCTCACACCGAAAAGTTAACGCACATTCACATATAAATCACCTGCATATATGCACAACTTTGTATACGTTTGTGTATCTTGTTTTGGATGTTTGCTCGACTGTTTAAGGGGTGTTTATGCATGCTGGGAGTTGTATGTGCGTGCGTGTGTGTGTGGGTGGGTGTTTATGCAAGGAAGTTTATGTATGTGCGTGTGTGTGCGCGCACAAGGACCGAGTTTATATGTATGTGCGTGTGTTAATGTGTGTGTGTATGCATAGATGGAGTTTATATGTATGCGTGTGTTAATGTGTGTGTGTATACATGGATGGAGTTTATATGTATGTGTGTGTGTAATGTGGGTGTGTATGCGTGGATGGAGTATATATGTATGTGCGTGTGTTAATGTGGGTGTGTTTGCATGGATGGAGTATATATGTATGTGCGTGTGTTAATGTGGGTGTGTTTGCATGGATGGAGTATATATGTATGTGCGCGTGTGTCGGTGTGTTTGCATAGATGGAGTTTATATGTATGTGCGTGTGTGTCTGGGTGTATGCGTGCGTCAAGTTTATATGTATATACACAAGTTTCATATATGTTGTTTTGAACATCTAAAAGCATAGGTGTATATGTGAGTAATTTATAGACGTATATGCACGTGTTTATGTGTGTGTTGATAAGCAAAGTTTGATTTAAATCCTACACGGCGCCTCATAACAACATGCTATTCTGGTCACGAACATCAAGGTGTGGTAGTCAGCCAAATGCAAATATGAACACTATATTCATTCAAAGCATGACGTTGTGATTCGTTTCATTTGCTTCATACAGTACGCTTATACAGTAATAAATGTTAGACAAAGCACGATTAAGCTGAAAGCGCAGGGTAACTTGTGAAAACGGAACCTATTTGAATGTTTTTCTTTCACTTTCCAATTCGCGATTACATTTTACCGGAGTGAAAACTGACATCCCAGGACATTCTATAGGCCTCTGTAAAATACAAAAGCCATGCTGTCTTTGTCATCATCTTGAACTTCTGGAGCGCATTGCAAAAATAATACCCAGTACGAACATCGAATATTTTTATTAATTATTTATTTATTTATTTATTTTTGCTCAACGAAACATATTCGTTTTGTTGATATTCTATAAATGATTGTATTGTTCCTCCCACAGAAACACTGCCCAACCCAGCCAAACGTCGTCGAAAAGATGTTGAAAAGACGAGATTGTCAGACATCCAATCAATATTGAAAACAGGTGAGAAAGTGAAAGACGAAAAGACGTCTTTTTTACGTCGTCGAAAAGACGTAATTGTAAGACGTCCAAGCTGAAAATTCTTTTTATCATTAATTACTAACACTCTAGTCATTCCAACCATCAGAACACACATTTAGATATTTTATAATATGAAAAAGAATTAAATAGAATATGAAATAATTAAATTATGAAAATTGTGAGATTAAAGCTAGGCCTATAGTGCAGAGATCTAGGGTGCGTTTCCCAAAACCATCGTTAGCCAACTAAGGTTGCAAGTTCCGTTGTTACAAGCATAGTTTGTTGATTTGCCGTGTCCCAAATCTGTCGCTCCAAAGAACTGCGTCGCAAACTTGAGCGCTTGCAACTACAGCTCTGCAGCTGTAATTTGAAACATAGTTCCTGGCTGTGTTCTTTTGCCACTTATCCCCCCTATGCCCTATTCATTTAGAACACTCTAACATTTGAACTTCGAATGATTAAAAATAAAAAAGCATTAAGATCATCTCTCTTATGTGTAATTTGCTTTCTAACTATTTTTACAGTTCAGTTTTAGCGATCTTTATGTTTACAGTTGTGCTCCCTTCGCAGTGCACTTTGAAAGCATTGATGTAATTTTGAACACAGCCTCAAGCGAAAGCTATAGGTGACCTATTATTTAAAAGCGGAATTTATATTAGGTCTTCAAAGCTTGTGAAAACAAAAAGCATACATTAATTCTTTTCATTTATAGTATCTGTACTGTATATGACATGGGCCTGCCGGTTAGAATTTTCTGCCAAATTGTAAAAGTAGACTTTTCTAAAAATAAATAAACAATACTCTACTTAATAATAATAATCTTCATCATCATAATCATCATCGTTAATATTATTATTATTATCATTATTAAATTATGATTTTTTCCCCCATTTCTAATACATAATAATAATAATAATAATAATTATCATCATCATCCTCATGATCATCATTACTTTTATTAATATTATTATTAAATTATGATTTTTTCATTTCCTAATATATAATAAATATTAAATTTCATTTTATAATAAATCGCCTAGTATTTATTTATTCATATGATTTATATATGATATTAGAATAGGTGTTAGCTTTTGTAAGTGATTTGTTTTAGAATAGGATATGTCATTCTCAATAATATTTGTAAAGAAATCGCAGGCTCTATATGTGCCATTTACATATATTTCAGTAAATATAGAAAACGAGTGCATGTTTTAACCAAAAATAAAATTGGATTTTATTTAAATGCGTGTTTGTGTAAAACAAAATAATTTGCACAAAGAAATGATGGTGTTCTTCTGTAAAGAAGTAGTTCTTCTGCCCCGTTTAGAGTGTCATTATGAGCGTTTTACGTTATAACTAATATGGTTCAAGCGATGGATCTGCGACATAGAAACTATGCGGTTTGGGCAGGGCCAGATTAACGTAAGGGCTAGGTGGGGCTGAAGCCCCAGGGCCCACGGAAGAAGGGGGCCCTTGATTGGCTGAAGAATTAATTTGTTCAAAGATGCGGGAAACGCCTCTTTGCGTTCTGCTTTTCCTCGTCGGAAATGTGAAGTATTCCTTTCGATTCGTTGCTGTTCAAAAACAGTGACACCGGTGCTAAACTGGACTCAGAATGACTGTAGCCCAATCAGAATATTGAATAGCCCTGTTTTAGTCACCCATAAGGGTGATCAGATGTCCCAATTTTCACAGGACAGTCACTTATTTCGGCACGACCGCGAGAACTGTCCAGTTAAAGGTAGGCTAACCAAGGTCGTTGTAGACCAAAAAATAAAATTTAAACAGTCTTCATCATTGATACACTTGTACATGTAGTAATAGAAGCTGCGGTAGGCGGAATCATACTGAACGGACTCATAACTAAGCGCTGTCTCGGCCGCGCGGCAGTTACAACTGGACTCAGACCGGCGGCGCGCGCCCGCACAATCCTTCCATCACACAATATAACCGAGACAGTGTGCGAAACCAAATAGCCTCCACAAGCCGTTATCAAAATATCCATCGCTGCGGAGTATCTATCTCAAGTAATTATACTCGGTTATGTTGTACAGTAAGTCAAACTGAACCAATTACATTTACATTTACATTTAGTCATTTAGCAGACGCTTTTATCCAAAGCGACTTACAAATGAGGACAAGGAAGCAATTTACACAACTATAAGAGCAGCAGTGAACAAGTGCTATAGACAAGTTTCAGGTGTGTAAAGTCTAAGAAGCAAAGCATTAGTAAAAAATTTTTTTTTTTTTTTTGGAGAGAGAGAGAGAGAGAGGGCACAGTTAGTGGTATAGCCAGAGAGGCAGTTGCAGATTAGGAAGGAAAGTGGAGACTAAACAGTTGCGTTTTTAGTCGTTTCTTGAAGACAGCAAGTGACTCTGCTGTTCTGATGTAGTTAGGGAGTTCATTCCACCAACTGGGCAGATTGAATGTGAGAGTTCGGGAAAGTGATTTCTTCCCTCTTTGGGATGGAACAACGAGGCGACGTTCATTCACAGAACGCAAGTTTCTGGAGGGCACATAAATCTGCAGAAGTGAGAGCAGATACGAAGGAGCCAAGCTAGAGGTCACTTTGTATGCAAACATCAGAGCTTTGAAATAGAAAGAATTGAATTAATTAGATTTGAATTAGAAAGCAAACTTTTTTATGAATATTTACTTTTCCCCTTTCATGAAAACGACAGTATATGGAGCAATTAAATATTGGCGCTGACTTTCATTAGACAATATATTTGATGCAAAAAAAAATATATATATAAATAAATAAAATAAGGATGCTAGCCTTCTGTAACTCAGAAGACCACAATAAGCTATTTTGGATATTTGAAGCATGGATATTAAAGATATATCATTAGGGATTTATGGTCAGCTAAAGTTCTAAAGAAACTTTTTAAAGGTAAACCCCAATTTCAAGTATTTTATTATAAAGCACTAATTTAGGAAGTATTGCAAATGTTTTTTTTGTTTTGCTGATTCTTTGAACTTTAAAGTTCAAATTATGTCATTACTTAGTTTTGTATAGCAGGCCTATTTCAATAAAATTTACGAAATGGCAAAGCTTCCCCATTCAATGCTGTGGAGCGTCTCTGGCGAGGATTTCATCACTAAATGTAAAAACAGAGCAACAAAACCGTGAACCGACAGCTATTCACTTTGTTAGCATTATTACATGTTAAAAATGTTAGCTCAAAGTACCGTTAATGCTATTTGTGAAGCGTTTCTCATAATGTTAGCCTTTAACGTTATAGCAGGACCTTTTTATGCTAATTCCAAGTCGATTTCACAGATCATCTTATATTTTTACACAGGTTAGAAAGCAATGAAGAAATAAAATGTAATTTTAATTTTTAAAAAAAAAGTAATTTTGTTGAAATCGCCAAATAAATAACCAAAACAGCTATTATTTACCTTCATAGATTAGCTACAGATGATCAATGACCTCGTCACTATACAGGGCCACATAAAAAACGTATAAAGTGGTTAGGTGTTCAATAAAAATAATAATAACGTAAAACGTTACATATCTAAAGTTCCATTTAACATAAATTATAAGTAAAAAGACAAATAAAACATGTGAAACGTCGAATATAACGTACTTACCTTAAGATTACCCTTCCGCCCGTTGCATTGTGTCCGTTATTTAATTCAAATGATGAGCACGCGCACGCAAGTCACGCTGACTCACGCAGAAGAGTTCCTGGCTGTGTGCTATTGCCACTTATCCCCCCTATGCTCTATTCATTTAGAACATTCTAACATTCAAAGTTGGAATTATTGAAAATAAAAAAGCATTAAAGATCAACTCTAGGTGTAATTTGCTTTCAAACTATTTTTACAGTTCAGTTTTAGCGATCATGTTTACAATTGTGCTCCCTTCGCAGTGCACTTTTAAATCATTGATGTCATTTTGAACACAGCCTGATGGCGAAAGCTATAGGTGACCTATTATTAATTCCCTAAAGGGGAATTTTTGTTACATCTTCAAAGCTTGTGAAAACAAAAGCATACGTTAATTCTTTCAATTTATAGTGGGTTATTTATTATTTGTACTGTATATGACATGGGCCTGCCGGTTAGAGCTTTCTGCTGTGGTTTACATGGTTTACACCCCCCCCCCCCTTCGAAAACAATATCCTACTTAATAATAATAATAACAACAACAACAACAATAATAATAATTATTATTATTATTACTATTATCATCATCATATTATTATTATTAAAGTATGATTTTTTTCATTTCTAATAAATAATAAATATTAATTTATGATTTCTTAAAAACAAGATGAATAGATTAAAACATAAAACAAAAAGGCAGCATAAAGTGTATTACGATTTAGTTTTTTTTCTACCCTATTTTATTTAATCTATTTTTTACGTTGATGGACTTGAAATCTTAATTTACAGTATTTGTTACAATGTTTGTAGGAATCTTTTGCTTTATTAACAAATCGACTTAGTCTACCTGAAAAGTATTTGCATCAGTGCATGAAGCAGCAGGGAAAATACTGAAGGAGTTAACAACAGTAACGTCCTAATTTGTTTGGCATAATTGAAATGTAATGGCACTAAACCGCTATCTATATATTTTGCATTCTACATTGGACTGGAAAGAAAGCAATAGATGTAAAACATTTTGTGAGGAACTTGTTTTTCATGACCATATGTACAAGTCTGTTACTGGGCTAAATATGGACCAAATCTGAAAGGGCAAAACAAAGACCACGTCGATATTTGGTCTATGTCTGGACCAAATCTGGCGGGCAAAACAACCACGTCGATATTTGGTCTATGTTTGGACCAAATCCAACTGACCAAACACAGACCAAATGAAGTCTACGATGGGTCGACTTGATTTAGCCCAAAAAATGACGTCGAAATGACGTCTCGTGCTGGGTGGGGCAGGTAAAATTAGGCAATGTGAAAATTCTGCATGTGAAAAAAACTATTATAGGCAACAATTTATTGTTGTAATTTAAATGAGTCAGTCATTAAGAATCTGTTCGTACGCTGTAGAGTTTTATATTAATGTTACAAAACAATCATGACAGATGCAGCTTTCAAACATTTGAAGACAAGTAAGGCAGAGGCTTCTGCAGGAGGGGAACCTGAAACATCAGAGGCAAGAAAGACACCTAAAGGTAAGTGTTTACTTTACTTTTTGTTTGATTTGAAAATTACTTTATTTATTAAATATATGATCAATTTTAATACATAGTAGTTACTAAATATTTTAAATCAATATTTCCCTAAACATGTCTGATTTAATCACTATGTACAGAAAAAACAGAACCCACAGGTAGAACCATCTGATTTGTGTTTAAAAGAATCACTGGTTCGAGTGCTAACTGGGTCAGTTAGCATTTCTGTGTGGAATTTGCATGTTCTCCCTGTGTTCGCATGGGTTTCCTCCAGCTCTACTTTGATTACTGATTAAGTAAATCACAAACTGAATAACACAAAACACTTCCAGCTTATATCAATAATTTGAAAGCTGATATGTGTCGATATTTGTCGGTATTGCTTGCCGCCCTCACGATCAGCAGATCCCATTAAAAACTAAATGGAGGCTCCCTTCTGCCATCTCTCTTGCAGCAGCCTTCTTTCTTATCCTGAAATAACAGAATCATCAGTCATAATTTTTGCTCATCATCAGTAACTAGTCCATTATAGACATCATATCTTTGCATTTTTATTGTCTTTTATGGGACATCAAGACTGCATTGTGTAACGCTCAGGAAACACACTAGTCAGATGGATCCAATTGCAAGTAAAATTTAAGGAATGAATCAAGAATGCTTAGAGAGCAACCACACAAAAACATCCAGCCTCGGAAGAGGAAGTAGTCGAATCGGAGGTGACCGACAGTCCAACAGAGTAACAGATCGAGGTTCCTGACAAAACACAGAGAGACCATAAACAAGAGTAACGAACTGACAATGAAGCACGTAACAACGCTTCTTAAATAGAAGCTAAGTGCCAACAGCTGGGCTGAAGCCAGATCAGCTGATCCTAGTGGTGAGTCACGTGATCACAACACACAACAGAAATACAAAACAATCCCACGTGACATGACAGAAAGAGCGCATGCATCATCAACCGTAACAGCATTGATTTGATCATTTATACAATTTGATTTTACAATTTGAGAGAAAGAAATAACAAAAAGAACATATTACACAAAACACCACAATTCTTAGCAAACATTTAATGATGCATGCCGTGTATGTGCAAATCAGCTTACATTCATTCATTCATTCATTCATTCATTCATTCATTCATTTTCCTTCGGCTTGATCCATTTATTCATCAGGGGTCACCACAACAGAATGAACTGCCAACTTATCCACCATATGTTTACACAGCGGATGCCCTTCCAGCTGCATCCCATTACTGGGAAACACCCATACACTACAGCCAATTTAGTTTATACAATTCACCTACAGCGGATGTCTTTGGACTGTGTGGGAAACTGGAACACCTGGAGGAAACCCACGCCAACACGAGGAGAACATGCTGTTACACCCAGAGAGAAGGATCCAAACATAAATGCTGTCAAAACAAAGAATTTTATTTACGATTTAAAACAACAACGAGCTGAGGCTCATGACTCAAGTGATCGCTCGGCGAGAGCGAAAGACAACCAAGCAACCAGTGTCCAGATCGGCAGGCTTGACAGAAGTAATTAAAAATAATTAGCTTAAATTCACTTACTGGCAGCGACATGTACTATAACTAGATTAATGGGATTATTACCCAGTTTTTAGTACTGCTTACATTCTACATGTCATATCAACCTCTACCACTTGATATTTAAAAAGGCAGACACACAAGTGCACTTTTAAAATTTTATCCTTAACTGATCTACTTGAGTAAAAAAGTGGGAACCTTAAATTAAACATTTACACTGGACATTAAGTTAAGGCATTCTTGTTTTGTCAGATTTGTTGTAGAAACTATACAGTAGCCTACTTTATGTAATTTTAATGCGATTACATTTAAAATAACTTCAAAATTACGGCCATTTTCCCACTTTTTGAAGTGAAAAGTCAATAAAAGTCAATAAATACTTTAAAAGTAAACTTACGCATTAACTTGAGCTGCTGTTTTCCCACCCTAACTGTCTTTGTTTCACTGATGCAGTGGTGTTGCTTTTAAAAAAAATAAAATAAAAAATAAAATAAAATAATATATATATATATATTTGCTATAAGTTTGCATGAGCACATCAAGTTCAGCTGGAAAAAGACATGCTGTTCTCTTTTTCAGATGTTGCCATGATGACTCGTAATATCTGCGTTCCATTGATAATGCTTTTTTATAGAAGTGGTGTGCAAGCTTAACTCTAAATTAGTCTACTCAGACTTGATTGACCTAACTCAGATCAGCTTCTCTGAAACCGAAAACTCTTGAGTTTTTAATCTTTCGGTAAGTTAACAGAGTTCAAGTTGAAACTCTGAGTTGGTTGAACCTCCTTACTGAAACAGGCCCACTGTGGTAGCATGAGAAAGTACATGTTCACATTCTTAATCTCTCTGCTGTTAAGTTTTACTGATCTTCATGAAGATGTTTATAATGAAGATGTTTTCTCTATTTATTTTAGTGCTTTTGTGTTTGCATGTGTTTTATAACTTGCAGTGCAATTTAACCATAGTTCAATTTAGAAGTGACCTGGTTGAGGCAAGTTAATGCCTGGAAATTGTAACATGTCGTCTAGTGCAGTTGAAGTCAGAATTATTAGCCCTCCTTTAAATTTTTTTTCTTTGAATTCAATATTATTAGCCCCTTTAAGCTATATTTTTTTTTCGATAGTCTACAGAACAAATAATCGATATACAATAACTTGCCTAATTACCCTAACCTGCCTAATTAACCTAGTTAAGCCTTTATGCCTTAGCTTTAAATGTCACTTCAAGCTGTATAGAAGTGTCTTGAAAAATATCTAGTTAAATATTATTTACTGTCATCATGGCAAAGATAAAATAAATCAGTTATTAGAGAGAAGTTATTAAAACTATTATGTTTAGAAATGTGCTGAAAAACTTTTCTCCGTTAAACAGAAAATGGGGGGAAAAATAAACAGGGGGTCTAATAATTTAGGGGGGCTAATTATTCTGACTTCAACTGTATCTCAACGCATTATGAAATTTTTCCAAAATTAATACATTTTGGTTTAAAATCTAAATCAATCTCCAGATCTACAGCGCACTTATACTTTTGAAGAGTTGCCACTCAAATATCTTTTGCTTACATATACAATAAAGATGTTCAGCAGCTTAATGGCTCAAGAAACTTTGAGGTTCTTTTTAGCTGCTAATGAAAAGAAAAAGAGAAAAAGACAAGGCATGACTGAATATAAGCTGTAGATCATGCCTGTACAAAATAAAAGATATTAATTTTAGGGCTTAAGAATGAATTTAAGAATGAGTTATGAGTCAACAGTCTAAATATAAATATGTTTTATGTGAATCTTAAAATATAATTTATGACTAAAACGTAAAGCTGAATTTACAGCATTCAGTCTTCGGTGTCACATGGTCCTACAGAAATTATAGCAAATATAATTATCAGCAAATTATAAATGCCATATTACATTTCTAAAGAATGACATGACAGTGAACACTGGAGCACTGATGCTGTAAATTCAGCTTTGTGAATGTAATTACAGCAATGTATTTTTTATTTGTTTAAACCCCACTCATGTATGTTTGAATGTGAAAAAAATTCTTAAAATAACTGCAATAAAGATCTGTGACAGATGCATGATAATATAAGGATTTGTTATGAAAATGCACATAATTTATTTAATGAGCTTTCCTACCTGTGTTTCCTCCATCACTATGATCAGATTCCTTCAGATATTTAGAAATCTTGACTGATTTTGTCACTCATGAAGTCACAGAACACTTTTTAAAATTAAGGTTTAACATTACTGTGAGATTTCGAAATATGTACTAACGTTCCTGCTGAAAAAAAAAAACATCTTAAACCAAACTAAGATGGTTGACTGGTTTTAGCTAGTTGACCAGCCTGCATATTTTTAGAGAGGTTTTGACCATTTCCAGAAATAATTCCTATTATTTATATTATTTTATTTATTATTTTGTTTTATTTTATTTTATTTATGTAGGTAAAACTTAAATTGAGTGCTGTCATCGGCGATCACAAACCAAATGCATTCCTTCCAGAGTTTTCAGTGCTTAGGATTTTACAAGAGATTCTATCTGTAACTATTTGAGATATGACACTCCCTTGTTGGTGCTAGGTGACTTCAACATTCACATTGAAAGACCTCAAGCTGCTGACTTCCAGACTCTGCTTGCCTCTTTTGACCTCAAAAGAGCACCTACTTCTGCTACTCACAAATCAGGTAATCAGCTAGACCTTATTTACACTCGACATTGCTTCGCTGATCAAACACTAGTAACTCCACTACAAACATCGGATCATTTCCTTCTGTCTCTCAACATCCACATTTCTCCTGAGCCGCCACACACTCCAACTCTAGTTGCCTTTCGCAGAAACCTACGCTCTCTCTTACCCAACAGATTATCCACCATTGTTTCAGACTCTCTTCCTCCATCTTGCAAACTCTCTGCACTTGATACGAACAGGGCCACTGATACACTCTGCTCCACACTAGCATCATGTCTAGACAGACTATGTCCTCTTACATCCAGGCCAGCCCGTGCCAGTCCTTCTGCACCCTGGCTCTCTGATGTTCTCCGTGAGTATCGCTCAAAACTTCGGGCTGCAGAGAGAATTTGGCGAAAAACTAACAATCCTGAACAGCTCATAACATACCAAACTCTTCTGTCCTCTTTCTCGGCTGAGGTTACTTCTGCAAAGCAGACATACTTCCGTCAGAAATTCAACAGTGCCACCAATCCTCGCTTACTTTTTAAAACATTTTCCTCCCTCCTCTATCCTCCTCCTCCACCCGCATCCTCCACACTCACTACTGATGACTTTGCTACATTCTTTTGCACCAAAACTGCAAAAAACAGTGCTCAATTTGCTGCACCTACAACAAACACGCAAGATACACCACCAACACCACACACACTCACCTCTTTTTCCCAGCTCTCTGAGTCTGAGGTGTCCAATCTGGTGCTATCTAGCCATGCAACCACCTGTCCGCTTGATCCCATTCCCTCTCATCTCCTGCAAGCCATTTCTCCTGCAGTCATACCAACACTGACTCACATAATTAACACATCTCTTGACTCTGGTTTATTCCCTACTTCATTTAAGCAGGCTAGGGTAACCCCACTGCTAAAGAAACCCAACCTGGATCAAACGCTACTTGAAAACTACCGACCGGTATCCCTGCTTCCATTCATGGCCAAGATTTTGGAGAAAGTAGTGTTCAATCAAGTCCTGGACTTTCTTACTGAAAACAACCTCGTGGACAACACGCAATCTGGCTTTATGAAAGGCCACTCAACTGAGACTGCCCTGCTCTCGGTCGTGGAGGATCTCAGACTGGCTAAAGCAGACTCTAAATCATCTGTCCTCATCTTGCTGGATTTATCAGCTGCTTTTGACACTGTAAACCACCAGATCCTGCTATCTACGCTTGAGTCACTGGGCGTTGCAGGCACTGTAATTCAATGGTTCAGATCTTACCTCTCTGACAGGTCATTCAGGGTGTCTTGGAGGGGAGAGGTGTCCAACCTACAGCATCTGAACACTGGGGTACCTCAGGGCTCTGTTCTTGGGCCACTTCTCTTCTCCATCTACACGACATCTTTAGGACCAGTCATCCAGAAACATGGATTTTCCTACCACTGCTATGGTGATGATACCCAGCTATACCTCTCTTTTCACCCTGATGATCCCTCGGTTTCAGCTCACATCTCAGCCTGCCTGTCAGACATTTCACACTGGATGAAAGATCATCATCTTCAGCTTAACCACGCGAAAACGGAAATGCTTGAAGTTTCTGCCAACCCAACTCTACACCATAACTTTTCAATCTAGATGGATGGGGCAACCATTACTGCATCCAAAATGGTAAAAAGCCTTTAAGTAACGATTGATGACCAACTAAACTTCTCTGACCACATTTCTAGAACTGCTCGATCTTGCAGATTCGCACTCTATAACATCAGAAAGGTCCGACCCTTCCTATCTGAACATGCAGCTCAACTCATTGTTCAAGCTCTTGGTCTCTCCAAACTGGATTATTGCAACTCTCTACTAGCCGGGCTTAATTCTATCAAACCTCTTCAGCTGCTTCAGAACGCAGCAGCACGAGTGGTCTTTGATGAAACCAAAAGAGCACATGTCACTCCGCTACTCACCCGTTTGCACTGGCTGCCAGTTGCTGCTCGCATCAAATTCAAAGCTCTGATGTTTGCTTACAAAGCAACCTCTGGCTTTGCTCCTTCTTATATGCTCTCACTTCTGCAGATTTATGTGCCCTCCAGAAACTTGCGTTCTGTGAATGAATGTCGCCTCGTGGTTCCATCCCTAAGGGCAAAGAAATCACTTTCCCGAATTCTCGCATTCAATCTGCCCAGTTGGTGGAATTAACTCCCTAACTACATCAGAACAACAGAGTCACTTGCTGTCTTCAAGAAATGACTAAAAACTCAACCATTTAGTCTCCACTTTCCTTCCTAATCTTAACTGCCTCTCTGGCTATACCACTAACTGTACTCTCTCTCTCAAAAAAAAAAAAAAACCTTTACATTACTAATGCTCTGCTTCTTAGACTTTACACACCTGAAACTTGTCTATAGCACTTATTCACTGCTGCTCTTATAGTTGTGTAAATTGCTTCCTTGTCCTCATTTGTAAGTCGCTTTGGATAAAAGCGTTTGCTAAATGACTAAATGTAAATGTAAATGTAGATTTTTATTGTTAACCGTTATATGGTTGAAATTGTCCCTGTAATTTGTTTACTGAACTGAAATGAGCTGTACCCATGCTAGTGAGAGAGAATATCATTTTAGATTTTCACAGGTTTAATTTGATAGATCTGATCAATACAATTAAGCAGCCAGAAGGTAGCTGACTCTGATCAGCGGGAAGGGGCCGTGGACTCCTGTGGGAGTCAAGCTCAGGGAACAACTCCTGCGGGAGTTAGAGCTGGAGAGTGAGGGCCTATGCAGAAGGAAGAAAGCAGCCACAGAGGCTTGTTGCTAGGAAGGAAAGTAGTGAATAGACTTAGTGCTAAAAGAGAAAGCATGGAAGCGAAGGCCCTCACCGCTGAGATGAAGAAATGGAATACTTCGATGCTTAAAGAAAGCAGAGGATCAACGCTTGGAATAAGAGAAGCAGAGTACTACAACGCTAAAGAAATTGGAGTCATCGATGCTAGAAGGATGGAAAAAGCGGAGTACTAACATGCTAAAGGAAGAGGAGTCATTGATGCTGAAGAAATAAAAAGCGAAGTACTACAACGCTAAAGAAAGTGGAGTCTTCGACGCTGAAGGAAGAAAAAGTGGAGTACTACAACACTAAAGAAAGCTAAAGAATGAGGGCCTATGCGGAAGGAAGATTAGTAGCTGCGAAACTTGTCGCTAAGAAAAAAGAAAGTAGGGAAGAACTAAATGCTGGAGGGAAAAAGAAAGAAAGCCGAGGAACTCAGCATTTCAAGAAGACACAACGGTTAAAGGAACCGGAGCAATCGACGCTGGAAGAAAGGAGAAGAGCATAAGACTTCTACGCTTGGAGGAAGCGGAGCACTAAATGCTGAAGGAAGAAAAGGAACGGAAGACTTCAACGCTAAAAAGAAGCGGAGCACTCAACACTGAAGGAATAAAAGGTTTATCTAATGGCCAGCCTGTGGGGGGTGGGTGGGGGTTGGGATTACTCCTGCAGGAGTAGGCTGCGGAGCTCTCCTGTAGAAGTAAAGCTGCGGGACCTGCAAGAATCAGGAAAAGGGAATGGGGAGGACTCCTGCAGTAGGATAACATATAGGGGGACTCCTGCGGGAGTCGGCTCAGAAGAAGCTGTGTGTGGGAGAACAGAAGAAAAGGGTGAACGTTAGGAGAAGAAAGAAGCACGAGTTATGCTTTAGGGGGAAAAGAGAAAGGGGGAAGAGCTTTGAAGTGGTAGTGGCTAAGTCGGATATATGATTTAAAAGCATCTGAAGACCATCGGCCGAGGGTTTGAGTTTGTTGTTGTGAGAGCCCTTTGTGGGCTGCTGTGGTGGCTGCTCTGATTCTGAAGGAAGGGCTAGAAAAGGAGTCTGAGAGGAACCCTGAAAGGCGGAGAACGTCTTTGTTGTGCTTTTGGAACCAGAAGCGTGTAGTTGGATGATTGTTATCATCAACAAAAAGGGGGGAGAGGGGGTTGGAATTCTGACTTTTCCTGTAGTGAAAAAAAGACTAGGAGTGTTTGGAAGGGGTTTGAGGGGGAGGGGAGGTCAAAATGTAAATAAAATGTCTATTTCTGGACTGGTCAGGTTTACTTTGTTTTATAAAGAAGGAGAAGGTTTCTCCATTCAACAAAGTTAAATCTGAAATTGTGGGGTGGATGTGTGGATTGAAATTGGAAGTAATGGTTATCTCAGAGCACCTGAGAAATCCAAAGAAAGCTAGGCTAAACATAGCGTCGAGGGTGCGGGCTGTGTGTAGGGACTAATAGCCTTTGTGGATGGTAGATATGTATTTCGAGAGCTATCAATCATAAGCGCGTGCTCCTCTTGAAATTAGTTTATAAATAAACTTCACTTATCATTTATGGTGTTAATGTTTTAAATTCCCATTGACTGTATTATGAAAGCCTAAAGTCAAATGTAATTTTATAACAGTCACAATCCTGTTATGTTTGTGAGTAAAGTATTATTCATTTTCCGTCATCAAGGGGGCGCTAGAGAGCATCACTGTAATGAATAAGTAGGGTGAGTAGTAAAAGAAGAAATAGGTTACAAGGTGCAAAAGCATGGCTTAGCCTTTGTGGCAGTATTGCCAACTTAGTGACTTTGTATTATTTGTTTATTTTGATGTCCTTTTGATTGTGTTTGTGTGAAACATTTGGTTTGTTTGTTTATCTTTTTAGTTATCACAGTGTTCAATAAATGAAACGCATGGACATCAGTTTTTTGGAAGCGTGGATTGTTTTATAACCGGCGGGTAGCTACAGTTTGGTTTTCACATTTACACATAAATTTGCTACTGTAATGTCTGCAAATCGAACAAAAAACATGGATTTTATAATTGAACCATTTGAGCATCTTTAGTCCAAAACAATTTTTATGTTTTTGAGTTTATTTTGCTGTGTAATAATTTTAAGATCATCAGCAGATGACATTTGGTGATTTTTATCACCACGTTGGTTATGTAAAAACAAGGAAAATAAATTGTGCATATGATTTGCATATGGTCAAGGGTTTAAAAATGAATTTGAAATGAAACATTTTCTTTGTAATGTAACTAACAACCCATAAAGCAGACTCTGTGATTTTATTTTCATGTCAATAACACCTGGAAACTGAATTTAAACAACACAAAATATAAATAAATTAACAAAATTTAGAGATTAAAACAAAAAGGTAATCAAACAAATATTTAGGTTTTTGGTTGAATATGGTATCATAAGAACAAAAATGTATGTTGTTGTTCACCGACAATACTTATTTACAGATTTCTGTCCCAGATGTGGATACTCTATTGGACATGACACACAACAACCTTTAGAGAGAATTCAGACACCACCTGTTGTAAGTGCAAAAAATGCTGTACTTTCATTACCTTCTTACAGGATGCACCCTTAAGTAAACAACCACAAGCAACTCAGCTTCATTATTAATAGGGTTGAGTACTGAAACCCGGTGCCATTATAGCACCGGTACCTTTGTAACCGGTATGTACCGGATCAAAACAGCATATGATTTTCGGTGCCTAATTTTGGTGCCACTGGTGCTGCGACAAGGACGTAAGAAGCATCAAGGGGTGACATCAAAGGCGCACATAGGTATGCGTTGTCACACCATCTCTAAACATTTAATCCTAAACCACTTTGAGGAATACGGACAGGCGATGTCAGGCGTTTGTTCTGGTTGCTTTGGGAACAGACGTACGCAGTACAGTGCATTCGGTGAGCGAGAGCGGCTCTCTTCAGATCAACACGCATGATCGCATTCATTAAATTTGCTTAAACTAAGTTGTTCTAAAACATATTTTACAAGCAATGATTCTGACACTGCAACGTGAAGCAGATGCTTAAAAAAGTTGTGTGTAAGGGGGAAACACGTCAAACTTAATGGCATACATTTGCGTCGCGAAATGCGGAGGGTTTTTTTTCTTTCTATTTAACGTGCGGTATCAAATTCCATTATAAGGGCACTCTTCCACCAGTCTCTGTGTCAATAAGCTTGGCCCCCCCTCTGGCCCCCCTAAATTTGGATGTGTATTTTTGTGTCAAAACGCCACGGAGAAGCGAGATCAGCCATTGATGGCAGACTGCGGATATATTACCGAGGCCTCTCTCTGCGCGCTCTAGGTGTCTCTCAGGAACTCGCTCCCGCGCGCACTTGCTCTCTCCGTAAGTGACGGTGCAGCGCGGATAAGCCTAGTTCCCCACATTTGTCAGAGGTTGACGCCCAAATTGACACAGCTAATATCGATTTAAACACTTTTAATATAGGAAGTCCTCGGCTATGCAGAGACCATTATTAATCAGAAATCTAGTGTACATCGTTTTACGTTAAGAAATGCAGTATTGAATTTACAAACAGTCGACAAGTACCAAAGAACAGATGTAACACAATCAAATGTAGTTATCATGTAGTTATCAGGTCATGTAAGTCATATTCAACTCGTTTAGTTTTGCCTTCATTCCTTTTTTATTTCCGTCTTCAACACATGATTTATTTACAACACATTTTTAAACATAATAGTTTAACTAATTTCTAATATCTACTTTTTTATCTTCCCCATTGTGACAGTCAGTGCATAACATTTTACTAGTTATATATAACATTTTATATATGCTATATAAAACAGTTTCTCTGGTCTAGAACCACCACTGACTACAACATGTAAGACAGGATCATAAAAAGGAACATTCAAAAAGCAACTCATGTAAACTCCTTGATCATATTATTGTCTTATTCAGATTAAGACAAATCATTAGATTATTGATAACCATAGACACAAGCCCCAACCCTAGAAAAAAGGAGTTTTTTTTTTGATGACAGCTTTTCCACAGGTTAGTAGTAAGCTAATGTAATTTCATAATGCATATCTTAAATTCATGCTAACCAACAAATGATCAAAGGAAATATATTCATGTAATTCAAATATATAAAATATGAATTGATGTTTACTTTAAACTTTAATTATATTGTTCTATTAAAATTATTTTTAAAAAGATTTTGTCAAATAAAAGATTTTTCTAGAGTCATCAAACATTAATTTGTGGCTTAAAAGTATCGGTTCAGGCACCGTTTTGGCACGGTACCATTTTAAAAGTATTGATTTAGCAACGGTATCGAAATAACCCCAAACGATACCCTACCCTAATTATTAACAGGATTTATTATCAATTAAATTCGAAACCGTTGTAAATCACTCTACAATTACCTGTAACTGTTGCTTGGCAACCGTTTTGCTGTCATTACTGTGCCAAAGAAATGTATTTGCCTTGTCTGATTTTGTGAAATCTTGTTATGTATATGGAATAACTGTTTCATAAAATAACTCAGCAATGTGAAGCTGTGGATTACAGCTTTAACTTATAACAGCCAAACGGGTTTCAGGCACTCCGCTCCACTCCACATGATGCTTAATACTTTTATTAATATTGCCACTGAACGATAAAAAAACTTCATAAACTTCTTCACACGGGTTACCAAAACAGAGAAATCCACAATAAAAAAAAAAACACAATGTTAATTAACTATAAAAGACAAGTTTCATGCACAAATAGCTTAAAACACATAAAGCATGAGTCATGTACAAATAGTTTAACCCAAAAGTTTATCTTTTTCCCCTTTATTTATAACTTTCCTTTTACTATGTCACCTGCAACGTATTAATTCTTAACCATTGTTGTGTGTATCTTTTTGCTTCATGTTCAAGAATAGCTTAATAATCGTCATTCTCTCTTTATTAAGCGGTTTAATTTCAATCCCATATCAGAAGGAAACATTAAATGGACTGAAAAACCCAAACCATTTGGTAAGCTCATATTCTGCCTCATATCAAAACTCTACTTTGATTCTTGAGTTCCTTGGTGAGAAAAATGCTCATCATCAGTCTAAGAAGCACTTCAGATTATGAGATCTCTATAATAGATGTTAAACACTTAACTTTTGTTTTATAAATCAACATCAAATTGGATTTCTGGTTTTATTCAAACTGACATGAGCTTAACCACGTCTTTTCAAACAGGGCTAGGCACACCAATAAAACTTCAGTCAGCTGATGATGTAAGTGATGAGAAGTTTTTTTTTTAAATGTACGATTATTTAATTAAACTGCAGTGGACAACGAAGGTCAAACTAAGCTATTTATATTATCAATAATGTATGCATCTGTTTACCTCTTGTTCATGAGCTGTTTTTTTTCTCTCTTTATTAAGTTGAGCAGTATTTTGAATCCTGATTGGACTGAAAGGTTGACAGCAAGAGGCTATAGTAAGCTCATATTCTTAGTGTTTATTATGAGAGCTCTACTTTGATTGCTGATGAACATTACAGTTGGCTGTTGTTTGTGCCTTTACTAAGGATTTCAAGTCCAAAAACCACATAAAGGCAAAGTTCACCAAAAAATGAGAATTCTGTGGGTACTTACTTATCCTCATGCCATTCCAAACCCATGAAATCATTATCAGAACACAAATGAAGATATTTTAGATGAAGTCTGAGAGCTTGTTCATCCTCCTTAGACAGCAATGATTCTGTACCAAAAATGCAAATAATGATATAAATATTCTTCCCCTCAGCGTCAGTGTAGGGCACACATTCATGAGCACTGTGCACTGATGTCTAGGCACACATTTCCTTGTTTGAAACAAAGCACAGGCCCATATGTCAGGAGCGTGACACACACAAAGAGTTACTGACACTGAGTAGAAGAATCTGTTGAATAAAGTTTATCTTTGTTTTATCTGCCCACAAAAGTATTCTTGTCACTTGATAATATTCTGATCCTACCACCACTAAAGGCATATAATCTCTTTTGAAGATTGTTTTGTATTTTCTGGAGTTTGAATGTCTTGGGACCATTGCCATCTATGGAGGATGAGGAAGCTCTCAGATTTCATCCAGTATGTCTTAATTTGGCTTCTAACAAAGAATAAAGGGCTCAGGAGTCTGGAATGACATGAGGGTGAGAAATTAGTCTTTGAGAAATAGACATTTTATTTACATTTTGACCTCCCCTCCCCCTCAAACCCCTTCCAAACACTCCTAGTCTTTTTTTCACTACAGGAAAAGTCAGAATTCCAACCCCCTCTCCCCCCTTTTTGTTGATGATAACAATCATCCAACTACACGCTTCTGGTTCCAAAAGCACAACAAAGACGTTCTCCGCCTTTCAGGGTTCCTCTCAGACTCCTTTTCTAGCCCTTCCTTCAGAATCAGAGCAGCCACCACAGCAGCCCACAAAGGGCTCTCACAACAACAAACTCAAACCCTCGGCCGATGGTCTTCAGATGCTTTTAAATCATATATCCGACTTAGCCACTACCACTTCAAAGCTCTTCCCCCTTTCTCTTTTCCCCCTAAAGCATAACTCGTGCTTCTTTCTTCTCCTAACGTTCACCCTTTTCTTCTGTTCTCCCACACACAGCTTCTTCTGAGCCGACTCCCGCAGGAGTCCCCCTATATGTTATCCTACTGCAGGAGTCCTCCCCATTCCCTTTTCCTGATTCTTGCAGGTCCCGCAGCTTTACTTCTACAGGAGAGCTCCGCAGCCTACTCCTGCAGGAGTAATCCCAACCCCCACCCACCCCCCACAGGCTGGCCATTAGATAAACCTTTTATTCCTTCAGTGTTGAGTGCTCCGCTTCTTTTTAGCGTTGAAGTCTTCCGTTCCTTTTCTTCCTTCAGCATTTAGTGCTCCGCTTCCTCCAAGCGTAGAAGTCTTATGCTCTTCTCCTTTCTTCCAGCGTCGATTGCTCCGGTTCCTTTAACCGTTGTGTCTTCTTGAAATGCTGAGTTCCTCGGCTTTCTTTCTTTTTCCCTCCAGCATTTAGTTCTTCCCTACTTTCTTTTTTCTTAGCGACAAGTTTCGCAGCTACTAATCTTCCTTCCGCATAGGCCCTCATTCTTTAGCTTTCTTTAGTGTTGTAGTACTCCACTTTTTCTTCCTTCAGCGTCGAAGACTCCACTTTCTTTAGCGTTGTAGTACTTCGCTTTTTATTTCTTCAGCATC
Organism: Danio aesculapii; assembly: GCF_903798145.1. NCBI lineage: Eukaryota > Metazoa > Chordata > Actinopteri > Cypriniformes > Danionidae > Danio > Danio aesculapii. The sequence continues at coordinate 43,908,786 of NC_079436.1, forward strand.
AATGACTCCTCTTCCTTTCATAAAAAGGAACATTCAAAAAGCAACTCATGTAAACTCCTTGATCATATTATTGTCTTATTCAGATTAAGACAAATCATTAGATTATTGATAACCATAGACACAAGCCCCAACCCTAGAAAAAAGGAGTTTTTTTTTTGATGACAGCTTTTCCACAGGTTAGTAGTAAGCTAATGTAATTTCATAATGCATATCTTAAATTCATGCTAACCAACAAATGATCAAAGGAAATATATTCATGTAATTCAAATATATAAAATATGAATTGATGTTTACTTTAAACTTTAATTATATTGTTCTATTAAAATTATTTTTAAAAAGATTTTGTCAAATAAAAGATTTTTCTAGAGTCATCAAACATTAATTTGTGGCTTAAAAGTATCGGTTCAGGCACCGTTTTGGCACGGTACCATTTTAAAAGTATTGATTTAGCAACGGTATCGAAATAACCCCAAACGATACCCTACCCTAATTATTAACAGGATTTATTATCAATTAAATTCGAAACCGTTGTAAATCACTCTACAATTACCTGTAACTGTTGCTTGGCAACCGTTTTGCTGTCATTACTGTGCCAAAGAAATGTATTTGCCTTGTCTGATTTTGTGAAATCTTGTTATGTATATGGAATAACTGTTTCATAAAATAACTCAGCAATGTGAAGCTGTGGATTACAGCTTTAACTTATAACAGCCAAACGGGTTTCAGGCACTCCGCTCCACTCCACATGATGCTTAATACTTTTATTAATATTGCCACTGAACGATAAAAAACTTCATAAACTTCTTCACACGGGTTACCAAAACAGAGAAATCCACAATAAAAAAAAAAACACAATGTTAATTAACTATAAAAGACAAGTTTCATGCACAAATAGCTTAAAACACATAAAGCATGAGTCATGTACAAATAGTTTAACCCAAAAGTTTATCTTTTTCCCCTTTATTTATAACTTTCCTTTTACTATGTCACCTGCAACGTATTAATTCTTAACCATTGTTGTGTGTATCTTTTTGCTTCATGTTCAAGAATAGCTTAATAATCGTCATTCTCTCTTTATTAAGCGGTTTAATTTCAATCCCATATCAGAAGGAAACATTAAATGGACTGAAAAACCCAAACCATTTGGTAAGCTCATATTCTGCCTCATATCAAAACTCTACTTTGATTCTTGAGTTCCTTGGTGAGAAAAATGCTCATCATCAGTCTAAGAAGCACTTCAGATTATGAGATCTCTATAATAGATGTTAAACACTTAACTTTTGTTTTATAAATCAACATCAAATTGGATTTCTGGTTTTATTCAAACTGACATGAGCTTAACCACGTCTTTTCAAACAGGGCTAGGCACACCAATAAAACTTCAGTCAGCTGATGATGTAAGTGATGAGAAGTTTTTTTTTTAAATGTACGATTATTTAATTAAACTGCAGTGGACAACGAAGGTCAAACTAAGCTATTTATATTATCAATAATGTATGCATCTGTTTACCTCTTGTTCATGAGCTGTTTTTTTTCTCTCTTTATTAAGTTGAGCAGTATTTTGAATCCTGATTGGACTGAAAGGTTGACAGCAAGAGGCTATAGTAAGCTCATATTCTTAGTGTTTATTATGAGAGCTCTACTTTGATTGCTGATGAACATTACAGTTGGCTGTTGTTTGTGCCTTTACTAAGGATTTCAAGTCCAAAAACCACATAAAGGCAAAGTTCACCAAAAAATGAGAATTCTGTGGGTACTTACTTATCCTCATGCCATTCCAAACCCATGAAATCATTATCAGAACACAAATGAAGATATTTTAGATGAAGTCTGAGAGCTTGTTCATCCTCCTTAGACAGCAATGATTCTGTACCAAAAATGCAAATAATGATATAAATATTCTTCCCCTCAGCGTCAGTGTAGGGCACACATTCATGAGCACTGTGCACTGATGTCTAGGCACACATTTCCTTGTTTGAAACAAAGCACAGGCCCATATGTCAGGAGCGTGACACACACAAAGAGTTACTGACACTGAGTAGAAGAATCTGTTGAATAAAGTTTATCTTTGTTTTATCTGCCCACAAAAGTATTCTTGTCACTTGATAATATTCTGATCCTACCACCACTAAAGGCATATAATCTCTTTTGAAGATTGTTTTGTATTTTCTGGAGTTTGAATGTCTTGGGACCATTGCCATCTATGGAGGATGAGGAAGCTCTCAGATTTCATCCAGTATGTCTTAATTTGGCTTCTAACAAAGAATAAAGGGCTCAGGAGTCTGGAATGACATGAGGGTGAGAAATTAATAACAGAACTTTTATTTTTGGGTGAAATATTCTTTTAAGATTAAGGTTCCAGAATTACAGATGTTGAAATCTAAACTGCTTCTACTAAATCAGCATCAGATTGTGCCCTTGCTCTTATTCTAGCTGACAAGAGCTTAATTATTTCTTTTCTTGGTATTTCTTGTTTTGATATGCTGATGGAACCAGAATGGATTGAAGCATTTCAAGTTAAATTTAAACATTACAATTGACGTGTTTGTTTGATTGTGTGTTACTTTTCATTTAGGAACTTAATAGTCTTTACTAGAATAATAGATTAAAATGTTTTATTTTGTTTAAATCAATATTAAAATTTTACTCTGTCCTCATACCAGCTAACTTGAGCTCTAACTACAGTGTTTTTTTTTAAATCAGGATCAGACACATTGATGAAACGCGATTCATCTCGTACTGTAAGTGATTTTAAACAGTCTTAATAAGAGTTATGTCTGTGATGAACTAACAGTGATTTTATTTTCAGTAAAATTGTGTTTGTTTACTTTGTTTATGTGCTGTTCAAAGACTTATTTCTCTCTTTATAAAGAGGTACAATTTACATGGAAGAAGAAACCAAAGACTAAAAACAAGAAGAGCCAGAGGTAGGCTTATATTCTGACTTTTTAACTTGAGAGCTCTACTTTGATTACTGATTAAGTAAATCACAAACTGAATAACACAAAACACTTCCAGCTTATATCAATAATTTGAAAGCTGATATGTGTCGATATTTGTCGGGATTGCTTGCCGCCCTCATGATCAGCAGATCCCATTAAAAACTAAATGGAGGCTCCCTTCTGCCATCTCTCTTGCAGCAGCCTTCTTTCTTATCCTGAAATAACAGAATCATCAGTCATAATTTTTGCTCATCATCAGTAACTAGTCCATTATAGACATCATATCTTTGTATTTTTATTGTCTTTTATGGGATATCAAGACTGCATTGATTTAATCATTTATACAATTTGATAATTATGGAGGAGGATCCAAAATCTTAAAATAAGAGAAAGAAATAACAAAAAGAGAATGTACAAAACACTTCTTTTTAAACAACGTAACATTGCTGTAAACATGTTAGACAATGCACGATTAAGATAAAAGAGCAGGATAACTTGACAAAGTGGAACTCCTTTAAGTGGTTTTCTTTCACTTTTGAATTCATGATTATATTTTACTGGATGAAAAGTGACATCCCATGACATTTTATAGGCCTTTGTATGTTCAAGGTCACTATAGCCCCTATATATATTATAAAAAAAAGTGGGCTCCACCAAAGACCACATTTAAACATTGATTGTTATACATTCTGTGCATGTAAAAAAAGTGTCATTTTAAATGAGTCAGTTGTTAAGAATCTGTTTGTTTGTACGCTGTAGAGTTTTATATTAATGGTAAAAACAATCATGACAGATGCAGCTTTCAAACATTTGAAGACAAGTAAGGCAGAGGCTTCTGCAGGAGGGCCATCTCAAGCATCTGAGGCAAGCAAGACACCTAAAGGTAAGTGTTTACTTTTCTTTTTGTTTGATTTGAAAATTACTTTATTTATTAAATATATGATCAATTTTAATACATAGTAGTTACTAAATATTTTAAATCAATATTCCCCTAAACATGTCTGATTTAATCACTATGTACAGAATTCAATTCAATTCAATTCAATTCAATTCAATTCACCTTTATTTGTATAGCGCTTATACAATGTAGATTGTGTCAAAGCAGCTTCACATAAAAGGTCACAGTAAATAGGAACAGTGTAGCTCAGTTTGTAGTGTTTAAGTTCAGTTCAGTTTAGCTCAGTTCAGTGTGGTTTAATAATCACTACTGAGAGTCCAAATACTGAAGAGCAAATCCAACGATGCGCAGCTCTATAGATCCCGAACCATGCAAGCCAGTGGCGACAGCGGAGAGGGAAAAAAACTTCACTAAAGGCGGAAGTGAAGAAAAAAAACCTTGAGAGAAACCAGGGTCAGTTGGGCACGACCATTTTAATTTCTCCGCTGGCCAAACGTCTTGTGCAGAGCTGCAGTCTCAGTGGCGGAGGCTGGAAGCTGGCCTCAGCGAAGACTCGTCTGTCTCTGGAGCGTCACAGGAATCAGTCTCATGTGCTCCACTCTTCCATGACCACCACAGTAGCTGCTCAGGATTTGGCCAGGTCCAGGATATAAAAACCTTGGGATCATCTCGTCGTTGGTCTTGGATCGAATCAGTGACTCTGCATAGTCTGAGGGCCTCGGGTAGAGTGTCCCCAGGTGGAAATGGAGAATAAAGAAAATAATTAGCGTAGCTGATGTTCACAGTGTATATCAACAAGATGCATAACCTGTGTGGAAGCCCCCAAGTGGTGCACTAAGTGTATGCTTTACTGAACAGATAGGTCTTTAATCTAGTTTTGAATTGGGAGAGTGTGTCTGAGCCTCGGACGTTATCAGGAAGGCTATTCCAGAGTTTAGGAGCTATAAATGAGAAGGCTCGACCTCCTTTACTCAACTTTGCTATTCTAGGTACTACCAGAAGCCCTGAGTTTTGAGACCTTAAAGAGCGAGTTGGATTGTAGCGAGACAGAAGATTGGTTAGATAAACAGGAGCTAGATTATTTAAAGCTTTATATGTAAGAAGCAATATTTTAAATTCAATACGAAACTTAACAGGCAGCCAGTGTAAGGATGATAAAATTGGGGTGATGTGATCAAATTTTCTTGACCTGGTAAGAACTCTGGCAGCTGCATTTTGTACTAGCTGAAGTTTGTTAATAGAGGATGCTGGGCAGCCAGCAAACAGTGCATTACAGTAGTCCAGCCTAGAAGTCATAAAAGCATGGACTAGCTTTTCTGCATCTGAGATGGATAGAATACTTCGTAACTTAGCGATATTTCTCAGATGAAAGAAAGCAGTTTTTGTGACATGGGATATATGATTTTCAAAAGTTAAATTACTGTCTAATATGACACCCAGATCTTTTATAGTACAGCTAACGCTAACTTTGTATCCCTCTAATTGTAGGTCGAGTTGTGAGATCTGCTGTGTACAGGATTTTGGCCCAATAAGTAATAATTCTGTTTTGTCTGAGTTTAAGAGAAGATAATTGTTGGTCATCCAGTCTTTAACATCTTTAATACATTCAGTTAGCTTGGACAGATTAGACGTCTCGTCAGGTTTAGTTGAAATATATAATTGAGTATCATCTGCATAGCAGTGAAAGCTGATCCCATGTCTTCTAATAATGTCTCCCAGGGGTAGCATGTATATTGTAAACAGCAAAGGGCCTAAAACGGATCCTTGAGGCACCCCGTATTTTACTGGGCTGATTTGTGAAGGCTGTCCATTAATATTCACAAACTGGTAACGGTCAGATAAGTATGACTTAAACCATTGTAGGGCATGTCCCTGGACACCTGTAGACTTTAAGCGATTAATAAGGATACCATGGTCAATGGTGTCAAATGCCGCACTAAGATCGAGTAGAACTAATAGCGAGATGGACCCTTGGTCAGCAGCTAAGAGTAAATCGTTGGTTATTTTCACTAATGCAGTTCCTGTACTGTGATGAAAACACAGAACCACAAAGACCCACAGGTAGAACCGTTTGATTTGTGTGTTGCTTGTATGTAAGGCTTCTGTACAAATAATATCATTCATATTAATTAGGATATGAAAAAAAAACCCCGAAAAAAACCCCCAAATGGTTGGTATTTATTGTTAGACATGTTTTTAGAACTATTAACGATACATTCATTCATTCATTCATTCATTCATTCATTCATTCATTCATTTTCTGTTCGGCTTAGTCCCTTTATTAATCAGGGGTCGGCACAGCTGAATGAACTGCCAACTTATCCAGCATATGGTTATTCAGCAGATGCCCTTCTAGCTGCAACCCATCACTGAGAAACACCCATACACTCTTATTCACACACATACACTATGGACAATTTAGTTTACCCAATTCACCTATTGACCTTATTTTTCAATTTGGAAGTGTGCTTGTTTTTTGAACTTTCAATTTAGCTGCCTAGAGGAGAAATGACTAGAAATAATAAATGGCAAAAAACTGTCAAACTACTGGCTCTACAAACAAGTGTTTGCATGATTATACAAACAAAGCAGAATCATATAATAAGAAAATATCAGTTCCCCTTCGAATGGGGAACTTCAATGCTATTAGTGGATTTAATCCATGTATGGGGATTTCGTTCAGAAAGCCTATCGTCTAAAAGAGTATGTAAACGGGCCAATGAAATGCCAAATAAATTGGCAGCATCAGCTTGCGCACCTGATGCTTGTTGCAATCAATTTAGCATAAAAGCACAGCGAAAGCAAGATAAGGCATCCTTTTCGCTTCAGAGACTTCTACAGCCATCTGAGAGAGTCGATGAGGGTTCCTCCTGCTGTTATCCAGCGATTTCCAGCGAAGGAGAGTGGTCTCCCGGTCCAGAGTGTGTACACGCAGCGGCAGACGGTCAAGCTGGGCTTCTCCCTTGCCTGGCGTTCTTTGGGTCCGGTCCTCCAGAGCGGTGTGTATAAAGTTGCAAATTTCCTAAAAGAGCAACACAGTCGGGCTGCACGTCCTTTTCAGGATGGCGCTCCGACCGTGCGTTTCTAGATGCGGTGGTTTCCTGTCCTTGGATTATGGGCACGAGCACTGCGTTGCATGTCTGGGGGTCCAGCATGCTAATGCGGTGCTTGCGAGCAGTTTATGTCGTCATTGCGATGTTATGTTTGTTGCGCAGTTAAGATCGCGGCTAGCCCTTGCAAAACGGCGAACCACCCCAGCTGTCCCCTGCACTGCAGCGGGCACTCGGGCAGGTCTGAGGGTTCCAGTGGGAGATTATCTGTCGCCTCCGGGCCCGCGGACCTCCCGCTCCTCCAAGCTCTCCATCCAAGCTTCGAGCGGAGGAAGCGATCCGTCTAACCAGATGGTAGTCCTTACGCTCTATGACACCGGGGACCAGACATTCACTGCCGCATCGGAGGGCGGGCTGTCATTGTCCGACGATGATCCAGACCCGCTCGCCCCCTCTGGGCAGGTGAGCGCTGTCAAAATGGATCCTGAAACAGACATGTTAGCCATGCTTTCCCAGGCTGCTTCAGCCAAGGGGTTGGAGATGGTTTATCCCCCAGCTCCATGGCCGGACCAACTAGATGGGTGCTACGTAGAGGACCAGAGGGCCAAGCCTTCGAAGCCTCTCTTCCCCTTCTTCCCGGAGATACACAGTAGGCTCACGCAGTCCTGGAGGGCACTTTTTTCTGCCTGTGCTGCGTGTCCCTCCGCTCTCACCACCCTTGACGGTGCAACAGCCAGGGGGAATGAGGCGATTCCTCAGGTGGAGCACGCCAGTGCGGGTAATCTTTGTCCGTGTGGCGCCTCTTCTTAGCGGGATCCGCCTCGTCTTCCGTCCAAAGCCTGTAGGTTATCTGCCTCCCTCTGAGCTAGAGCTTACAAGGCTGTGGGCCAGGCTGCTTCCGCCTTGCACGCTATGGACACCTACCAACGCTGGCCCAGCTGCACAAGGGTGGGTCCGACCCAAGCTTGCTACATGAGCTCCGCACTGCAACCGACTATGCTCTTCGGACTACTTGGCAATACAAAGTCCTCCCCTTCGAGCTCTCTCTATCTCCACGGGTCTTTACCAAGCTCCTGGAGGACGCCTTAACGCCATTCGGCTCGCGGGCATCCGCATACTCAATTATCTCGACGACTGGCTGATTTTAGCCCACTTTTGGGAACAATTCACATTCCAGGCCATTCACATTCCAGGCGAGCTTAACCAAGAGAACGCTCATTGCCAGTTGTTTTTTTCCCTGACCGAGGGCTCTCTCGGCAAGGATGAACTGGCCCACAGCACAAATATGCGTTTCCTCCTGTGAGCCTGCTCGCGCAGTTACTGTGCAAGGTCAGGGAGGACGAGGAGCAGGTCTTGCTAGTTGCGCCCCTCTGGCCCAACCGGACCTGGATTTCAGAGCTCTCCATCCTCGCAACGGCCCTCCCCTGGCAGATTCCTTTGAGAGAGGACCTACTCTATCAGGGACAGGGCACCATCTGGCACCCTCGCCCCAATCTTTGGAACCTCCACGTGTGGTCCTTAGATAATGTGGTGGTCTTTTCTTTCTTCAATGAACAGCCACGTCTGATAGTTTTGATTTCAGAAGAATACTTTATTGTCGACAACAAAGGAGATTTTTCAGGAGACCCCCAGCAGCATCTCTGCCTGAACTCTGCCTCACTGATGTTCTGGTCTGCTTATATCCTCTTTTCCAGCTGTTTTTCACATTGTTCTACATTTGTCACACAAGATTCAAACTAGTTTCAACCCTCAAACCAAACCTGTTTACCATATATCTTGTCCATCTAACCTAACCCTGTTCACTATATATCTTGTCCATCTAGACTAACCCTGTTCACTATATATCTTGTCCATCTAGACTTTACTGTTTTAACAGATGTTGCTCTATTCTCATGCATTTCTTGTGACACCTTAGTTGTTCACTCAGGCTATATCTCCTTTTTAACTCTACATAATACCTTGATTCTTCTAATGGTATATAAGTCTACAATCAGATTAAACACATACAATTTGATTATATAGGTTAATTTCACACTTTAAAGAGAAAAATCCACTTCATAATATCCCTCCTCTTAAGACTTAAAGTCTTAATATTCTTGCTTTTGGCCCATAGTGCAACTCCATGATTCAGCCCTAAGTTATACTACTTAATGACAAAAATATATGTCACGGTATTATTACAAATGACCAGATCATATAATTGCACTTTGGAATAAAATTAAGCCAAACATCTGTGTCCGGTCTTGACGAGAACACAGTAAAAGACTCAATTCTATTATGTCATTATATCACAAGAGGTAATGTTTTAAGCATACATGTTGTTATATACTTGCTTCTGGGGGTCACAGTTATTTAACACACAGTAAAGAATAGAAATATACTAAATCAAAAATAAACATACACAATCACAATATATTTATATATCACAATACACATTGTTCTAATCTACCAACCACACACATAATAAGTAGAGTATGTCGATCTTCAGCCCAGATACTTTGCGTATCGTAGAGAGCCGCCATTTTGGGGTAGAGGTTGACTAGCACTTACACCCAAGGCATGGATCCTCATTATTCATCATCCTCCTCCTCATCTGAACTATCTGAATATTCATCACTTGTTACTGTTTTTGATTCTAAATTTGGTTGATATACCCATTTTTGAGGAAGCCCATTCTGATTATTTACTAGCATTAATTTCTCAATTTCCTGACATTCCAGTATTGCCATTTGTTTTGCTGTGGCTTTGATGACCAATGATCTTAATATTGGAAAGACACAACAAAATAATAATCCTCCCATTCCCACTGCAACTCCTAAAAACATTCCCATTTTTGCTAACCCAGCTCCCCATGCTCCAAGTTTCAGATCCAACCAATCCCATATCTTTTCATCTTTTCCTGCATTCATAGCCATTTCTTCTTGCAATTTTTTCAGTTTTGTCATGGCTTTTGTAAATGTTCCTTCTGGTGCAGTATTATTTGGAATATATGTGCAACATTGGCTGCCAAAAAAAACACACACACCTGACTTATCTGCTAATATCCAATTGAGTGCTAATCTATTTTGCCAGGTCATCTTACTAGTTGCATCTAATTGTTCTCCTAATGATATTAAAGCTTCATTAGTGTAATTTATGAATCGCTGCTGATTATAGTAAATATAATTTATCCACTCTGTGTTTTTATTTGGAGAAATCCAAAGAAGTATTGATTCAAGTCCTGATTTAATTTCATCTCTTGCTTTGAATTGATTTGGTATACCTCTGGGTTGCCCTATTGCATCTATATATACTTGTGGATCTGGGCTATAACTTCTTTTGAGCCTATGGTTAATTGTGTTATTATTTCCGAATGTAGTTTCTAAATCCCATTCTACTATTTGAACTTCTTGTACTAACCTCACTCTAGTACACTTTCCTCTCCATCCTAGGGGCAAGGAGGATAAAAGCTTTCTGTTCCCACATACCCAGAAGAAATCTGCTAGTGACAAAGTTTGATCTTTATACCTGTCTATGTCGGGTAATGCTATGGTCTGATTTTCACAATTTTCTGCTGGAGTTATTATTTTTCCTTTTTGTGTTCCTGTCCCTCGAAAAGGTGGGAAGTCATGAGAATCATCATAGTTTCTAACCTTTTTTGTATCTAAATTCCAAATAATACTGCATCTTCCTTTAAACTGTCCCACATTAATGACTCCTGTGGGCTTAACAAAACACTCATACTCTTTACTATAGTCAATAGTATACCATGATGGAATCTCTATTGGGCCATTTTGCATCTTAAGCTTTTCACTAATGCCAAAACTTCTACATTTAGTCCTTAATCTAGCTACATGTTTAAAAAGGAGACGGTGTTTAGGATGGCTTAGGTAGCCTAAGCATTCAGCTGGACAAAAAAGTCTCAGCTCTTTCTCCATATGGCAAAAGTCTCTGTTGAACTGAGCACAATGTTCATAAGTGTATGGATTAGGAACAACTACTACTTGGCTCATTGGAGTCTTTGTACAAAACAGACAGTCTTTTTTTTTAATCTCTGCTGTAGTATATGCTGCCCATTCAAACCACTGATTACTTTGCGCCATTTCCCAAAGTTCATCCAGTTTATTGTTGTCTCCATATAAACTGTAATTTATCTCCACATTCCTTCTCTGTTTTCCGGCTACTTCTAGTGTTCTTTCAGCCAGGCTTGAATTAAGGTTTTGCTCCACAAATGACTGAATTGTTGTTAATACAGGTGTATAATTGAATGTTTGATTTATGTAATTCAAGGTTATGTTGTCTTGTGGAGGTAAGGCAGTGTGGTTCAAATTATTGGGCTCTGGAGTTTTGAGGTTTTTTACAGCTTGAGAGGTGTGATTAACAGGTTGACTCGTTGAATGTGCAGTGGTGGTATTTTCCATCCCTTCAATTTGTTGCATCTTTATCATATTTAGGCATACTATAAGAGATATAAGTTTTATGCTTCTATTCACCTCCTTCTGCCACATTTTGCACATCATTGTCTCCTGCTGAGTGGTTTTCTTTCTCACTTGTTCCTGGCTGGTGTCTTTCTCCTCCGGACTTTTCTGTTGGAACTCTTGTGCAGTGATTCAGATGATACCAACAGGTACTGCCTTCCACTTGGACAGCTGTTGGAGTTGCTCTAATGACTTGATATGGTCCTTCTCTCCTAGCCTCATTCCATTTCCGCCGGAACACCTTTAGATACACCTGGTCACCTGGCACAACTGGACCTAGCGTCTCTGCTTTCTCCCGAATCTCCTTTCTGGATTCCTGCACATAAATAGCTTTGTGTATGGCAGTTAGATTCTTCATGTATGACCGTAATTCCATTTGCAATTGTTCTAATGGGGGTCCTTTATATGGACCCCGGCAAAACGGTGCAGGCATGGGGCGACCGGTTAACATTTCATGCGGTGTTAAATGTGTGTTCCTGTTAGTTTGCATGCGATAACTCATTAAAGCCAGAGGCAAAGCATCAACCCAGTTAAGTTTAGTACTTGCACATATTTTATTGAGTTTGGCCTTGATGGTTCCGTTGACTCTCTCAACCATTCCTTGAGATTGTGGATGATAAATGCATCCTAATCTTTGCTTGATTTTCAATTGTTGGAGTATTTGTTTAACTGTCTTTTGTATGAATGCTGATCCATTATCTGAACTTATTTCTGATGGTATTCCAAATCTAGGAATTATTTCTCTTGTTAGAAATTTAATAACAGTTCCTGCTCCCTGATCTGCTGATGGCACGGCCTCCACCCACCTGCTAAACCTGTCAATTACCACAAGCATGTATCTTTTACCTTGCACTCGTTTTATCATATCCACATAGTCCATCACTAAGTGTTTGAATGGCCCTTCTGGTATTGGTATATGACTTATTGGTGTTGCTGTTCCCTTTCTCACATTGTATTTTGCACAAATTTCACATGTGGACACAAATTCACTAACCATTGCATTTAAATAAGGAGACCAATATCCTTGCTGTTTAATTTTCCTTATCACTTCACCTTTTGCACAATGATCAAATCCATGTGCATCTGCAATGAGAATATTTAGTAATGACGTTGGTGCAACAATTTGCCCTTCATGAGTACGCCAAATATTTAGTGAATCTTTTTTTGCTCCCCTTTGATGCCACATGGATTGTTCATAGACACCTGCTTGTTGCTGTATTCGCACAATATCATCTAATTGTGGTTCAGGTTCTATAAGCACAATAGGAGTTAGAATTGCTACCTGACATCCTGATGCTTTTTTAGCTTCTGAATCAGCTGCATTATTTCCCTTAATGACAAAATCATTTCCTTTTTTGTGAGCTTGACATTTGATGACTGCTAGTCGTTTTGGTTGCATCATAGCCGAAATTAATTGACCTATTTGTTCAGCATGTTGGATAGAAGACCCATCTGTTTTCTTGAAACCTCTTTGTTTCCACACTGCCCCAAACAAATGACATACACCATGTGCATATGCTGAATCAGTGTAAATGTTAGCTGTTTGTCCTTTTGCTAACTGACATGCTGCTGTAAGAGCTTTTAATTCAGCTAACTGAGCAGAGCACGGTTGTACACACTGTTGGGATATTATTGGTACAAAATTCTCTTTTTCCTTTTTTACTACTGCATATCCTGTATGAATTCCTAAATGGTCTCTAAAGCTAGAACCATCTACAAAATATGTGACTTCTGTCTCAGGGAGGGGTATAGATTCCAGATCAGGTCTTAATCTAGTAAATGCCAATGAGTTAGCTACACAGTCATGTGGCTGTCCTTCAAAAGCCAATGGAATTAACTCAGCTGGGTTCACTGTCTTGCATCGTTTAATGGTAATGTCTGGATAAGTCAAAAGTGTGTAGTATGCCAAAATGCGGGCCTGAGTAAGCACAAATTTCCCTTGCTCTATTAATTCCACAGTTTTGTGATGTGTATAAATAGTAACTGGATACCCCATGGTTATTGTAGATGCTTTCTCATAAGCATAATACACTGCTGCCAGACCCTGTTGGTGACATGGTGGGTACCCCTGTGCTGTATTGTCTAACTTAGTGCTATAGTATGCTATAGGCTGTTTTTTCCTCCCACTACATGTTTCTTGCAGTAATACAGCTGATGCATATCCATCAGCTCTATTTGCTACGTACAAGAAAAATTCTTTGGAATAATCTGGGTTCCCCAATGCAGGTGCTTTTTGAAGTTCTTTTTTTATTGACTCAAATGCTATGATTGCATCTGTGTTCCATTTTACTGGATTTTTTAAGTTTTCTACTCCTGCCTGTTTCATGATTTCTCTCAAAGGTGCTGTTTTTATAGCATAATCCTCCACCCAATCTGCACTGAAACCAGTTATTCCTAAAAATGTCATCATCTGTCCCACAGTCTGTGGCAATGGTGATTTACTTATACCTTCTAATTGATCTGGAGCTATGGCTCGTGTGCCAAAGGCAATCAATCGTCCTAAATATTCAACCTGCGACTGGCAGTATTGTGTTTTATTTTTCGATACTTTGTGACCTCCTTCAGCTAACTTAGTTAGTACTTTGATGGAATCTCTATGGCATTGTTCCAGGGATGGAGAGCAAATAATTAGATCATCTACATATTGTATTAATGTACTCTCCATCATCAGATCCTCCAAATCTGCTTTAAGAACTTGATTGAATACATGTGGCGAGTGTTTAAATCCTTGTGGCATTCTCGTGTATGTATATTGTTTACCTGCATAGGTAAATGCAAACAAGTACCTACTTTCCTCTGCCAACGGTATACTGAAATAGGCTGAACAAAGATCAATTACAGTAAAGTACTTGGCATCAGGAGGGATATTTGTCAATAGAGTATGAGGATTTGGAACTTCAGCAGTAAAATCTTCCACTATATCATTGATTGCCCTTAGATCATGAACCAGACGCCATCTGGTTTTGTCTGGTTTGATTACAGGCATAATTGGAGTATTACAATAACTTGTTGTTTCTACCAATACTCCTGCTTTCACCAATCCTTCAATAGTGTTTCTTATGCCTGCTTCCGCATCAGGTCGTAAAGGGTATTGTGCTTTTCTAGGCAGCTGTGCATTTGGTTTAATTTTAACCCTCACTGGGCTGGCTGATTGAATTAACCCAACATCTGAATCATGCACTGACCATAATTTAGTTGGTACTTGACTTTCCATTTCCTTAAACAATTCAGTAGCTGAAGTATGTATCGGTTCTGACATTGCATTCATTTGTGTCATTTTTTCTTGACTGAGAAGTACTTCCTGAGGTATTCCCAACAATTTGGTTGCACACACAATTTTGATGTAATTTTTATCAGAAGACTGAAAAATCAATGGATGTTCTGTAGCCTCCCACCTGCTCTCTTCGGCCTGTTTCATCATTGGGCCCAAGTCTTTTGTTTCCCAATTTTTTCCCACAAACATGGCTATATGTGGAAATGAATCTATTACATTAAACCATTTCTCTACAAATCCTTCTCTTGGTATATGTAATGCTGCTCCCTGTTGTCCTACAATCATGTATTGTGAAACAATTTCAATTTGTTGTCCCTCAGTATTTTCTTGCCATTCCTTTTCTATGCCCAAATCTCTATTTGGATCATATATCATTGTACAATGAAACCCTGATTGTAGCATTTGGGATTTAGGAATTTGTGCTTCAATGTATTTTCCCCATTTATTGATTGTTTCCCTTACTTCTTTGTCTATTTGCCCTATCCAGTAAATATTAGCCTTTGGTTCTGCAACCATCATTTGAGTTTCAATTCCTTTTGCGTCAATATATACACCCTCAGGAGAACACCAAATGTGTAAACCTAATTTACATAGTGCATCTCTTCCAAGTAAATTGACAGGAGTCTGAGTTGAGACAAGAATGGGGAGAGTAACACTTTGATTTTTAGTTTCTATGCACACTGGAGAGGTCATTGGAATCAACTGTGTTTTTCCCGAGAATCCTATGGTCTTTGCATATTTACCAGACAGGGGAAGATGGGCAGCATAATTGGAATTAATAGAAGTGTATACAGCACCTGTATCAAGAAGCATTGGTATTGTTTTACCCTCTATTTTGATTGGTAGCATAGGTTCCTGACTAGAATTTGTTGTTATCATTGGAAGCTGATTTTCCCCTGCAGGATTCTCTGGGCCCCATCAATATCCCTGATTTGGACCTCTATATGAATTAACTGGGCCTTTATTTGGATTTGGATAGGGCTGATGCCATCCCCCCCTATCGCCCCGAGGAGACTCCCATGGATTTGTGGGGCAATCTCTTTTGTTGTGGCCTGTTTGACCGCATCCCCAACAGACACCAGGAGGCGTCAGAGCATAGGGTCTGCTTGTCCCCTTGTGCTCTTTCTGTGTTGACCTTTTCTGCCACCTTGTTGCTGCTGCTGCTGCTGCTGCTGGCTGCTGTGTGTAGACGTTAATGACTGGTGGGGCCATCTGGTTTTGGTGAGGTGGGTAAACGGCAGATGAGCTTGGCTGAGTCCCTGGTGGTGCTGTTGTAACTGGAGCCATCAAAGCTTTGTCCCCCTCCTCTGTCACTACAGCTGCTTGGACCTTCTTTTTGCTCTTTCTGGTCAGTTCCTCCAGCTGTAGCTGAGTTAGTTTTCTCTGTAACTCACTCTCTTGCTTTTTGAGTCTTTGTTCAGTCTTTCTGTACTGGTCAACAGCATGGGACACATAATCACAAAACTCCTTATGTGGTTTAGAGTTTAGGCCAACTACATCTTCCAGTCGGCTTTTAACTGCACAAGGCAAAGAGTCAATTATGGCTTGTCTAAACAGTGTAGCCATTATTGGGTCCTTTTCAGGATTACCCTCAGTGTCCTCCCTCCATCTTTTTAAATGTCTTTGCACATATGCTATTGGGTTTTCAACTTCCCCCAGCTGGTCCCCTTTTAACATCTTTGGGTCAAGTCTGAGAGGATATTCGGCACGTAGAGCCAACCATATTGCAGGTCTAAACGGATCAAAAACAGTTCCATCAGCGTACTGAGAGCTCACAGCTCTTTCCAGGTCGGCAGCTTGGAAAATTTCCCCCATCTTTGTAACTCCGACAGTTTTTGCAAGTAAAGCCTTAATATCACCAATAGCAAGCATCCTCCCCACAGTGTTTTCTTCAAAGATCTTAATCCACTTTGCTGCCCCCTCGTGAATGTTTGGGAGTTTACTAGCAAGGCCCTCCAAATCCTGAGATTGCCACGGAATGTATTGACCCTGTGTCCCTTTAATTAAGATTGGAAATTGTGGAGCAAATGACCTCTGTCTTTGTCCTCTTCCACTTTTTCCCTCTTTAACTGAAGACTCCTCCAATTCACTCTCATTTTCTCTACTGTCTGAGTGCACACTTCTCTGTTTTATCAGGTCATTTGTATCTTTTAATATTTTTTCTGTGTCTTTCCTTTTTATAAATTCAATTTCTTCACCTCCCCCTTCTGCCCCAATTTCCTTGTTATAACGTCTCAATTTTCCTAATGCTTCATCATTCTCCACTTTGTTTTCACATTCAGTGTTCATTTTTTCTAATGCCTCCCGTGCTTGTTTATAACAATCGAGTGGTATATATGTCATACTTTCTTCCTCCCCCATTTTTTTAGGTTTTACCTCTTTTCCTACATCTGTTTCCTCCATCTCTATTTCTCCCTCTATTTTAAACTCCCCTGCTACCCCCATCACACCTTTTAGAATTGGAAACTGCCCTTCTGACTGCATATAAGGTGGAGGGCTAGAGAACATTTTTTCTTTAGCTTCTGTTTCTTTTTCTGTTTCTTTCATAATTTTTCTTGCCTTTTTTATACTTTTCAGTTTATCCTGTCCTTCTTTTTTAAACAGATTAAGAACTTCTAGTTCCTTTGCTCTTTTTGCTTCTTTTTTCTCTTTCTTTGTCATGATGCCTTTTGTTTTATAGTTTTTTATCAATACCTCCAATTCACCACATAACTCTACATCAAATGACCCTCCTGCTGGCCATTGTGTCACCATATTTTTTGTTCTCAGCTGCCACTTTTTTGAGTATTTGTTGATCAGATCTTTACAAAGCGGATATTTTAATCCCAGACTTTCCACTGGAGTGTTTGCCATAGTTCTTCCTCTCTCTGTACTCACAATATTATCTTACTTTTCGTTATATTTTTATAAATCTCTTTTGCTTTCTTTTAACCCGTCTTACTATCAGTGTACCCACTCTTTATTTTTATTAAGTCTTACTTCAGTCTACTTTTTACTTTATATTATTTATTTTATATGCACACTCAATTATTTTTCTTTATTTTATCCCCCACTTTCTCCTTTGTGATCCTTTGAACATCTATCTCTTTAAATACTTTGTCTTCAACTTCACAATAGTCTACTCTCCCATAGACCTAAATCGCAGTATTTCCACTACACTGCATTAATCTTTTTTTTGCCTTTTCTCTAAGTCACATGCACTCTCACTCAACCAAACATTCTTTCATTCCACCTTTATTGCAAACACACTTCTAAATTTCATTCATTCAATGTCCCGTTTATCCTAACGGGCTTATACACTCACATCAGTTTTTACTGCAAACATTCATGTACTCTGCATTCGTTCTTCATCCCTTTTTATGATAAAGGGCTTATTCTTTCATATATTCCTCTCAATGTGACACTAGGGGCGTCCGTCTCTAGACAATCTCACTTAAGAGACATTCAAGAGGGGGGGCGCCACCTTTTGCCCACCAATACGGAATTTATTGCCTCACACACACAGTCAGCCACTCGCACACAGACACAGAAACCTACACTTAAATAAAACTCAATACACTATACTCTTCTTGAGTAACCTGCCTTTCAGACCTTCAATTTTTCCTAAAACTGAACCGATAACCACAGGATTTTCACTACACTCTTCTTGAGTGACCTGCCTACCCATGCAGCCCTTTGCTTATCTCATCAAACAAAGCGGTATCGTAGGACTTTGTGCACGTCTCTTTTCTTAATCTGCTTTTAACTTCCCAACTATCACCACAAATTAGCAACTGCAACTTTCATCTAGTTCAGATATCTCTAATATGAGTAACAATTACAAGTTAATGTTTAAACAATGTCCATCAAGGCCCACTCATTGTTAAACACAGATTGTTGCATGCAACACTTTTCTTCTGAAATCAAAACCCTATTTCACTTTTTAGTTCTTTAAATTTGGAAAAACAGTTCAAGTGCCTTTACCATGACAAGCAGATTCTGGCAGAGCAACAAAACTTGTAAGCAAAAATCGCTGCTCACCTGATTTTCGTGGCCACGGTTCTGTTGCTCTTCCAGCTCTGCAAGCGTGGTCGTCACTGTCCTGCTCCTTTCCGGTCCACCGAGGGACGCCAATAATGTGGTGGTCTTTTCTTTCTTCAATGAACAGCCACGTCTGATAGTTTTGATTTCAGAAGAATACTTTATTGTCGACAACAAAGGAGATTTTTCAGGAGACCCCCAGCAGCATCTCTGCCTGAAAACTCTGCCTCACTGATGTTCTGGTCTGCTTATATCCTCTTTTCCAGCTGTTTTTCACATTGTTCTACATTTGTCACACAAGATTCAAACTAGTTTCAACCCTCAAACCAAACCTGTTTACCATATATCTTGTCCATCTAACCTAACCCTGTTCACTATATATCTTGTCCATCTAGACTAACCCTGTTCACTATATATCTTGTCCATCTAGACTTTACTGTTTTAACAGATGTTGCTCTATTCTCATGCATTTCTTGTGACACCTTAGTTGTTCACTCAGGCTATATCTCCTTTTTAACTCTACATAATACCTTGATTCTTCTAATGGTATATAAGTCTACAATCAGATTAAACACATACAATTTGATTATATAGGTTAATTTCACACTTTAAAGAGAAAAATCCACTTCAATGCGAGGAAGACTTGGGTAACCTACCGACTGTGGCTACCATCACTTAGGCTAGAGCCCCCTCCATGAGGCGCCCCTATGCCCTGAAGTGAGGCTATTCACTAAATGGTGCGTCTCTCGCAGAGAAGACCACGCCTCTCTATGATGCAGGTGCGCTTGCGCTATGCCTGGCTACCCTCTCATCGCAGGCGAAGGTAAGGTGCAGTCATTATGGCATTTTTCAGACATTTCCCCATACGTGGATTAAATCCACTAATAGCATTGAAGTTCCCCCTCCGAAGGGGAGCGCCCTGATTACTAAAGTAACCCAAATGCTATATTGCATCGCCATAATGATTGTTCCTTAGATGTAGGTATCAGTCTCTTTAGCTTAAAAAGGATGCCTCATCTTGCTTTCGCTGTGCTTTTATGCTAAATTGATTGCAAGAAGCATCAGGTGTGCAAGGTGATGCTGCCAATTCATTTTGCATTTCATTGGCCCGTTTACATACTCTTTCAGACGATTGGCTTTCTGAACGAAATCCCCATACGAGTATTAAATCCACTAATAGCATTTAGCAAAAGGGTTACTTTAGTAACCAATTCAATTCAATTCACCTTTATTTGTATAGTACTTTTACAATGTAGATTGTGTCAAAGCAGCTTCACATAAAAGGTCATAGTAAATTGGAACAGTGTAGTTCAGTTTGTAGTGTTTAAGTTCAGTTCAGTTTAGCTCAGTTCAGTGTGGTTTAAAAATCACTACTAAGAGTCTAAACACTGAAGAGCAAATCCAATGATGCGCAGCTCTACAGATCCCAAACCATGCAAGCCAGTGGAGACAGCGGAGAGGGAAAAAAAACTTCAATAATTGGCGAAGTGAAGAAAAAAACCTTGAGAGAAACCAGTTGGGCACGACCATTTTAATTTCTCTGCTGGCCAAACGTCATGTGCAGAGTTGCAGTCTCAGCGACGGAGGCTGGAAGCTGGCCTCAGCGAAGACTCGTCTGTCCCTGGAGTGTCACAGGAGTCAGTCTCATGTTCTCCACTCCTCCATGACCACCACAGTAGCTGCTCAGTATACGGCCTGGTCCAGGTTATGGAAACCTTGGGATCATCTCGTCGTTGGTCTTGGATCAAATCAGTGACTCTGCATAGTCTGAGGGCCTCGGGAAGAGTATCCTCAGGTGGAAATGGAGAATATAGAGAATAATTAGCGTAGCTGCTGTTCATAGTGTATATAAACAAGATGCAGAAACCTGTGTGGAAACCCGCTAAGTGGTGCACTGAGTGTATGCTTTACTAAACAGATAGGTCTTTAATCTAGTTTTGTATTGGGAGAGTGTGTCTAAGCCTCGGACGTTATCAGGAAGGCTATTCCAGAGTTTAGGAGCCATAAATGAGAAGGCTCTACCTCCTTTACTCGACTTTGCTATTCTAGGTACTACCAGAAGCCCTGAGTTTTGAGATCTTAAAGAGTGAGTTGGATTGTAGCGAGACAGAAGCTTGGTTAGATAAACAAGAGCTAGATTATTTAAAGCTTTATATGTAAGAAGCCGTATTTCAAATTCAATACAAATCTTAACAGGCAGCCAATGTAAGGCGGATAAAATTGGGGTGATGCGATCAAATTTTCTAGACCTGGTAAGAACTCTATCAGCTGCAACCAGAGCGTTTGCAACATCAAGCAGCATAATGAGCTGTTTTTAACATCTAAAAATGAAGGGATGTGAATGAGACTGGAAGTCTTGAGCCAAAAATATTCAAATGGCTGCACCCACTCGTATGTGACTAGGGTAGGTGAATAGCACATGTCTTTGGACTTGAGGGGGAAACCGGAGCATCCAGAGAAAACCCACGCCAACATAGGGGGAACATGCAAACTCTACACAGAAATGCCAACTGACCCAGCCAAGGCTCGAACCAGCGACCTTCTTGCTGTGAGGCGACAGCACTACCCACTGCGCCACTGTAACCAATGTGAGATAAGGATGTCTCAAAATGGATGTCCCTTAAAAAAATCAAGCACAGCCACAGAATGGTGGTCCACTACGATATAAAATTTTAAACTTTAGTTCATGTGCAATGTAGTAGCTGTGTGAACATAACCAACATCTGTAATATGCTCAAAGTTTAGTGCAGACGAAGAAATTGGCTTTTACAGAGTTAGCTAGTGAGATCACAAGGGCTTCACGTGCATTCACCTCTATGCGGTCGCTTTCAGTGTCAAATAACAAACTCACAAAAGATATGAGAAGATTAGAGAGCAGGTGTGAGGCTTAGCTGTGTGCTCTTCATTTTTTTGTTTGATTCTGGCAGCTAACGCTGCTAACTGCTGCTCTGACTGACTGTTTACACAGCGCAAAAATGTGTGCTTATAAGGGCATGACGTGGAGCCAATCCGCAAATCACAGCACATTATGTTAGCTGACCAATAGAGCCTTTCAGAGGGCGGGCCTTTCAGAGGAACTAGCAAATATGACAGTAGTTTTCATGTTAGCTGAGTAGCTGTATATATATAAATAAAGTAAGATATATGAAAAAATTACATGATTTTCTATAAGTGAAGCATGAGCACACATTGCTTTGCATCTTTAAAACGCAACCAAGCCTTAAAAATACACTACAGACCACCCCTTTAAGGATCATCGGGGCAACGATTTCGAACTAAATTCTGTCATTTCTTTCATAGCTTCCACAAACTTAATTTAATTTAAATATACTTGTCAGGTAGCTGGTTATGCTGTAGCATGATTTTTTTCAATGCAGTTTCAGTTAATCTAACCTGATACTTTTCCTTTGTGCTTTTCATGGCATTATCAGATTCAGATGAGGAGTTCAACTGGAAATCAGAATCATCGGATTCAGGAAGTTCAAGTATGTGTATTTACTCTCAAAATTTATAAACATGGGCTTAAATCCTTCATCCTTTATCCTCCTCTATAGTTCTTACTTTTCTTTCTCATTGTTTTAGCTTAGAAATCAATGTTTCACAGACAGAAGATTTTATTATAGATTTTTTGTTTTTTGTTTTGGTGAACACAAGAGAAGATATTTGGAAGAATTTCAGTACCAACTCAGGTCACTTTCAATTCAATTCAATTCACCTTTATTTGTATAGCGCTTATACAATGTAGATTGTGTCAAAGCAGCTTCACATAAAAGGTCATAGTAAATAGGAACAGTGTAGTTCAATTTTTAGTGTTTAAGTTTAGTTCAGTTTAGCTCAGTTCAGTGTGGTTTAATAATCACTACTGAGAGTCCAAATATTGAAGAGCAAATCCAAAAATGCGCAGCTCTATAGATCCCGAACCATGCAAGCCAGTGGCGACAGCGGAGAGGGAAAAAAACTTCACTAATGGCGGAAGTGAAGAAAAAAAACCTTGAGAGAAACCAGGGTCAGTTGGGTACGATCATTTTAATTTCTCCGCTGGCCAAACGTCTTGTGCAGAGCTGCAGTCTCAGTGGCGGATGCTGGAAGCTGGCCTCAGCGAAGACTCGTCTGTCTCTGGAGCGTCACAGGAGTCAGTCTCATGTTCTCCACTCTTCCATGACCATCACAGTAGCTGCTCAGGATACGGCCTGGTCCAGGATATGGAAACCTTGGGATCATCTCGTCGTTGGTCTTGGATTGAATCAGTGACTCTGCATAGTCTGGGGACCTCAGGAAGAGTATCCCCAGGTGGAAATGGAGAATAAAGAAAATAATTAGCGTAGCTGCTGTTCATAGTGTATATCAACAAGATGCAGAACCTGTGTGGAAGCCCCCAAGTGGTGCACTAAGTGTATGCTTTACTGAACAGATAGGTCTTTAATCTAGGAGTGAATGAACTTCAAATTATGCTATCTATCCTAAAATAATAGATCATGAACACAGAACTTTGATTTAAATCAATATTAAACTTATACTCCTGTCTTCATTCCAGCAGGCATGAGCTCTAACAACAGATTTTTTTTTCAGGACCAGACATCTCGATAAAGCTTTAATCAACTGGTCCTGTAATGAATTTAATACAATTTTTAAAATCTAATAAGTCTGAGATGAACTAAGAATGATTTTATTTCACTAATATTGTGTGTTTGTTTACTTCATGTTTATGTGCTGTAAAAGACTTATTTACCTCTTTATAAAGTTAATGAGTTTCTTCCCATTTATGCTGGATCTCAGAAAGCAAAGAGCCCAAAGTAGGTTTATATTCTGACTTGAGGACTCTTGGTTATTGATTAAATAAATCACCAATTGAATTACATGAAGCACTTCAAGTTTATAACAGTAATTTGAAAGCTGATATGTGCCTATATTTGTGATGCAGTG
Source organism: Danio aesculapii (assembly GCF_903798145.1). Taxonomy (NCBI): domain Eukaryota; kingdom Metazoa; phylum Chordata; class Actinopteri; order Cypriniformes; family Danionidae; genus Danio; species Danio aesculapii. The sequence goes on from NC_079436.1 coordinate 43,932,350, forward strand.
GCATGTTTTATTTTGTCTTATTTGAGACAACTTTAATACAAATGTATAATGTCAAAGTTTAAATAAGCTCAATTGAGAATTTAAAAGGGGACTTAAAAAGAATCAACTCTTTAGAACTGAACAAACAAATGGTGCAGTGCTGGTTTGAACAGACATTTACATTTGACTCCAAAAACATATTGCTATCTGAAATATAAATATATATATATATATATATATATATATATATATATATATATATATATATATATATATATATATATATATATATATATATATATATATATATATATAGTTTTTTTTAAAGTATTTTAAATGTATAACTTCTACAAACTTATAAAGCATATTATTAGCATAAAACACATAATGCCTTTCCAGTCCAGTTCTATGAATCTGAGTCTTATATAATGATTCCATACTGTCTCCCTCCTCCTCTCCCTGTATTTTTGCTACTCTCTCTTTTTCTGTCTCTCTCTCCTTTTTCTGTCTGTCTCTCTCCTAGTCAGACACATAATGAATCTAGTCCTCTGCCTGGTTAATGCTAGCTTGCTTATCTAACGTTACCCTAAAGTCATGTTCTATACCCTCATTTTCCTTATCATGGGTCTGTTTAAAGGTGTGTATACATGGAACATGCCTCAATAAAGATGCCTCCCGCTTCTCTTTTTCTCTTGGATTTGCTAAATACACTTGTCCACTCATTTTGATCTACAACTACTACACTACAGTCTGCTCAATTCAGCATGGGTTATTTTAAAACTGACATTTTTGCGCTTGACCAATTACAACAATATGTTTAGTTAAAATAAATAAAGAAAGAAAGGAAAAATCTGCATGCTTTTATACATGTCATTTTCTGACAATATAAATATGATAATTATAATAATATATAGTAGCAACTATTTACTAAGAGGAAATATATAGTTGTCTAAGCAATAGGTTTTTTTACAGAGAGAGAGGCACCTTTATTAAGACGTGTCATTTAATAAATGTTCTTCAAGCGGACCCATGAGGTCGGAAAATATGGGTGATGTTGGGCTAGTTGTGGCAAATGATGGTTTACAGGCTAAGCAGGGTTAAGAAGAGGGTGACTAACATTGTAAATACAAATTAATTCTATTAACAAGTCTCTAACATTTAACACCAGTTGGACATATAGAATATTTAAAATAACTATTTAGATGGATTCCTTCCAGTCTGATATGTAATGGGTAGGTGGATTCAAACTGGGTTGATGATTGATCGCGTCAAAACATGCTTTATGAGCTACACCACTCATGCTGTAGTTAGCTACACTTGTAGTTATGTTGTCTATGTAAGAATTCATTAAGCTGTGTTCCTCCTCCAAACCAGAAGGAGGTGCTTCTGTCTTTTCACACAACAGGATCCAGTTTCTATGCTTCCTTCGGAACAGTGGATGGCACCACTTTCTCACTATCTGCTGTGTGCCACCATTCAAGCTTGATTAGCAACACCTGTGTTTTGCCCTATATAAGATTGTGTGTTACAAGCTACTGTGTTCAGTCTTGAGCCATTACTGCCCGGTGTTCTCCAGATTGTCTAGAGAAGCTAAGTGACACTGTGCTTTTTTGACCCTCGTGTCTTATTTGTTTTGCTTGTTTACTGGAGGCTCGGTTTCAGTCATTTCTGTTGTACTTTGCATTCTATTTTTCAAGTAAAGATCATTTGATTATTTTTTCTGAAACCAAAGCCTCAAGTTCCCTTATTAATCTTCTGCTACTGGGTTCATCTGTAGAGGAGTTGCTCTGCAGGGAAAAGCCCCAGCTTTGTGTCCAAGAGACCCGGGTTCAATCCTCACCTAAACTGACACCTTACAGTCTATGTTGATAAGACATTAATGGACTGAAATGGTGCAAATAGCTTATTTCAATGAGGTTAGTTATTTGCACTCAGCCTAAATAGACACTTCGAAATTGTCATTTTTTTCACCCCTCACCCCCCTGGGCCTGTGCCTAAAATGCCCATTTATTAATCTGGCCCTACATGTAACTTAGACTCTCGATGGAAGGAAAAGAAAGAAAAGTAAAAGGAGATGGGAAATTGGAGGCAACAATGATTAACAATAGAGGCAACATTAATTTCAGCTATGCAAAAAAATCTGATATGAGAAAAAATCTGATAAGACCACTAAACCTTGCAGTGTGAATGTAGCCAATGTTCTGGCCCCTTTGGTATTGTCCTTGGAGTAGTATGGGGATGTGACTCATCATGTAGTTCAATACGCCTATTAGCATGTGAATTAATTAAATGGTTATAATAATATAGTAATAACATCATAATAATAATAATAAACTGTTTATAAAGCTGTTTGTATTTTCATCTTAATAGAGTGGACATATTATATCATAATAAAATAATCAAGGTTTTATAGGATCCTCAGGACAACGATTTCAGACTAAATTCTGTAATTTCATTCATAGCTTCCACAAACTTGATTTAACTCAAATATACTTGTCAGGTAGCTGGTTATGCAGCATGATATTTTCACCACAATTTCGGTTCACCTGACCTGATACTTTTGCTCATAAATTTGCATGTCATTTTCAGGTGAGGATCCCAGTTGGATGCCAGGGTTATCGGGTTTTAGACGTTCAAGCATGGGTATGTACTCTCAGATTTTAGAAACATGGACTTCAATCCTTCATCCTCCTCTGTTATTCTTCCCTTTCTTTCTCATTGTTTCAGCTTAGAAATTAATGTTTCACAGACAGAAGATTTTATTAAAGCTTTGTTTTTAGATAAAGTGTTAGTTTGCCCAAAAATAAAAATTCTGTCATCATTTACTCATGCTCTGGTTGTTCCAGTCCTGTATATATATTTCCTTTGTTCTACTGAACAAATGGAAGATATTTGGAAGAATTTCAGTGCCAGTGTGAACGTAGCCAATGTTCTGGCCCCTTTAATAGAGCTGGACCAATAAGGTATTGTCCTTGGAGTAGTATGGGAATGTGACTCATCATGTAGCTCAATAGGCCTATTAGCATGTGAATTAATTAAATGGTCATAATAATAATCCTCCAAGAAAGAATGTTTCTGTTTGAGAAAGCTGTTTGTATTTTCATCTTAATAGAGTGGACATATTATATCATAATAAAATAATCAAGGTTTTATAGGATCCTCAGGACAATGATTTCAGACTAAATTCTGTCATTTCATTCATAGCTTCCACAAACTTGATTTAACTCAAGTATACTTGTCAGGTAGCTGGTTATGCAGCATGATATTTTCACCACAATTTCGGTTCACCTGACCTGATACTTTTGCTCATAAATTTGCATGTCATTTTCAGGTGAGGATCCCAGTTGGATGCCAGGGTTATCGGGTTTTAGACGTTCAAGCATGGGTATGTACTCTCAGATTTTATAAACGTGGACTTCAATCCTTCATCCTCCTCTGTTATTCTTCCCTTTCTTTCTCATTGTTTCAGCTTAGAAATTAATGTTTCACAGACAGAAGATTTTATTAAAGCTTTGTTTTTAGATAAAGTGTTAGTTTACCCAAAAATAAAAATTCTGTCATCATTTACTCATGCTCTGGTTGTTCCAGTCCTGTATGTATATTTCCTTTGTTCTACTGAACAAATGGAAGATATTTGGAAGAATTTCAGTGCCAGTGTGAACGTAGACAATGTTCTGGCCCCTTTAATAGAGCTGGACCAATAAGGTTTTGTCCTTGGAGTAGTATGGGGATGTGACTCATCATGTTGCTCAATAGGCCTATTAGCATGTGAATTAATTAAATGGTCATAATAATATAGTAATAACATCATCATAATAATAATCCTCCAAGAAAGAATGTTTCTGTTTGAGAAAGCTGTTTGTATTATATCTTAATAGAGTGGACATATTATATCATAATAAAATAATCAAGGTTTTATAGGATCCTCAGGACAATGATTTCAGACAAAATTCTGTCATTTCATTCATAGCTTCCACAAACTTGATTTAACTCAAATATACTTGTCAGGTAGCTGGTTATGCAGCATGATATTTTCACCACAATTTCAGTTCACCTGACCTGATACTTTTGCTCATAAATTTGCATGTCATTTTCAGGTGAGGATCCCAGTTGGATGCCAGGGTTATCGGGTTTTAGACGTTCAAGCATGGGTATGTACGCTCAGATTTTAGAAACATGGACTTCAATCCTTCATCCTCCTCTGTTATTCTTCCCTTTCTTTCTCATTGTTTCAGCTTAGAAATTAATGTTTCACAGACAGAAGATTTTATTAAAGCTTTGTTTTTAGATGAAGTGTTAGTTTGCCCAAAAATAAAAATTCTGTCATCATTTACTCATGCTCTGGTTGTTCCAGTCCTGTATATATATTTCTTTTGTTCTACTGAACAAATGGAAGATATTTGAAAGAATTTCAGTGCCAGTGTGAACGTAGCCAATGTTCTGGCCCCTTTAATAGAGCTGGACCAATAAGGTATTGTCCTTGGAGTAGTATGGGGATGTGACTCATCATGTAGCTCAATAGGCCTATTAGCATGTGAATTAATTAAATGGTCATAATAATATAGTAATAACATCATCATAATAATAATCCTCCAAGAAAGAATGTTTCTGTTTGAGAAAGCTGTTTGTATTTTCATCTTAACAGAGTGGACGTATTATATGATAATAAAATAATCAAGGTTTTATAGGCTCATAAATTTGCATGTCATTTTCAGGTGAGGATCCCAGATGGATGCCAGAGTTATCAGGTTTAAGACGTTCAAGCATGGGTATGTATGCTCAGATTTTATAAACATGGACTTCAATCCTTCATCCTCCTCTGTTATTCTTCCCTTTCTTTCTCATTGTTTCAGCTTAGAAATTAATGTTTCACAGACAGAAGATTTTATTACAGCTTTGTTTTTAGATAAAGTGTTACTTTGCCACAAGGGAAGATATTTGGAAGAATTTCAGTGCCAACTCAGGTCACTTGAGTGAATGAACTTCAAATTATGATATCTATCCTAAAATAATAGATCATGAACACAGAACTTTGATTTAAATCAATATTAAACTTATATTCCTGTCCTCATTCCAGCTGACAACAGAATTTTTTTTCAGGACCAGACACATCGATAGAGTTTTAGTCAACTGGTCCTGTAAAGAATTTAATATGATCTTTTTTAATTAATAAGTCTGTGATGAACTAAGAATGATTTTATTTCACTAATATTGTGTGTTCGTTTATGTGCTGTAAAAGACTTCTTTATCTCTCTATAAAGTTATTGGGTTTCTTCCCATTTATGGGGATTAGAGCTGGACCAATGATGACCAATTAATCCATTGTTCAACATGTACTATTTCAGAAGTCATGCAGTAAACTTAAAAGTTAGCTATCATTGTTTTGACGATGATCTGTTGAATTTTGATATCTATTAAAATTTTATGGATTTCAAAGTGGATTTAGTTCATGATAACTATTATGCACAAAATTGTAAGAGATCTCGTGGACATCTGTATTACTGATAACAATTTGTTTTAGTTAACTTGAATGTTGACTGGGTTGTTGTGTTCCTGATACAATTATCCCTTGTGCTTGTGCACTCTTGATTTGCACTGCAAGTAGATGATGTCTTCTGCTGATTGGGCACAATGTGTTGTGATCAAAGTGGTTCTATTTCTAGCAGTCGACTCATTTATCTGTGCCTGCATCGTGAACTCCTTACATTAACAATGGAGTTTATACTTTGAGGATTATTTAGGATCTTCTGAACCACAACTTACAGTTCAAGTTACTTAGTAAATAAATACTATCATCAATCATTTGCTAAGCTCATTGCTGGATTGAAAAGCACTGTCTTTTCTGTTGTCTGTTTTGCCCTCAGGATGACTGTATTGGGTGATTATTTTCCACTTAATTCATCAATTTGCTTTGTTGAGGTTAAACAATTTTTTGTGTTTTCTTGTAGTACTGGAGTATAAGGAGTCGATCAAACAGAAGTTCAAGAAGAGTTTCCTCTCTAGTGAACAAGTCTCACTGGCTGCTGTCTACACTGAACCTGTGATCACTGAAGAAACTGAACAAGTCAGTTTTCAGAATATTAGTGTGGAAGATCTGTTTAAACCAATTATGCATTTGCATGCATTTGCATACTTTCCAAAAACAGTCGTTCTCCAAGGAAGTTCTGGTTGTGGAAAATCCTTCATATCTCAAAAGATAATGTTGGACTGGATATCTGGAAAACATTACCTTCAACACTTTGATGTAGTTTTCTATTTGAGGTGTGAAGAGCTTAAGTGTGTTTCTGAGGAGATGACCTTGATTGAGCTCCTGAGCTTGAGCTCTAGTTTACCATCAGATCAAATCTCAGAGATATTACTGAACTTACCATGTAGAGTGCTCATCATCATTGATGGACTTGATGAGCTTACATTTGTACATTCAGACTTTTGGATACAGTCTCTATCACACAAAGCATCACCTGAGGTTATTGTTTGTTCCCTGCTTAGTGAACAGTTCGTGTCCAGATCAACTTTACTGATCACAACTAGTACTGAAGTCCCACAGGGCATGTTTTTTATGAAATCACGACGTCTCTCTAAGATTATGGGATTCTCTGAGAAAGGGGTGGAGGAATATTTTCAGAGGTTTTTCCAGGATGAGGAACTCTTCAGAAAAGCTTTTAGGTGTGTGAATGCAAATGAAACCCTGATCACCGCCTGCTCTATCCCTGTCGTCTGCTGGATTCTCTGCACAGTCCTGCGAGAGCGCTTCAGTGAGGGTTCTGATTTAACAAACAGTCTGGAAACCACCACCTTTATCTATGTTGACTTTTTGTCCACTTTACTGGAGCCTCACAGCCAGGGTTTGGGTCGGTCTGTGCCAACCCTGCTGAGTAGTCTGGGTCAGCTGGCAGAGAAAGGGATGCTGGAAACACATATGCTGTTTGAAGAGAAAAGTGTGAATGAAATAATTTCAGACCCTGAAAAATTATTTCTCAGAAGGAGAACAGTTCGCCAGGAGACGATGTTCAGTTTTATGCATCGCAGCTTTCAGGAGTTCTTCGCAGCTCTTTATTTTGTGCTTCTGAATGAAAAAGAGCCTCAGAGGAAAGTAAAGGAGCTTCTTCACACTGTAGAGAGAGGATGGGCTTTGTCTTGCTGCTCTGATCTAGACTCTTTAATGACAGATGTAGAGGTAAGACATTCAGAGTTTCTGCAGCCTGTGATTCTGTTCCTCTGTGGTCTCTGTAGGCAAGACCCGATCCCATCATTTTTTGAGAAGCACAACATGGCCGTCTCTGTCAACATAGAAGCCCAGCTTAAAGAGTGGATCAATAAGTGTTCACAGAGATATCAAAACAAGCACCTGCTGTTCATTCTCCATTGTCTCTATGAACTCCATCAGAAGAGCTTCTCTGCGAATGTTCTGGAACATTTGAATTTATTAGATCTGTCAAATACTCCACTGACTAATATAGATTGCAGGATGTTGCAGTTTTGTTTGGAGAGTGGTGTTAAAATGAGGAATCTGAGACTCAATGTAACATCTGACAATCTGAAGAGTCTTCATTCTGCGCTGTACTGTGACGAGTTATGGTGAGCAAAAACCTCCTGAACATAGGATACTTTCTAAAAAAGATGTCTATTAACAATATTAATATCTAATACTGTTGACTAAAATACCCTAATTGTTGAGTGATCAGTAATCTACAGCAACCCCAAATCAGAAAAAAATGGGATCATATGGAAAATGCAAATAAAAAAAGGTAATCATTTTTAAATTTACTTTGACTTGTATTGCATTGTAGATAATACAAAAAACATTATTCAATGTGTTCCTTATGGTTTTTATTGTTTGTTTTTGTTTTAAACATACTCCAGTTTTGGTTCTTGCAACACATTAAAAAAAAGTTGGAACAGTAAAGCGTTTACCACTTCGTAATGTTGCCATTTCTTTTCACAACACTTAAAAGACATTTAGGGACTGAAGACACCAAGTGATGAAGTGTTTCTGGTGTAATTTTGTCCCATGATTCCTGCAAACAAGTCTTAAGGTGGGCAACAGTACAGGGTCTTGGTTGTCGCATTTTGTGCTTTAAAATACGCCACACATTCTCTATTGGAGACAGGTTGGGATTGCAGACAGGCCAGTCAAGTACCTGTATCCTATTCCTCTGCAGCCAGGACTTTGTAATGTGTGCAGAATGTAGTTCATCTTCATAAGGGAACTTCTACGTGTGTCTGTATAAACAGACTTTGGGAGTGCTTCAGACCACCAATCACTTCTGAAGATAAGAAAACGGGCCAATGAAATGCCAATTGAATTGGCGGAGCTTAGCTCCACAGCTGAAACTGATGAGCCAATTAGGGCTATATCAGTCGGCTGCTGGAGCCAGCTCATCAGAATTGTTGCTTCAGACCCGATCTAAGACTGAAGAACCCTTCTGCTGAGCTGACTTCCAACGCTGAAGGAAGCATTCCCTTCACCAGTGCAGGGGAAGATGTTTAAGCGGCAGTCGAGCTGGGTTTCCCGTCCCCTTGGCGTTTCGCTGGTGATCTAAAAGAGCAGTTTCTACAAAGAGCAGAATTCCCTAAGAGAGCACACGGTTGAGTAGCGCGTCTTTTAAAAGATGTCGTTTCGACCGTGCGTTTCTGGATGCGGTGGTTTCCTCGCCCCGGATAACAGGCACGAGTACTGCGTCACATGCTTGGGGGTCCAACATGTTGATGCGGTGCTTGCGGACAGTTCTTGCCCACTTTGCGATGGCTTGACTGTTGCGCAACTGAGGTCGCGGCAAGCTCCTTTTATTAGGGCAAGTCACCCCTGCTGCTCCCAGCGAAGCGGTTAGCACTCGAGCAGGCCTGAGGGTTACAGTGGGGGCTATTCCGTCGCCTTCGGGCCCGCGGACCCCTCGCTCCTCATCAGTGCGCTCTATCTCTGCTTCGAGTGCGAGCGCTGGTCCATCGTTCAGGTTGGCCGCGCTTTCATTTGATGACACCAGGGACGTGATGTCCATCGCTGCATCGGAGGGCGGGTTGATATGCTTCGATGAAGATCCGGACCCCCTGCCACCCTCCGTGGTTGTCAGTGTGGTTTCGGATCTGGAATCGGACATATTAGCCGTGTTATCTTGGGCTGCTTTGGCTGTGGGACTGGAGATGGCTCGTCCCCCAGAACGCGGCCGGACCGCTTAGACTGGTGCTACGTGGGGGCGAAGAAGGCGAAGCCTTCTAGACCCCCCGTCCCCTTCTTCCCGGAGGTACACAGAGAGCTCACGCAGGCATGGAGGGCACCTTTTTCTGGATTATTACATCAGTCTACAATGACTTTAAACTCATCGCTGCCGGCCCCTGGGCTGGCGGCAACCAAATTTCCAAAAGAGCAGTTTCCTCTCTCTCTCTGGATGCGCAAACCCGAGTACTGCCAGTCTGGGACGCTCCGCCTTACAGCTCGCAGCACCGGAACCCTTCGCCTCAGGCCCTCAGAGTGCAGCAGAACGGACTCCTTTCTCTCACTCTGGCCTCACCAGGGAGGAAGGTAAGAGAAATTCTCTTATTTTCAGCTCTTCCTTGGGACACACCGCTTCCCAGGATGAGCACTCCCATCCCGAGCTGCCTCTCTGCTGGCACGTCAGTGATCGCTCCGATGGTGCCATTAGCACGCGCTCTGCCTGCCTGGTTAGCGCTGCCCAGCGCATCGCGGTGGCTCATACGGGCGGTCAGACTCGGCTATGCGATTCAGTTCGCTATTCGCCCTCCCAAGTTCACGGGTGTCCTTTTCACGAGGGTTATCCCCGTGAGGGCCCCTGTGTTGCGAGAGGAGATTGCGGTCCTCCTGGTGAAGGATGCAATCGAGCAGGTCCCTCCAGCTGAGATGGAGTCCGGGTTCTACAGCCTGTATTTCATCATGCCCAAAAAGAGTGGGGGGTTAGGACCAATCCTAGATCTGCGCAGACTGAACTGTCATTTACACTAAATGCCTTTCAGAATGCTTACGCAGAAACGCTTGCTTTAGAGCGTCCGTCCACAGGATTGGTCTGCAGCCATACACCTGAAGGACGCGTATTTTCATGTCTCTATTCTTCCACGCCACCACCCGTTTCTCCGGTTTGCGTTTGAAGGACGAGCGTGGCAGTACAAAGTCCTCCCCTTTGGGCTCTCTCTGTCTCCGCGGGTTTTCTCCAAGCTCGCGGAGGGTGCTCTGCGCCACTGCGGCTTGCGGGCATCCGCACACTCAACTATCTCGACGACTGGCTCTTTCTAGTCTCCTCTCGTGATCAGTTGCTTCATATGAGACCACTTCAGCGTTGGCTTCGCGATCGAGTCCCCAGACGGACATGGTGTGCGGGTACGCACTGCGTGCACATCACTCTGCTGTGTCTCTGCATCTTCAGCCCCTGGACGGAACTGGCTTTTCTACGGGCCCGAGTGCCCCTAGGGCTAGTATCCAGGCATGTTGTCATAACGACACATGCCTCCAGCACGGGCTGGGGGGCCGTGTGCAACGAGCATGCAGCCGCGGGTTCGTGGTCCGGACCCCGCCTGCATTGGCATATCAACTGCCTGGAGCTGTTGGCAGTGTATCTGGCTCTCCGCCGCTTTTTTCTGGTGCTGGAGCAGAAACACATGCTGGTCAGGATGGACAGCATGGCGACGGTGGCTTATATCAACCATATGGAGGGTATACGCTCTCGCCGCATGTCTCAGCTCGCTCACCGTCTGCTCCTTTGGAGTCACACGCGGCTGAAATCACTGCATGCCATTAACATTCCGGGCGAGCTTAACCGTGCAGCCGATGCGCTCTCACGGCAGCTAGTGTCCCGAGGAGAGTGGAGACTCCACCCCGATTCGGTCCAGCTGATATGGGCGCGATATGGGCGCACATTGCCAGCTGTTTTATTCCCTGACAGAGGCCCCCCTCGGCACGGATGCACTGGCTCACAGCTGGCCTTCAGGCACGCGCAAATATGCGTTTCCCCCAGTGAGCCTAATCGCACAAACTTTGTGCAAAGTCAGGGAGGTCAAGGAGCAGGTCTTGTTTGTTGCGCCCCTCTAGCCCAACTGGACCTGGGTTTCGGAGCTCACACTCCTCGCGGCGGCCCCTCCTTGGCGCATTCCCCTAAGGGAGGACCTCCTCTCTCAAGGACGGGGCACCATCTGGCACCCAAGCCCAGATCTCTGGAACCTCCACGTGTGGTCTATAGATGGACCGCGGAGGACTTAGGTGACTTACCGCCCGCGGTACTTAACACCATCACTCAGGCTAGAGCACCCTCTACGAGGCATGCCTACGCCCTGAAGTGGAGTCTATTCTCTGAGTGGTGCGCTTCTCGCCGAGAAGACCCCCGAACTTGCCAGATTAGCATTGTGTTACTCTTCCTTCAGGATAAGCTGGAGCGTAGGCTGTCACCCTCCACACTGAAGGTTTATGTGGCTGCGATCTCCGCTCATCATGACGCGGTGGATGGCAACACGCTCGGGAAGCATGATCTAATCATCCAATTCCTCAGAGGCGCGCGGCAATTTAATCCATCCCGCCCCCCTCTCATGCCCTCTTGGGATCTCCCTATAGTCTGCAGAGAGATCCGTTTGAGCCACTCGATTCGGTATTTCTTAGAATTCTGTCATTAATGACAGCTCTGCTGATCGCATTGGCGTCATTCAAGAGAGTTGGGGATCTGGAGGCATTTTCGGTCAGCGAATCGTGCCTTGAATTTGGGCTGGGTTACTCTCACGTTGTCCTGAGACCCCGACCTGGCTATGTGCCCAAGGTTCCTACCACCCCATTTAGAGATCAGGTGGTGAACCTGCAATCGCTGCCTGCGGAGGAGGCAGGCCCAGCCCACTCACTGCTTTGTCCCGTTTGCGCTTTGCACCTTACATGGAACGAACGCAAATGTAAGATCATGTGAAGAGCTCTTTATCTGTTACAATGGTCGGCAGAAGGGAAGTGCCATATCAAAACAGAGGTTGGCCCTCTGGTTGGCCATCGCCCTCGCTTATCTGTGCCAGGGCGAGCCGCGCCCCCCTAACAGGAGAGCGCACTCTACTGAGGTGTCACTTCCTCATGGGCATTAGCACGTGGCGCCTCTCTCTCAGATATCTGCAGAGCTGCGGGTTGGGCGACACCTAACACATTTGCGAGGTTCTATAACCTCCGAGTGGAGCAGTTTCCTCCCGGTTATTGGGTCTTCCCAATCAAATTGGTGGGAATTAAGCTCGGTGTCACAAACGCTTGCTGCGCCAGGCTCCCTAACCTGGAGATGCGTGCGCTTTTCCTACTCTACTAGAAAGTTTCCCTTCCCTGGCGAACCCTAGAGAATTCCTCCAAGGCCCCCAGCATCGACTCAGCGGAGGAGTCGAGTGCATGGCTCAGTTTGCGGTTGGTATGCCCATTTGATCTACACGCATATTGAGGATCGGTGCCAGCTATGTGCATCCACATTTGGTGATGTCATATGCATTATTACCACGGTGTGTTCCCCCTTATTAGGCGGTCCCGTGTCTTTGCTAAACCACTAACTAGCTTATCATATGTAGCACTCCCCCTCATTAGGGCTAGTCCATATGTCTCCTTACCATCAGGTCTCTCCTTCTAGGGTAGCAGGTGGTCTCCGCTGTGTCCTCCCCCTTCGGGGACTTGCACGCTTTCCCAACGTACTGTCGTATTTCCAAAATCCCTAGTCTATATTAGCTAGGTAAAAGCACACTTATGACCCCCAATTTAAAACTTTTATTCCCATGTAATGGTAATATGTTGGGCCTAGAGAACGTTGAAAGGTTGCGCTCTTGGTGATGTCAGTGCGCTCAGCTTTGGCTTGGCAAACTACACATCAGGAACGCGACAGGCTTAACTGCTGTGGCGCTTTCCATACAGTCTCCCAAAGTCTGTTTATACAGACACACGTAGAAGTTCCCTTATGAAGGGGAACGTCCTGGTTACGTACGTAACCCACGTTCCCCGAATAGGGAACGGAGACGTGTGTCTCCACTGCCACAGCACCTGAGTCTCCAGCTGGTTGGCCATCGCCCTCGCTTATCTGTGCCAGGGCGAGCCGCGCCCCCCTAACAGGAGAGCGCACTCTACTGAGGTGTCACTTCCTCATGGGCATTAGCACGTGGCGCCTCTCTCTCAGATATCTGCAGAGCTGCGGGTTGGGCGACACCTAACACATTTGCGAGGTTCTATAACCTCCGAGTGGAGCAGTTTCCTCCCGGTTATTGGGTCTTCCCAATCAAATTGGGGGGAATTAAGCTCGGTGTCACAAACGCTTGCTGCGCCAGGCTCCCTAACCTGGAGATGCGTGCGCTTTTCCTACTCTACTAGAAAGTTTCCCTTCCCTGGCGAACCCTAGAGAATTCCTCCAAGGCCCCCAGCATCGACTCAGCGGAGGAGTCGAGTGCATGGCTCAGTTTGCGGTTGGTATGCCCATTTGGTCTACACGCATATTGAGGATCGGTGCCAGCTATGTGCATCCCCATTTGGTGATGTCATATGCATTATTACCACGGTGTGTTCCCCCTTATTAGGCGGTCCCGTGTCTTTGCTAAACCACTAACTAGCTTATCATATGTAGCACTCCCCCTCATTAGGGCTAGTCCATATGTCTCCTTACCATCAGGTCTCTCCTTCTAGGGTAGCAGGTGGTCTCCGCTGTGTCCTCCCCCTTCGGGGACTTGCACGCTTTCCCAACGTACTGTCGTATTTCCAAAATCCCTAGTCTATATTAGCTAGGTAAAAGCACACTTATGACCCCCAATTTAAAACTTTTATTCCCATGTAATGGTAATATGTTGGGCCTAGAGAACGTTGAAAGGTTGCGCTCTTGGTGATGTCAGTGCGCTCAGCTTTGGCTTGGCAAACTACACATCAGGAACGCGACAGGCTTAACTGCTGTGGCGCTTTCCATACAGTCTCCCAAAGTCTGTTTATACAGACACACGTAGAAGTTCCCTTATGAAGGGGAACGTCCTGGTTACGTACGTAACCCACGTTCCCCGAATAGGGAACGGAGACGTGTGTCTCCACTGCCACAGCACCTGAGTCTCCAGCTGGGAGCTGAGCGATCGGCTCTTCAGCAGGCAAATTCTGATGAGCTGGCTCCAGCAGCCGACTGATATAGCCCTAATTGGCTCATCAGTTTCAGCTTCAATTGGCATTTCATTGGCCCGTTTTTTTATCTTCAGAAGTGATTGGTCTTCTAAAGCACTCCCAAAGTCTGTTTATACAGACACACGTCTCCGTTCCCTATTCGGAGAACGTGGGTTACGTACGTAACCAGGACGTTTTGCATTGTCTTATTTAAATATGCATGGGCATCCCGGGAAAAGAAGGCAGTATATTGTGCTCCAAAATCTCGATGTACTTTTTAGCATTAATGGTTCCATGACAGAAGTACAAGTTACCTTTGCCAAGGGCACTGACACAACCCCATACCATGACAGTCCCTGGCTTTTGTACTTGTTGCTGGTTATCATTCTGAATGATCCTTTTCTTCTTGGGCCTGGAGCACACAGCATCCATTTCTCCCAAAAAATACCTGAAATACTGATTCATCTGACCACAGTACACCTTTCCACTGTGTGATAGTCCATCCCAGATGGCTCTGAGCCCAGAGAAATCAACAGCGCTTCTGGACACTGTTAACATAGGGCTTATTTTTGGCACAGTACAGTTTTCACTAGTATTTGTGGATGTAACTACATATTGTGGTACTTGACAAAGATTTCCCAAAGTAGCCCTGAGCCAATGGGGTGATATCACTAATAGATGAATGACGATTCTTAATGCTGTGCCGCTAGAGGGATTGGAGATCACAGTTGTTCAGCTTAGGCTTGCGCCCTTCTCCTTTACGCACTGAAATTCCTCCAGATTCCTTGAATCTTTTAATTATGTTATGCACTGTTGAAGGTGAAATATCCAAATGTCTTCCTATCGTTCTTTGAGAAACATTGTTTTTAAACATTTCAATATTTTTTTTCACGTATTTGTTGGCAAACTGGGGATCCATCTTTGCTCCTAAAGGACTAGACCTTTCTTGGATGCTGTTTTTGTACTAAATCATAATTACAATCACCTGTTAACATCACCTTTTTTCAAATCACACCATTATTTAACCAATTTACCTGATTACTAACTTAAAGTTATTTGAAAAAAACATAAACAATAAAATGCAATGAAATACAAGTCAAAGTTAATTTAGAAATCACTAGTTTCTTTTTTTATTTATGTTTTCTAAACTGTCACAACATTTTCTGATTTAAGGGTTGCATTTCAGATGTCTGAATGTTAATGTGCTCTGTTCATTTCTGAAGGTTGAAGGTGGATCATATCACAGATGATGTTGGGGATTTGATCTCAGCTTTTGGTGAAGGGAAGATTGTAAAAGAACTGATGTAATGTATATTTAATTCTAATCTTTAATTATTATGCATTATTTTAACTCTATGCACTGAACACAACATACATATTTCTGATAAAATCTCTGTCAGCTGTCACAGCCATTTATTAAAAGACTAGTTCAAAAACCAAAAGTGTTTTAGAGACAAAATGCAAAGGGTATTACTAATTTGATTAAAATAATGTCTTTATTGTAATCCCTAGTGTACAGAATCAAAAAGGATCAAAAGCTTCTCACCAAAAAGAGACCAAAAGCTTTTGTCAAAAGATTTTGGCATCAGTGAAAGATCAAGAGTTCACGTAAGAAAAAAGACTGCTTAGTTCATGCTAATATTACAATATTGAAGTCTGATATATGATACTGGCTCAAACTATCCTTTTTTTGCTTTCTGTTTTAGACTTTCTGTTTCCTGCTCAAAAACGAGACCATTGTCGTTAATCTCAGGATTAACTCTCACCTGCTCATGCTCAGAGATTTCCACTGTCAACTGGAGAATCTTCATACAGAAACTCAGTGAAACACCAAGGTCTGTAAAAGCAGAAGTGTGACTCTGTTGTGTGCGATTTCTTTTATCCTAATGTTTCTTCATCTTTATTCTTCATTCAGTTTCTTTATACTTTTATAAATTGGTTAACACACATTACAACTATCCAAAAATATATGATTTTACTTAGAAATTCTATTTTTCTATCATGGGATTGGTTGCAGCCATAGACCTGAAGGACGTTCCCTCCATGTCTCACTCTCTTCCTCCTTATACTGTGATTTTTTCCAGTGTGCGACGGGGGGCCGAGCATGGTAGTAACAGTCCTCCCCTTCGGGCTCTCCCTATTTCAAGGCGTGGAGGATGCCCTGTGCCTCTTTGGCGCACAGGCATAGGCATTTTTGATTATTCGTTGTCTGTTATTATTTTTTAGGTCCCTGAACTGATCGATTATGCACAGGGACCTGGTGCTCCGGCACCTCGGCTCGGCCTGTTCGGGTTTCAGATCAACCGAGTATGAGCAGGCTTTCCCCCGGGCAGAGCTTCTCTCATCTTGGGTAGGAGCTGGACTCGGTCTGCATCACGGTGTGCTCTTAGCGAGCTAGGCTGGCGCTGCCCTGTCCGATTAATTCGACAGTTATAGTGGTCTCACTGAAATTATTCAGAGGCTCCTGGGGCATATGACATTTGTAGGCGCTATCACGTCGCTCAATTGTTCATATGAGACCAATTCAGCGCTGGCTTCACAATCAGGTCCCCAGATGGGCATGGCGCACAGAGATGCACCAGGTGTACGTCACCACGCTCTGTCTCTGCACATTCAGCCCCTGGATGGATCTTGCCTTCTACGAGCCTGTGTGCCCTGAACAAATGTCCAGTCATGCGGTCATTTTGACAGATGCTTCCAGTATGGGTTGGCGGGCTGTGTGTATCGAGCATGCAGCTGCTGGTTCGTAAACCGTACCCCGGTTGCATTGGCATTTCAATTGCTGTTCAAATGTTGCCATTGTTTCTCGCTCTCCGCTGGTCCATACCGAAGCAGGTGGGGGAAACACGTGTTGGTTAGGACAGCCAGCACGGCTGCAATAGCGCACATCAACCGTTTGGTTGGTGCACTACTGCAACATGTCTCGGTTTGCTCACCATCCGCTTCTCCGGAGTCTTGTGGCTAAAAAGCTGCACGCCGTTCATATCCCGTACAAACTATCCATGCCAGCTTACATGCTGTCAGGACAGTTATGTTTCCGTGAGAACGGAGACTCCACCACCGGTCCAGCTGTTATGGGCACACTTCAGAGAAGCCCAGGTCATCTCTTTCTCCCGA
Source organism: Danio aesculapii (assembly GCF_903798145.1). NCBI lineage: Eukaryota > Metazoa > Chordata > Actinopteri > Cypriniformes > Danionidae > Danio > Danio aesculapii. Next base: position 43,949,520 of record NC_079436.1, read on the forward strand.
GCGGCCCTTCGCTGGCTGCTTTCCCTGCTCTGTACAAGTGCACTGGCTCTAAGCTGGCCCTGAGTTTACGCAATATGCGTTTTCCTTTCCCTAGTAAGCCTGCTTGCACAGACACTGTGCAAGGTTGGGGAGACGAGGAGCGGGTCTTGCTTGTTGTGCCTCCTTAGCCCAACCGGACCCGAGTTTCCGGACTCACACTCCTCAAGATAGCCCTCCATGACGAATTCCCTGGAAAAAGCACTTCCTTTTTTAGGGACGGGCACCGTCTGGCATCCGTGCAGGGCTCTGGAACCTCCTTGGATGTTTTCTAGACACAGCGCGGTGGACTTAGGTGACCTATCAGTGCTATGGTTAACACAGTCACTCAGGCTAGAGCACCCTATTAGGCATGCCTATGTTCTGCAGTGGAGTCTATTTGTTGTGTGGGAATTCTCTCTGAGAAAACCCCCGGACATGCCAGATTAGTGTTGTGTTTTCTTCCTTCAGGTTGCTGGAGTGCAGGCTGTCTGCCTCCACACTGAAGGTTTGGCGTGTGGGCATCTCCTCTATGGTTCTTGCAAAAAAACTGATTTTACAGAGATGAAAACAAGATGAAGTACCAGCATTTGATAAATTGCTTAAAGAGATGGTAAATATTTCCAAATAGAGAGATTATGATTTATAGTAAATAATAAAAAGGATTTGTTTAATAAAACTTGGAAACCTATAATAGACCAACTGAGAATATGATTACTCTAACCCCAGAGTATGATTACTAACCCTGTGTATTGTAATATATTTATTTATCTTCAAGTCACAGCAATGTATTATTGATACTTTTTTCTCCTGTTTGTCCTATTGTATAATTCTCTGTGATCTTTTTCTTACTGGCTAATAGTATTATTTATTTGTTTATATTCATTTATGTGCCTTATATGTGTGAGATCTATATCCCCGACAGTACTGTGCTTCTGATTTTACCTCTGAAGTTGCAATATATTGTACCTCTACGGTATATACCTGTTCTTTCTTTGGATCATGATTGTTGACTCATGATTTTTGAGTTGGCAATGGTCTAATCCTATTCAATACTCTATGCTAAGGTAAGCTAAAAGTGCTGTCGTCAGATAGGGCAAGTTGAGGAGTTGTAAAATGAGCCTATTTTCAAAAAATTAAAGTGTTTTTTATTAATTTTTTGATAAATCCAAAAAACTTTTGACAGTCAATTAATTGGAGTTGTGTTCATCAAAGACTAGAGATACTAACTGTACTAAAACTGTAGTCTGTGTCCAATGGGATGTGAATAACATCTGCCTTATTTCTACAGCTTCTACAATGAAGTTTCATCAATGAATGAGTTTCTCCCTCTGGATGCCCTGCATTATGTGACTGGTTTAAAGACAATCCATTTGCAGACAGAAAGATGGACTGACAGGTGGATTCCCAAAATCCTCTCCATTATTCAGGCCTTTTCCAGTTTGAATGAACTCAGGTAACAAAAATGTATAAGTATTATATATATATATATATATATATATATATATATATATATATATATATATATATATATATATATATATATATATATATATATATATATAAGTAAGTAATATATAGGTTTGTTTATGCTTGTGAATATTAAATCTATACTTAACAAGAAGATTTTTCTGTTCCATGTCAGGATAAATGCTGCTGTTTCATTTATTCCATTTAACATTACACGGTCACTGAGGGAATCCCTGACCACTGGTTGGAAACTGACTGTGTAAGTATGCATATCATACAATACTATGCTGAACATCTTGTGCTGATGATATACGAGGCAACTTTTTGAGCAATGTTGCTGGGGAGCTTTGGGAAATAATGCCATCAATGGACAACCAGGTGTGACACAGTGCAACTAATTAGGACAATAGGCTACAGATACAGTATTCTCCTCTGTAACTGCTCTGCAAAGTAGCTAGCAAAATAGCTCAAAATGTTGCCCTGTGTATCATCAGCATAAGGCCACTAGAATGGTTTTAATAATGGTTTTATGTTATTTCTATTCTTTGATGTGGTGTTTAGCTGGAGAAAATCAGTGTTGATTGAACGAGACAGAACGTGTGTCACAGAAGAAGAGCTGAAGGCGATACAGACAGAAAACACTGAGAGCAAAAGTAAGAAAATCTAGTGCAGTCTTTGACTTTCATAAGGTGCTTTTAGATACTTTCTGTTGAATGGCTTGAAGAAAACATGTCAGTGAAGGTAAGTTTGAATATTACTTTTGTTTTCATTACAGTCTGGAAACTGAAATGAACTGAAATTATAATATGCCACTTTTTCCCTAATCAGAAATAACCTTCCATTATCAGTCCTTTTCCATAGAGCATTATTTTGTGAATGTGTTGCAAGCAGAGAATAATAATAATAATTCCTTACATTTATATAGCGCTTTTCTGGACACTCAAAGCGCTTTACACAATGGGGGGGGGAATCTCCTCATCCACCACCAGTGTGCAGCATCCACCTGGATGACGCGACGGCAGCCATATTGCGCCAGACCGCACACCACACTCCAGCTGATTGGTGGAGAGGAGACAGAGTGAAGAAGCCAATTATGATTATAGAGAGGCCATGATGGACAGAGGCCAGTGGGCAAATTTGGCCAGGATGCTGGGGTGGAACCCCTACTTTTTTTCAAAGGACATCCTGGGATTTTTTAACGACCACAGAGAGTCAGGACCTCGGTTTGACATCTCATCCAAAAGACGGCGCTCACTGAGCAGTATAGAGTCCCCGTCACTATACTGGGGCATTAGGACCGACACAGACCGCAGGTTGGGCGCCCCTGCTGGCCTCACTAACACTACTTCTGGCAACAACCTTGTTGCTCGTTTCCACTGACTGGTACAGTGCGGTACGGTTCGGGTCGGTATGGGTCACCTTTATCAGGCCTGCGTTTCCACTACCAAGGGTTCCTTTTCGGTGGGCGTAGTGTATGACAGAAAGTTTCAGTCGACGTCATTCTCGCTCGAGGAAATGTCTACAATAAAACTGTACAGGTCGCTCACATATCATATGAGAAGCACTTCTCACAAAACAGATGCTTTATACAGATAAATACTTGTGTAGAAATGTTTATTACTAACATTTCTTTGAACATGAGTTGATTATAACTGCAGATCAATGACAGTGCGAAACAGCCTACTGTAACGTCTGTAATTATATTAAATAAATAAATAAATAAATAAATAAATGAACATATATAAACACATACAGTCTCCGATATGTTACCAACTACAGAAGAACTACACACAGCTGACATTTCGTCCGTATTTAGGTTAAAAAACAACACAAAATATAGCCCACAGTCAGTGAAAACCTCTTATCTGTGTCTGTAATCTTCAGCAGCAAATGTTGCCTCTGTTAGGCAGTAATTCCATCATTCCTAGTTCATATTAGTCCAAAAGGAAAAGATAATATTTATACAAGGCATTTTTTTTGTTCATTGCTGAAAAATAATGTGCTCCTTATTTTCCGGCTTCTCCTTTGCTTTTTCGCGCTTCACTCTCGCGTTTGTCAGTGTCTGACACTATCGGGTTTCAATAATCAAGCGCAGGTTATTATCATCAGCTCAAGAAGTTTGCTATTTCAGATCTAGACGCACGATGAGCGCAAGGAAGAAAGCAAAACCGCTCGCACTTCAGACTGCCTCGTAAAAAACTACGAAGCACTGGGTAGATTCTGCTCTACTCCATGGCTTTATGGCTGTTCATCAAGACGACAACAAGGTTTGGTTGAGCCTGGATCAACCATGGCTCGTTATTATATGTATATTTAATTCCGCTGTAATGTCTCGGCTGTGTGTGTATTTTAAACATGGCGGGTTTTTTGTTTTCATTCTGGCTTGTTGCATGAGCGAATGACATAAATCTGTAAACCAATAGTGTTCAGCTGCGCGTCTAGCTTCGCCTTTTGGTGCCGAAAAGCTGGTACGGTACAGTACGGTTCAGTTCAGTACGCCTTTTGACAGTGGAAACGGCCATAAAAGCATACCAAACCGAACCATACCGTACCGTACCACTCAGTGGAAACGGGCCATTGCTTTCTCATGTGGTCTCCCATCCAGGTACTGACCGGGTGCAGCCCTGCTTAGCTTCAGTGGGTGACCATGTGAGAGTTGCAGAGAGCTAGCTGCCGGCAAAAGTCAGCTGAATGCTTTTGCGGGACTTTCTACCATTGATATTGAGAACTATATATAGTAAATGTTACAAATACAGTATGTGTAAAGTTCAGTTTATTGTTCAGGTTTGTTTTATGTTATCTGCGATGTTGCTCAGCTTTTGTTATGCTTCATGACCAATTACAGTTGTATCTCAGCATCTCTTTATTCATAGGTGATTTTATAGGAAATACCAAAGGTGGATTTACACTCCATATTGCTGACCTAGAAGCACAACAACTACATTAGATGAAGTTTAAACTCTTATAAGAAAAGAAAAGATCCTCATAATGTGATTATAATCTGATTTCTTGTAGCAATATTTGAATTAAAATTGACTGTTAAAATGGACAAATGCAAAAATATTATGTGCGTCACATAAAAATCAGTCTACAGGCTTTAACAGTCAACCTATGAAGTAGGAGCATGTCTCATTTTTACGGTTTTGTTTACAAATTTACAATGAAAAAACATTTAACTTTAATTGTTTGCATAGAAAATTGTCTTGTTAACTCACTCATACAGTTTGAGGAAAGAATAGCTTTTTATTACTGTTTAGATAATGCATCTCATTGCTGCACTGTGATAGAAAATCACACTCATAACTATCATTGTGAGTACAAATACTACAGTTTAAGATTATGTTTGGAATTCTTCTCACTCAGTCAGGTTTCATTCATTCATTTTCTTTTTGGCTTAGTCCCTTTATTAATCTGGGGTCACCACAGCAGTATGAACCGCCAACTTACTCATTCACACACATACACTACGGACAATTTAGCTTACCCAATTCACCTATACCACATGTTTTTGGACTTAGAAACCAGTGCACCCAGGGAAACCCACGCCAACACAGGGAGAACATGCAAACTCCACACAGAAATGCCAACTGACCCAGCTGAGGCTCGAACCAGCAGCCTTCTTGCTGTGAGTCGATAGTGCTACCCACTGCGCCACCATGATGCCCCCTCAGTCAGGTTTATTAGGGGATAAAAACTGGTTGAGTCAGTCTGCATATTTCTTGCTTTTTTACACCAAAGACAATGTTTAATCTTAATGTTTAAGCCTAATTCTTTTCAGAATATAGATCAATAAACAAAACGGAAATATTTAAGCAAATATAGTGACTATAAATTATAAACTGTGATTCTGTTGTCCTTTTCTCTCCAGTTTAGTGCTGTTATGAGATCAGATTTGTCATGTTAATTCTCATAAATGCATTATGTCTTATTTTTTATTAGGAGCAGAGTTGTCTTCAGGACAAACAGTGAGTGACAACTCATGCATTCTGTCTTTTTTGCCCACAATCAGAAAAAGAAAGAAAGATCATTCTCTTCTTTATTTTAGTCCTCAGATGATGCAGAAATATTCACACCTGAACTTATTCAAGAAGATGACAAGTACAAGGATAAAGGCAAGAATACATACAGGTATTGGACAGTATCTTTTTATAATAAAAAAACATAACTGTGTTAAACTTCTGAACCAAAAATGTGAGCTTTCAATGACTTCTAATTATATGATTCGTGCCTATATAATTCATGACAGACAATTTTTTTATAAACAACTTATCACCTATACAAATAAACTATTTTACTAATTTGAATTATTTTGCTCTGAACTTTTTACCTGTGAAATTTCTGCTCAGAATAGTTTCTAAAATCCCAAATCAATAATGCAGGATGTAGGCCATCATTATTTGGAGGGGTTGTGAACTGCATATTTTATTTGTTCTGTCACCCCTCATTGGTATGCACAAGTTAAATAGATGTGGTGGATTGTAGCCTTTAATGTAAATGCCCAGTGCTAAGATTGCTTGACAGTTATACAGTTGAGTTTTACCATTTTAATACATTCAGCTGATCTCTGGTTGACAAACTGCAAGCTTTAGATGTTTATCTCAATTTTATATCATCTAAATGCGAATTTCGTCAGAGCTTTGGAGTACACAAGCTTATAGATATCTTTAAATTATAGACATATGTAGTTACATTGTGTACTAAGACCGACAGAACATGAAAAGTTGCTATTTTCTTGGCCAATATAATTAGGAAGTGTACTCGTTCTTGTTATCCATTGGTGGAGCTAAACATTCTAGAAGTATATGTTATCTTTCATTGTGGTGGTGGTGTTTACCATTAATCATAATAATTGGTACATTCCTGTTGTTTTGTCAGATTGGCTGAGACAAATAGACTAAAGGAAGAGTTCTGAAACTTAAATGATGTTTTTATACTACAGTGACTCCAGAAGAGCAAGAAAATGGTCATTTCTAAGTTCATGACCCCTTTAATAACATGAAAATGTCCTGTCCTCCAGGTTTGTGTGTCCTCGTGCTGGTCAGTTTCAGTGCAGTCTGACCAGTCTTGTGTTTGTGATGGAGGGTAAAGGAGAGCTGCTGTATAGAATCGTCTCATGGGATCCTCGTCTGTTAGATGGTTTGGGTCAAATGCAGCCTGCAGGACCCTTATATGACATTGATTGTTCTGCAGGTTCAGTCTCACAACTATGCTTTCCACACAGTGAAATATTTTCTGGTGAGTTCATTTCTACATACTTCAATATTAATGTTTTGTATTTGAAGATAATAATTGATACTGAATGTAGAAAGGTTCTTTGTTGTGGGAAGTAGATGACAGGGTCGGCGTTAAGGTACGTTACAGTTTTTATTATTATTATTATTTTAAGTGTTTCGGCAACAAGCTCATGTGCTGGTTGTCGCTCAGCTCTCTCTTTCTCTCGACTGGTCTCTCTCGCTCACTTAAGAAGACGTCTTTCCAGCCCAATCACTAGAGAAAACAGGTGTTATTAATTATTTCTGATTGGGCTACTGACCAGCCGCCGGTGTCTCTACTCGCTCTCCCCCCTTTCTGGGTGTTCGGCCACGCTCTCCCCACCACACTGAACATATACACTGTCTGTAGCTATTAAAGATATGTTTGTAAATTGTGAAGAAAGAGTGAGAGATCTTAAAAGTTTCATAAAGACTATTTAATCTAAAATGTTAATAAGTGCTGCATGATACTGGAAAAAAGGACAATTAGATAATTTTTTCTTGCTATGTATTGGGACATGAGTCCAATTTCATATGATGACTTGAATAAAATCATCTTTAAACTTCTTTACCTAAAAACTATTAAACTCTTAAAGTCATATATAAAATAACAGTGTGGTCTTCATTGTATAAGTTTACATCGTATAAAAAACTATTCTGCCTAAGAGGTTTTAAAGGGCCATGAAACCCCCCTGTCTCAGCAGGGTGTTTTCACACCTCAAGTTTGAAAAAAGTCAGGAAAGTGGGTGTGTCCAGCTCTGTTTAGGTGGGAGTGTCAAGGGAGAGAAAGAGGCAAGGATTTGCATAAAAATGGGAGTTTCCATTTAGGCTCGCGCTGATTTTCATAGAGGCAAAACAAACGAAAGATAAAAAGACAGTGACTGTGTTTTCATGGACATCAGTAATCAAACTATTTGCCAAAATCTTTCACTTTCATTCAGGAACATTTCTGCCCCTGTGACAAATTAGATATTGGATGCGAGAAACTGCTGGAGAGTGTAGTTTTAATGGAATGTTTGATACCGCACGGTGAATGGGACAAAAAAAACAACTCTGCATTTCTCTGTAACTTAGATACACTCGGTAGGTAACGTAGCGTCAGAAAACTGTGTGTGTATAGACTATCCTGTCACAAAATGCCGCGAAAATCCTACATGTTGGTAATAGTTTTAATAAGGTGTTTATATGTTTACACTTAGAGAGCAGCATTTACAGCAGATCTTTCAGTCTATAATACTATATTATACGATACTATAAATACTATAATATTGCAGTGATATTAACGTACTGTAACTTAGTAAATCATTTTGACTAAGGTATGTCTTTAAAAACTGAAAGAATACTGCTGATGATACGAACTAACTTTGCCATCTGAATAAACAAACAAAGAGCACTGATCACACACACTTACCAAATCTGTAGAGACAGGACAATCAACATGAAAGCCGCGTCTTTTTAAAAAGGAGACCAGTGGCAAATCCGGATTTCACCATTTCCAGATGCAAAAAGCTCTCGGGTAAAAAATGTGCCTTACAAAAATATTTCTGTCACATGCATTGTAATCCACACGTTAGTCCAGCTGTGTTCTCATAGCGGGGAAATGAAAACAAAACCTTCATTGCAGCACATTTATAAACAAAACACTGACGACTCATGTCTCCAAATTCTTGTTCTTCCTCTTGTTTTGGCAACAAAATGTGGCGTCTTTCTGCCGTCTGAACACGGTAACAGGTAAAAACAGTCTTCGAATCTATCATGCATATTAAAGAAATTGCAACTGATGGAGCGTGCTGATTGGTTGAACCAAGTTTATCTCATGAATTAATGCTGCACACTCAGAGACGGCACGATGTACTCGCAGGTACAGACATCCAGTCTCCACGCTGGATTACACACAAGGATCTAACACTCCATGACGCAGCTTCAAAAATTAGTTTCAAACTGGAAGAACGAATTTGCTCATAATAACGCAAAAACAACCAATTTTCACTTTTTAGTGAAGTATATGTGTCCTAATAGTGTTTATAGCAGCGTGGGACACATATATGACTGTCAACATCTCAAAAAATGTGTTTTGGTGTTTCGTGACCCTTTAACTTAAAATACGCACACAGTTGCAGGCAAAACATGCACGTGCAAACAAACTTTCATTATATTATGGTAAACCCTTATAATGATTTCAATAATTACATGTGTTTTAAATCGTGTGTCTGGCCAACTATAAACCAATTCAACATTACATAGCCTGCAGTGTGGCTGTTGCGGATACACACTGTGATATGGTTGGCGAAGGTACCATTCTTCCGATCCATCCAGTTACTTCTGATACTTCTAATTCCCCCAGTGAGTGACATACTCCCACCACCTGTCTAATGCTGTGCAGCCATTCAGATACCCCATCCCGGATGGCTCATCCAGAACCATGCAGTATCCAGTGCCTTGTTTTGCATTAGGCTTTGATAAATATCACCCGATACTCATGGGTACCTGATATATGCTTTTGACCGGGGCAGCTGCTAGTACATTGGGTACAAGTATCAAAACCCCAACCTTTATTTTGGAGCAATTTTCTTGTACGTGACCTGCCTGCCAGCACTGCTAGCAAAGAAAGATTTTTCCTGGATCAAAAAGATCCAGGAACGCCACCTGGATCGTCCTGAGGGGTCCATCTAATTCAGGTGGAACTGAGAAGATTGGGGGCTTCTTACAGTTGTTCCAGGAGCTGTTGGAACAGCTTACAGTCCACTTTCTAGCTTTTGATCACCACCTGGAACCGTTGCTCTTGTTTGGCTCTTGGGATGAGCCTGGTGTTGCTCTTGGTGGAGGCCCATGAGCTCCTTGATGACATCCGCAAAGTTTGTGGAAGTTAGGGACTGCTGGTGACGGTTCAGTCTTCCTCCTCCCAGGCTTTGGCACCACTGTAATTTGGTTTGTTTGTTTGTGTGAGGAAGAAGACAGGTTGGTTAGATGCTTGGTGTAAGCGCTTGGTTGCTTGGCAATGTAGTCTGCTGCTCTTCCTCGTCAAGTCTCTCTCTCGCTCTGGCGTTTTCTGGCATGATTTTATGACATCACTCCTGCACAATCACTGCGAACACACAGGTGTTAGCAGCCACTGCTCTCCCAATAGGGTATATGCACAGGTGTGTTTTTTTCTCTTACAATAAACTTCTGGTGAAAAGTTAATGTGACCATTTTCAATTTCATGTGGTTCTTTTTACAGCATTGCTGTTGTTAGTAATTTAAAACAATCTGTTAAATAGACGTAAGCATTCACTTAGCTGTTGAAGCGCAAAAAAAGGTGAAAAGACATTTAAACGCAAGTGCAGAAACTCCCTTGAAAATACTGGGGTAAAATAAATGTTCATATTTTAGAGACATGGTGCAGAATAATGAAATTTAATGCAGTGCTTCTTGTACATTCTGAGACCCACTTTACATCAATCAGGCAGTGAAGATCATTCATTTAAAAAAAAAAAAAAAAGACCTTAAACGTGGTGATTTTGTATCAACATACTGAGTTCACCAGAAGCACTTGAGCTGGGTTACTCAAAATTAAAAGTCCTTCTGCATATACCCTATTCATTCTTCCCTCTTGATAAGCATTCGACCAGGCCACTCTTTTGTCACACACATTGTGATTTTAATGCTAATATAATAAATGCTCTATATTAATAAAAGCTATACCTTTATAATATACCACACAAAAACAATACTTTAAAATGTTTTGCAGAGGGCGACAACAGGGACGGTTTGGCTGTAGCACATTTCACTGGTGGGAATATGGAAATAATTCAGCCAATTAAAGTGACAGAAACCCACGTGATGATTGACATCAGAGATCTCTCTCTATTTGGACTCCTCTGGATGAAGATATTTAGTCGCCTCATTCGTGGACAAGTTTTGCTTTTCCTTCGTACACTACCAGTTGAAGAGGAAGAGAAAATACTGTATGTCCACTTACTTCCAGAGAATGTTCCTGTGCCAAAGGTACTATAATCTCTTTTTTTGTATTTTCTGTTTTATGGAGTATTTTACAATGAAAACGTTTCAAAGATCAAGCATATTCATATATAAATTATAACTGCTTTTGTATATTGTCACTATTGTAATTATTATTATTGTAATATTTGGAATTGGAAATGTTTTGATTTAATGACTTTAAAGACTGTGGAATGATCACTCGCTCCGGTGAAACTCAGTCAACAGTTCTTTTCTCCGAGATTTTACTGTAGCATGTAATAGGTGGGGTCTGTACAAAGACAAATACAAAAAAAATGATATACAGATGTAAAACATAATATTTATCAGTACAATAACAACTGTCATTACCATCAATATCACTAAAAAACTGAAACACTATATAGCTCAATGGATCGACATATTAGCATTTTACTAAGCCATTTAATAAAATATTTATCCACACTCTTTTGTTAGCAGTTTACAATGAAATGTTAAACAAATTTAAAACAACAACCTATAATCAACATAAGAAAGTATAACCAATAGACTAATAAAGTGTACAGCCATTGTATAGATAGTGATCTTGTATTAGTAAGGATCACAGCAGATTGTATGTGCTCACTACGATAGAATAATCACTTTGACTACAATCATCAGCAAGATTACAGCTTAATGTTAATATAGAGCATGATATAACAGAGCAAACTCACTTTATAGCAGTGTTTCTCAACCACGTTCCTGGAGGACCACCAGCTCTGTATATTATCCCTGTCTCCTTAACCAAACACACCTGACTCAGATCATCAGCTCATTAGGAACGTGGTTGAGAATCACTGCTTTATAGGATACACGCACACTTATTTCAAACTGGACTGGAATGGCTCGCCTCACTCCTCACAAAGTTTGCTGTGCAGCATTAAAATGATGATGCCTCTTAAAGGGGCCACACAGGCAAACCTTTTGTACAATTATATTTCCTGTGATGATGTTATTTATGTAAGTAAAGTTTTGAAATGGTTAAATGGACTGCATTGTCTGTGATAACTGCAAAATTGTGCAGTAAATTCACCTTCTCTTTTTGTTTTTCACCCAATCTCGATTCCTCAAGGTCCAACAGAAGCACCAGAATAAAAAATACATTGAGACAACTCCAGAATGTCAGTTGTTTACTGAGCGAGAATACAGTCTGCGTTGCCAGCCAAAGAACGGTGTAGTGCAACCAATGGTAACATACATCGAGCATTAATACTTTAAATTCATACGAATTTGAATATACTAATAAGGAAAAGTGTAAACGAATAATTCACAAATATTATTTAAAATACCTTTTATCTTTAATACTTTCATTATAAGGTACCATTGTATCAATATTCAGTAAAATGAGTAGTGTTCATTCTGACATATTTCTTCAGTCTATTTGCTTTTCACTCAGCTACTATTCAGCAAGGATGTATAAGATTTAGTGATAAAGTCATCTAGTTTTTCACCAATTAACCAAGCGCTTGTGCATACCTATAGACAGAACATATAACATGCATGCACACAAGCAATTTTCAGGTTTTAGTTGGAAACTAATCATCTCCCTTTATTTGTGCAAAATAACAGATTCTACTTTAATATCATTGTTTTTTTTCCAGAGTCAGATCTTTAAGCTTAATTTTGGTCCAAACTATCATCCCACATTCGAAGTGTTTCTGGATGTTCACGTTAAAAAGGTTGGATTGACTATTTTAGACAAAGCTGAAGATGGGAAAGAAGTGTGGAGCAGACCACAAATATTACTTACAGGTAAAGAAATTTGGTTGTTCAAAGCCTGGGTAGTGGTTAGTGATTTAATAAGGTGTTGGAGAAGTTAGTCTTTACAATTTTACACAATTAAACAAGAATTAAGCTATTTTCTTTTTAAAAACATAACTACACAAGCTATTGATATGACTTTGTTTTATTTTGATGCATGTATGTCACTGATTTCCCAGTGATGTCATTTTCTTTTCTTTTTTTACATTTTCATTTTTATTAATAGCACCAAGTCAAGGAGTAGAACAGAATGAGAGTGACAGAATGACCCCAGGTTTGATTTTATGCAAATATTTTAATATAATATCAAATTAATATTTATTCTTGTCATTGTTTCTTGGACATGCTCTACACATTTTTTAAAGAGTAACATCAATATTTTGTTTCAATCAGAAAGTGAATTTGTGGATGCCCTCAGAGATAAACTTATTCAGAGAGTTTTATCTGTGATGGCGATTGCTGACAGCCTGAAGAGCAAACGCATGATAACAGATGAACTATACAATGAGGTTTACGTTGCCGATACAACACAGAAGAAAATGAGATGCCTGTTTAAAGCTCTGGACTCTGGAAGAGCTTCTGTTAAAGCAGAGTTTTACCGTCTGCTGAAGAAGAATGATTCTGATCTGGTAGATGAACTGGAGTCTGAACACAGCGGCTCCAGCAGACCCCAGTAATGCTGAGAGTGAGTCATAAACTACAGCTTCAGGGTAAATATACAGGACTGTGTCTAGCAAGAGATCCAAAAGCCTTCACTTTAGTTAATAAAGTAACTGATATCAACTCCGCAAGTAAGTGTAAAACTGTTCATGTTCTCGTGCATGATTGAACCAAATGATCCAAAGAGCACCAAAGCCTCTGAACAATCCCACAAGATTGCTTCAAATCTGAGATGAGGCTTCACGTTTTTTAGCATGTTGTCATTTTATTTTCAAATCTTCAAAATCCATAAAATAATGTTTAAATCATTATGCTTTTCATTCACTCATTTTCCTTCAACTTAGTCCCGTTATTCATCAGGGGTCGCCACCAGAATAAACCGCCAACTTATCCGGCATATGTTTTCACAGCTAATGTCCTTCCAGCTGCAATCCAATACTAAGAAACGTCCATACACTCTCATTCACACACATACACTACGGCCAATTTAGCATACCCAATTCACCTACAGTGCATGTCTTTGAACTGTGGGGAAAACCGGAGCACCCAGAGGAAACCCAGGCAAACAAGGGGGGAACATGCAAACTCCACACAGAAATGCCAACTGACCCAGCTGGGATTTGATCCAGTGACCTTCTTGCTGTGAGGCGACAGTGCTAACCACTGAGCCACCGTGTCACCCTCATTATGCTTTTCACTTTTTATTTTTGATCACCACTATGCTGATTGTGTCGAAGTAATATGCTTGTTTTACATTTTTTGTAAGCCTATATTTTTTGAACGTGAGTATTGTTTTACAGGATACTTAATCAGCTATGTGAAGATGTTTTTATTTCATAATGTTAGGCTGGGGGGAACTAGTTCATATTTTTATTTTGTATTTGACATTTTTAATATGAACACTGCACATATGCTCAAAATAAAGTTCAGAAATGCAATACGAAGGACAGTTTTCATTCTTTTTAAATAAGAGCATAATGAACTGGATGTCAGGAGTCACACTGAAACATGCTCTCACATTCACACACTAGAAACACAATACTGCACATTCATTCCCTTACCTTCTGTTTCTGATATGTGAATTTAATCATCAGCAGGTTCATCGTCTTCTCTGCATACAGCAACATGCCAAATCCTGAAATTAAGAAGTTAAACGTGGACAACCAAGAGCATAACTTCATAAAATAATGACATAAAATAAGTTTTATTTTGATCTTCTGTAAGAGCAGAACTCTACAACAGAAGAATCTAGACCCTGCTGGAGTAAGAGGACATCAGGAATGCTGATTATCTTTGTTTTAACATTTTAATATCCTTAACCGTTATCTCCCAATTTCTGTTGTTGGGTTTTTGGTCACAGCTGTTATACATCTCTTAAAGATTTGCAATAACCTGCTGTTGTATGAAATGGTACACTAGAGAGTAGCCTAACACCAAAATGTTAGTTACAGTTGTTACTAATGCCAAAATGTCAATTGCTCTAATGGTTCAGTTATGCCTCTTTTTCTTACCATGACATTTTCTCTGGTAAGCTAATTTGTTCATAAAAGTGAATCCCTATGAAATCATATGACTGAACTGAATTACTTTAAACGATTTCATGAAGATTTGTATCTGGTGATTATCAGTGGTGTAGTCCTAAAAAAAAAAGGTAGTGTACTATTACCCACCCAACCCGCCCATGTTGTTTTATAATTTTACCTGAACGTTTCAGCGAGACATCATTCAGTTAACTTCAAAAAACCCACGAAATTTTCTCACAGCTGCTGTGGTCGTCAGGGGGCGGGGAATGGCGCAAAATATAAGCAAAAATGCAACAAATTAGGATGAGAGTTAAAACAAATTTGGTATAGAGTTAAAGGGGAAGTCTAATCAGCAAAACAAGTGAGTACACCAAGAGTATACACAATTATTGATCCTCAGAAGTTGTAATACCCAAACAGCTTGTGGAAAAAAGTAGGCATACTGAGTATACGTGCGTATAGCCCCGACTACACCACTGGTGATTATAGTGATTGGATTAATAAAGCTTTGAATCAACTGAACCAGTGCTTTCACTTTAAAATGTGAGAGCGGGGAGGCCTAGAATGTCCATCAGCAAACTGGACATTTTAGGCCTCTACCCTCTCACATGTGCCTGGATAAAAGACTTCCTCACAAACCGCCCCAAACTGTCAGACTTGGACCCCACCTGTGCGCTGAGCATCGGTTCTCCACAGAGCTGTGTGCTAAGCCCCTTCCAGTACTGTCTGTACACCCATGACTGTAGTCCGTCCTATGTCAGAAATCTCATTGTGAAGTTTACTGATGACACCACAGTGGTCGGACTCATCTCGAGGGGTGATGAAGCAGCGTACAGAAAGGATGTCCTGAAGCTGGCAACCTGGTGCTCGGAGAATAACCTAGCTCTGAACACTGAGAAAACTAAAGAGATTATTGTCGACTTTAGGAGGCACAGCGCTGACTTTAGCCCAACTCTATATTAATGGCGAGTGTGTGGAAAGGGGCCACACCTTCTGGTTTCTCTGCGTGATCATCTCAAGCAACATCTCATGGACAGAGAAGACCATGGCGATCATCAAGAATCCCCAAGCAAAGACTTCACCTCCTGAGAGTCCTCAGGAAACACAACCTTGACCCCAGCCTGCTGCTGACCTTCTACCGTGCATCCATTGAGAGTTTGCAGACACACTGCATCACAGTATGGTACGGTAGCTGCACCATGGCAGACAGGGAGAGGCTCCAGAGGGTAGTCAAAGCTGCACAAAAGATCATCGGCTGCCCTCTCCCTTCCCTGCTGGACATTTACACCTCCCGCAACATCATCAAGGACAGCTCTCACCCAGCTTCTGAACTGTTCAACCTGTTGCCTTCAGGAAGACCGTACAGGTGCATCAGAACAAGGAGAACAACCACACTCAACAACAGCTTTTTCCCTAAAGCCATTACCATCCTCAACTCACACATGCACTGATCCCATACATGCACACACGGACTGGACTTTATGCCAAACACATTATATACATCTTGTATATATCTCTCGTTCAGCCTCAGAACTGTTTATTCCACCTCATCCTACCACCTCTCCCCTATTTATGCATGATTTATTTATCATCTTACATTTACATAGTTTATCTTGTATATATCTCTCATTCTATCCCAGAACTGTTTACTTCACCTCACCCCCCTCCCCCCCCAACTCCTATTTTGCTCTACTGTTTATCGTCTATGACTACTATGGCGAGGGATTAAACGAAGCAGTGCTCATAATATCGAGCAAAAAAAAAAAAAAAAAAGAATAAGACAGCTGTGAAACATAACATGTATTTTTGTAGGAAACACAGTTTAGATCTTTTTGGGGTAAGAGCTGTGTGAGTTATTGCCGTCTATCTCGGAATGTGTCAGAAATATCGAAAACAAAACCAACTTAACCCCACTCTTTTAGCGCCCCTCATGCTGGCATTTCTCCCCTGGGGTTTTAGGTTTTGGAAAGGGAAAAAAATTCCACCAACCCTTCCATACTTTTAGCACACCAGGTATCAGATTTGCACAATACATATGCACAACGCTTTGACTTGTTTCCCTCCCTCGAAAGCTTGACAGAGCTCCTGCGCGTAGCTACGGTTGCTAAGCCACAATGGTGTGTGGTGTAGTGATCAGTGGTAAAGCCAGGAACTTGTTGAAATTAATTTCCAATATAAACAAATGCTGCAGAGTTAACACTAAACTCTGACTTTTTTCTTAAGCTTATCAGAAAGTGGCAATTGAGACAGTGACCATCTGTCTTTTGTTTATCTGCAAGACAAAGGTGTTAAGAGCCCAGAACTTGCATAACAGCTTCTTGATCCAATCAACATTCTATATCATCTCAGACACAGAGAGACACGTGGATCACAATACCTCCATCTCACAAAAGAGACACAAATGAAATATTTCACTTCATATGCCTGTAGATTCAAATGATATATATGTATAATATGCACTGCATGAAATACTACCACTGTATGAAACTTTGCTTATTAATGTTTATATATGAATGCTTAGGTGAAGATAAACATTACATAGTAATGTTTGGACTCTATATATTGCAAATAATGCTTTGGGTAAATTATATGTGGTTTGAAAAGTGAATTATGCATAGGAAAATATTTAAGACTCTTAAATATTATAATAGTTAACGGGTGGACTATGACTATGCAAATACCGGTCACACTATGGATGACACCTCCCAGTGACCAACTCACAGGATCCAATTGCAATGCTGGATTTCAATCCCACCTTTCAGAGAAGGTATTAAAAACATTCTCTCAACGGAGAAAGTGTGGTAAAACAAAGAAATGTGTGGTGGTACGCAGTAACAACGAGGAGTAGTGGTGATATGGGTGGTTCAGAGAAAGAGTGGAATTGAGAGTGGTAGTGAGGATTGGTGTTGTAACTAAGAGAGTAACTTGGAGGAAACGTGAAGCAAAGGAAGGCCTGACACAAAAGACTATTCGAATTGCTCAAAGACATCAGAACGTTTGCTGCGTGTTCCAGCAAGAATTTGGTAAATGGATTCACAGTGCTTTTTCCAAGGTGTCTGAAACCATAGCTTCAAGACTACCACCTCCAGAAATCTGCGCGTCCCAGATTTCCAGGAACTCTCCCTTAAGGATAAAGACGTCGGCGTGTCCCTGACATCAGAAGCACCACCTCCAGAAATCTTTAGTTCTGCGTGTTCCAGAATCTACAGATTTCATCTTCTCAAAACTCAGGAGAGCTAGGTCTGCTCGTTCCATGCTTCAAGACCTGCAAGAAGATCCTACTTTTTCCAACCACTTCATCAATGGCAGACACAACCACCACCTTCAGAAATCTCCAGTTCTGCGTGTTCCAGAATCTACAGATTTCATCTTCTCAAAGCTCAAGAGAGCCAAGTCTGCTCGTTCCATGCTTCAAGACCTGCAAGAAGAACCAACTTCTTCCAACCACTGCATCAACGGCAGAAACATAAATATTTTACTTTCCAACCCTCTAAATGAGACCTTGGTGTGTTTCTGTATAAAATATTCTAATTAATTAGATGTTTATAACTGATATTCATTAATAACAAAAATTTCCTCAGTTCTTTGTTATTGTAGAATAAGGTTTAACTTACCTTAACTTAATCACCTTCATCCCTTGCCTATGCACTTCATTTATTGTACATTTAGTCACTTTAGTTACCCTTGTTTACTATTTTGTTAATAAATACACATTTATTACAATTGTGTTTTCCTTGTGTTGATAATACAGTAAAAGGCTCTACAAGTCAAACGATCTCATTGTCCTTCAGATTTGGCCAGATAATAAACTCCTCATTTGTATATTTTAATTAACAATATTTTATTGTTAATTATTTTGACAGCGGAAAGTTGTCTGGTGCCCCATGTAAAAGTAGTTATTTATCTGTTATACATTAATTGGTACCCTCATGCCAGGCTAAAATATCAATATTAATATCAATACCAAAATATTGATTTTAATATTTGATAAATCCAATTATCACTACATTTGTGGTTTTTGGGAATGGCTTAGCAAAGGGTCAATTCACTCAGTTTAAATTTGTTTGACCATTTACTAAATCATTTCACCACTAATTATTTTTTACATTTATGTAATATATTTATATTTATGACCTCCACAAGTTGCCATAACACACATCTGCATCATACTTCTCTTTTCCTCTCTTTATTTTATATGCATTTCATTCATAAAGATAAGGGATAGATAAGAAAAGATAAATGTAGGACATAAAAGAGAATAAGGGTGGCACAGTGGGTGGTGATGTCGCCTTACAGCAAGAAGGTCGCTGGTTCGAGCCTCGGCTGGGTCAGTTGGCATTTCTGCGTAGAGTTTCCATGTTCTCCCCATGTTCGCGTGGCTTTCCTCCGTGTGCTCCGGTTTCCCCCACAAGTCCAAAGACGTGGTACAGGTGAATTGAATAAACTAAATTGGTCGTAGTGTATGTGTGTAAAAGAGTGTGTATGGATGTTTCCCAGTAATGGGTTGCAGCTGGAAGGGCATCCGCTGCATAAAACATGCTGCATAAGTTGGTGGTTCATTCCGCTGTGGCGACCCCTGATGAATACAGATGAAATGGTACACAAATAGAACATCAAATGAAAAATAGTAGTAATATACATTACAGTATACAAATGTCTTTGTTTAGATGCATTTAATACCTAAAGATAAGGGAAATGGTGGACACAAAAGAGAGTAATACACACATGGTATCAAACATTTCACAAGTTGTATAACACTTCTGATGTTGTTGATGTTTTAACCAAATTGTTCTTTCAGTGAAATTTTTTCTAGTAAACTTTTTGTACATATTTGAGTGAATCACTAATAAGCATATAGCTAAATTTAAAGATTACTCATTATTTTTAACTTTATAATAAACGCTGTTTCATTAACGTTTTGCATCTGAAGAGTGTAGTGATGGATTTAGAGTTTTTCAAAGCTTTGAATCAACTGAGCCAATGCTTCAAGGATTGACTTTGGTATCTTTGGTAAAACATAAAAACACGTTCACTTTCACTTCACTTTTTTCCACTTCACTTAACAACAGCTTATACAAACTCGCTTTTGCAATCTTTCTGCATTTGCTAATCAACACCAGATACATATGAGTTGTTTTAAAGGGCACATAGGTTACCCTTTTTCCAGATTTAAGATAAGTCCTATGTGTCCCCAGAATGTGTCTGTGAAGTTTCAGCTCATAACAACCATCAGAGTATTTGTTATAGCTGTCTGAAGTGTCTGTATTATAGCCAGTTAAACTTGGATGCTTTTTTTTGTACTGGGCCTTTAAGGCTGGTCCTCCCTGCCCACCGTTCCCACGTGTCTGTCAGCAACATGTCTCAATGGCCGCCCTCAGCTGCATCAGGAAGCAGATCTCACGTCGCGTTTGTGAGAAATACTACAGGAAGAACTTTACCAATCAGTATTTGATGCATTTTTTGTGAGTTGCAACCACGAGTCACACACAAAGTTGTTACAAAGTTCCAATGAACTGGAAACCACTCTGACTTTTTTTTTTTTTTGCCGGCAATGTGAACCAAACTTCATACAGGGTACGGACAGCCCTTAACAGAGTGCCTCTGACCCCATACTCCCAGAGCACCACTCACAGAATGCCACAAACGAAAGTCTATGAAACACATGTGGACTGGTTGGGCATACTCCCTTGAACCCTCAAGCACCCTAGTGACGGTATAAAGCTGGTTCAGTGTACCGTGGCCTGGATAAAATCTATTGGTGATCCTCAAGGTATCCTTTCCATCATCCAACAACATACCCAGTCGAGGTCAACAGCTCTACCCTTCCGCTGTAAACAGTGTCGGTGTGGAACTGCTTTCTGCTCCTTAGGTGCCGGACAGTTTGCCAGAATCTCTTTGAGGCTGACTGGTAGTCTTCCATGATGGTCTCCCCAGACTCTTCTCAGGCCCAAGGTTTTCTTCCGCAACCGCCCAGGCTAGAGCACACAGTACCCATCAGCTGCCTCAGGAGTCTTACAAGCCAACCAAGCCTGGGAGGACTTCTTCTTCAGCTTGACGGCATCTCTTACCTCCAGTATCCACCACCGGGTTCGTGGATTGCCACCACAGGCCTTACAAGTTACAAATTCTCATGGCTGCATCAACAATGAAGCTGGAGAACATGGACCACTCTGTCTCGATGTTTCCAGCCTCCCTCACAATATGTTTGGGCCTGCAGGGTGTTTCCAGGTTTCCCCTCTGCCAGTGGATTTAAATCATCACCAGGTGATGATCAGCTCTGCCCCTAGATCAGGTAATACAAACACAATTGTCATGACACAAACAAGTCTATCATCAACCTCCGGCCTAGTATGTCCTGGTGCCATGTGCGCTGTTGGACACCCTTATGCTTAGACATGGTGTTTGTTATGACCAAACTGTAATTTGCACAGAGGTCCAACAGCAGAACATCACTCAGATCTAGATCAGGGAGGCCATTCCTCTCAATCATGCCTCTCCAGGTATCACTGTCATTACCCACATAGGTGTTGAAGTCCTTCAGTAGAACAAAGAGAGAACAAAAGAGTCATCGATCTGAGCACCTTTCAGCACTTCTCCCAAGGACTCCAAGAAGGCCAGGTATTCTGCACTGGTGTTTGACCCGTAGGCACAAACTGAGAGTGAGAGACCTGTTCCCGACCTGAAGGTGCAGGGAGTTGACCCTCTCTGGCAAAACTTCAACACATGGCAGCTAAGTTGGGGAGGTATAAACAAGCCCACACCAGCCCACCGCCTCTCACTATGGGCAACTCCACAGTAGAAGAAGGTCGAGACCTTCTCAAGAAGTTGAGATCCAGAGCCCAAGCTATACATGGAGGTGTGCCCGACTATCTAGTTGGTACTGTTCAACCTCCCGCACAAGCTCAAGCTCCATCCCTCCCAGTGAGGTGACATTGCATTTCCCAAGAGCCAGTTTCTACAGGTGTTGGGCCTGCAGGAGGATGGTCCCACATCGCTCCTTTGAGTTGAGCCAGGCCAGGTTCCGTGGGATAAAACCTGGCCACCAGGTGCTTGCATACAAGCCCCAACCACAGGCCTACCTGCAGGGTGGGGCCCCAGCCGTGCCATACCAGGCTATGTCATGATCCTTGATGTTTTAGTACTCATAAGGGGATTTAACTGGTACTCATAAGGGGGTAACCACACGTAGTCTGACCCATCACCTAAGAGGTTTTTGCTTTGAGAGACTTAGATGTTTTTGCATTAGCTCCTGACAACATACGTCTTAGGATCACTCATGCACTGTGTTCCCTGTTATACAATAGCCCTAACTGTATAAAAAAAGCTTACATTTAATTTAGCACACAACAAAATACCTAAATAGTTTTTGCAGAGGGCGACAACAGGGATGGTTTGGCTTTAGCACATTTCACTGGTGGCAATATGGAAATAATGCAGCCAATTAAAGTAACAGAAAGTCATGTGATGATTGACATCAGAGATCTCTCTCTATTTGGACTCCTCTGGATGAAGATATTTAGTCACCCCATTAGTGGACGTGTTTTGCTTTTCCTTCGAACGCTACCTGTTGAAGAGAGAGAGAAAATACTGAATGTCCACTTGCTTCCAGGGAATGTTCCTGTACCAGAGGTACCGTGTTTACTGTTTTATTGAGTAATATAAAATGAAAACTTTTCAAAGTTCAAGCACATTTATATATAAATTAAAACTGCTTTTGTATATTGTCCATGTTTTTATAATAATAATAATAATTATTATTATTAATATCATGCTTCCTGTGATGATGTTAATTTATAGTTTTGAAATGGTTGAAATGGATTGCATTGTTGGTGTATTATTGTGTGATAACTGCAGAAATGTCCAGTAAATTCATATCCTTTTTTGTTTTGTCCCCAATCTTGATTCCTCTATGTCCAGCTCTGCCACCAGGATAAAAAATACATTGAGACAACTTCAAAATGCCATTTATTTAAAGAGTATTTTTTTTTTGTTTCAATCAGAATGTGAATTTGTGAATGCCCTCAGAGATAAACTCATTCAGAGAGTTTCATTAGTGATGGCGATTGCTGACAGTCTGAAGAGCAAACACATGATTACAGATGAAATATAGAGCGAAGTTCAGAATGCCGATACAAATCAGAGGAAAATGAGATGCCTGTTTAAAGCTCTGGACAGTGGAGGATCTTCTGTGAAAGCAGAGTTTTACCGTCTGCTGATGGAGAATGAACCTCATCTACTAGATAAACTGGTGTCTGGACACAGTGGATCCAGCGGAGCTCAGTAATGCTGAGTTAGTCTAAGGCATAAGCTACAGCTTCAGGGTAAATATACAGGACGGTGTGTAATAAGAAATCCAGAAATCTCTCATTTAGTACATTAAAATTTAAAAGTAGATGTTTATAATCTCCTGCATGATTGAGATGAAAAAATATTAACGTTTAAATCACGACTCACCGGGGACACCTGCTGGTGAAAACTGTAACTGTGAAACAAAGATACAAACACACCTTTACAAACCAATTGCAAAAGTAATGCATTAATCTCTACCATTAAATACTACGGATGACTCTGCTAAACAGTTAGCCAAACATTTGTTTAGATTCATGGCTTTTTAAAAGTAATATTTATAGGACTGAAGTAATTAACAGGGCATAGTGGATTATAATACTATTTAAATATAGCACAAATTTAATTTAAAAAGTCAGATGTTGTTGATGTTATAACTGCTGCTGACTAAATGTAACCCCATCTGTAAGTTGGCCCCCCTTGGTTTATGACTATGATCTCTCAATTAAAAATGCAAGAAACCCACTAATTTGATGTGATTGCAAAAAATATCGATTGATCGTTTCATATGATTGATAATCATAAAGTGGACTCTGCTGTCCTCTGCTGGTATAAATGGTGTAGTGGAAATCGGCCACCACTAACAACACCAAAAATATAAAGGTGAAGGAGGTTCCACTCAGTGGCATGTGCCAGTGGCATCTGTACGTCAGATATTAAATATATATATATATATATATATATATATATATATATATATATATATATATATATATATATATATATATATATATATATATATATATATATATATTAAAATATCTACATTGTCCAATTCGGTAGAATCTGGTGGCATGAATTGTATAGACCTCAAGCCACAACAACATAAAAAAGATTTTAAGATGATTTAAAGATTTTATTTAATCCATCTTCTTTGTGGAAAACTATCCCCTCCTTTATTTTTTTCCAATTTAGACTTTTAAAAAAGTGAGCGATTGCTCCATAATTAAAATTTCTGTACAGAGAGGTCATGTTTTGATTTTCGATTGGTCTTACGCAGTCACATGATGCAATTTTGCAGGTCAGAGTTCAAAATTCACGAAAATTCACACAGGCTCATCAAAATTGGACAAGATTGGAAAGATGTTGCCTGGTCTGATGAGTCTCCATTTCTGCTACGGTTCAAGATCAGGCTGGTGGTGTAATGGTGTGGGGGATGTTTTCTTGGCCCACTTTGGGCCCATAGTACCAATTGAGCATTGTTGCTGACCATGTCCATCACTTTATGACTACAGTGTACCCACCTTCTGATGGCTACTTCCAGCAGGATAACGTTCTATGTCATAAAGCGTGAATCATCTCAGATTGGTTTCTTGAACATGACAATGAGTTCACTGTACTCAAATGGCCTCCACAGTCACCAGAGCTCAATCCAATAGAGCACCTTTGGGATGTGTTTGAACAAATCGCATCATGCATGTGCACCCGACAAATCTGCAGCAACTACGTGATGCTATCATGTCAATATGGACCAAAATCTCTGAGGAATATTTCCAGGATCTTGTTTAATCTATGGCACGAAGGATTAAGGCAGTTCTGAAAGCAAAAGCGGCTGGTGAGTGTACTGTATATCTTCGATAATAAATTAAAAGATATTTCTTTTTAAAATACTATATAAATACTACCCAGTTAAATAGTTTTTTTCCACATAGATTTAAAAAAGATATTGACACCAGCTGTGCTTTAGTAATCTTCTGAAACATTAGCTCACTTCTGCTGGACTTGTACATATATTGAAAATTGTTTTGGGGTGATGTGTTAATTTATTTTACACAATAATCTTCTCCCAAACATTGCTTTTACCTTTAAGCAGTTTTGTATGAACATACCAAAGAAGACAATAGATATTATGTTGCAAATTAAATTTATATTTTAGTAAAATTTTTACATTCATATGCAAATACACCAACGATAAGCATTTTTTTAACGTTTTCATCTGTGAAATGAAAACATATTCATAGTACAATTTCAAAAATTGTAAAGCTATAAAGATCTTTAATTTGATGGTGAGTTTTATTTATGTATTTATTTATTGTAATGCTACAATATATGCAAAAAGAATTATTTTTAAGCCCCTGTTCAGTTTTGCGCTCTAATTGTTCTGTCTTTACTTTGTAATTGCATTTTCACAATAATAATAATAATAAAAAGTTGCAGCAACTTTCTTTTGTCAGTCCTCGCGCTTCCGCATTCTGATACTGTCCCGCGTCTTTCCTGTTACGTGTACTGAACATCCGCATTACCGCTTTTAGTTTCAAAAACAACTTTATTATTGACCAAATTCGAGCCTGATTTTCATGCGACCTTCCAGATAAAGATAATGAGCATTCTGTGTTCAAGCGAAGATCAGGGGAAGAACCCTCTGCAGGCTGCAATAGATGAGTGTGAGTAAAGAAGTGATAATTACACTGTTTACGTTTTGTCGTTGTTTTTAAAATAGGGGAGAGTGGAAACGAAAGTAACACAGCGATTTTCTCAAAGCCATGACAACATTTGCTTTCTAGGATATAATAACACAAGTAGCATGTATTGATGGAGCTGTCAAATATCCCGCGTTTAGGTCCGAATTTCTGTTTTTAAGTGCAAAAAGTACATTAGTAGCGGTTCTTTTTTTGTGTGTTTTGTGAAAAGTTGTGTTTCTCTTTTCACGTGTCACACTAATGATCAACATGCATGTCTCTCTGCTAATATTCATTCATTTTCTTTTCGGCTTAGTCCCTTTATTAACCGCCAACTTATCCAGCACATGTTTTATGCAGCGGATACCCTTCCTCTGGGAAACATCCATTCACACTCATACACTATGGACAATTCAGCTTATTCAATTCACCTGTACCGCATGTCTTTGGACTGTGGGGGAACCCGGAGCACCCGGAGGAAACCCACGAAACCCACGCAGAGAGAACATACAAACTCCACACAGAAACGCCAACTGACCCAGCCGAGGCTCGAACCAGGCGACAGCACTACCTACTGTGCCACTGCGTCGCCCCACTGCTAATAGAAAAATCTTATTTTTTACTTCCACATTATAGTGTGCAGTGCTTTGATTCAGATGTTTTATAAGATTAATCCACATTGCCAATAAAAAAAAACATAAATTGTAGAAAATTGTAACCTTTTGCATTGTTGAGTTGCTTTTGAAACATTTGATGAAGCTGAAATTTAAAATGAAAATGCCGTTTAATAAATTCTTTGCAAAAAAAAAAAAAAGGGACAAAATATTTGCAGTTAACATCAACAAGGTCACAGTCATATATATTTAAAATAAACCAGATTAAGCCAGTAAATGAAGCAAATATTGTTATGTTACGCTTGACCCACCCGTGTGTTACTTTCATCCCTGCTGACGGGGTCAAAATTAGCAATATGCAACTTTATTTTAAAGTGAAGTTATATTGGAGTTGTTTTACATTGATACAAAATAACACCTGATTTTAATAGAGCACTCTTGTGAGTTAGCAACCACAGGACAAATCTATTTCTGCTGATAACATTCTCTTTAAAATTGAGGTTTTTATGAAAAATGTTACTTTCGTCCGTGCTCTCCCCTAGGCTAAAATATAATAGGCCAATTTATTGTATTATAAATTAAAGTGCAGGAAATATTCAAGAAATAAGGAAACGCGCATGGACAGTGTTTCTACATCATTTATTCATAGAAAGAACAGCCTGAAAGGGGAAATTGATGGATTTGTGCTGAATATTAGCATCATTGGCCCATAACGATGTACACCTATCACTGTCTGTACGTATGTTTGTGTGCTCTTTATACCGTTTCTATACTAATTTGCAGTTAAGTGGAATAAATAAATAAACTGAAATGCAAGTTAAAGTATAAATAGCAGAAGTGAACAGATAAATTTTCCCTACTAGCAAATATTAATCCGACACCAAACATGAAAGTAGATACTAACCTGTTATATCATCGTGACCAATGACTAAATCTTCGAAAGACTGACGAAAACATCAGTAAATTGCAGCTCTGACATGGACATCGAGGCTTATAAATTACTCAATAACTGCGGATGAAGTATATTGATCGTAAGTGCACAGTTTGTGATCACATCTCTGTTTTGTTCTGTTGATATGTAGTTTCAAATATTCGTAGCTTGAAACCGATGCAAATATGATTGCTATTAGTATGCCTACTATGACTAAGGCATAAACGGAGCAATGCTCATAATATCGAGCGGGAAAAAAAAGAAAAAGAAAAAGACAGCTTCGCGTAGCTACAGTTGCTAAGCCACGATTGGTGGGTGGCGTTTTTGGGTGTGGCTTAGCGAAGGGTCAATTAGCACTTACTGTTTGTTTGACATTCTTGCCAGATTTTAATTACATCCGCGTAACCTCTGATTGGGTCAGATTGGGTCGGCCTATCTCAAAACCAGCCAGCTGTGGCGGTTTGGGCCAAATGCTTAACATTTATTATTATTATTATTATTGTTATTATTACTATTATCATCATCGTCATCATCATCATATTCACATCTTGCAAGAGATAAATCTGCCTGGATGTAAAAACAATACATTTAAAAAAAATTAAAAAACTGAATGGCCCACATTTAAAAAATGGTCTGGCTCTTCTGGCATTTGCCAGAATTTCCAGATGGTCAGTCCGCCCCTGCCCGGAGAAAACCCATGTGAACACGGGGAAAACATGCAAACTCCACACAGAAACACCAACTGACCCAGCCGAGGCAACCTTCTTGCTGTGAGGCTAACGTGCTACTCACTGCGCCAACTGTGCAGCCTTGCAGGAAATCTTACTAACAATAATTGTTAGCTTGCAGTCTGCTTAAAGATCACAATTACAGGGTAGAGCCCATCTGTTTTATCAAGAAGATAGAGAAATTTCCCGCTTTTATGATGTGGCTAATAATGTAAATTGTGCTTTCTAAGACCATAATGAACATAATAATAAAAAAAAATTGATTACTTGGAATGAGAGTTCTGTTGGACTGAGCTTCTGGAAGGAGGCGTTAGTAGCCACTTGTATTCTAGAGCACAATATCTAGAACTAACTTGTCTATTGTGCTCAATGTGTAAAGAAAAGCTTCACAAAATTATGTTGATGATGACAATGTCTCATGAGTAGGAATGTATCTATAAAATTGTTCGCGGTGATAAATAAAAAATTGTAAAAATTGATGCGACGAAAGGTCATATAGCCCACCAGTTACCAACTGCCACCAGCCAGCAGCTCCTGCCAGCCAGTTGAAGATTGAAGCACTAGCGTGTTGTGCCCCCTCTTTGAATATCTCTGATCAGTTCTTGGATCATCTTAATCTTCTCGCTTCTTTTGATTGCTCAGGCCTGTTGTGCGAGACATTTAGCTACTGTGTTTTCATCTTGTAAAGAAAATTCATGCAGCTTAATTGTTGTACAATCATGACAGATGCAGCTATAAAAAAACTTATGGCAGAGGCTTCTGCAAGAAGAAAACTTGAAGCTGCACAGGCAAGCAAGGGCCCTGAAGGTAAGTGTTTACTTCTCTTTTAGTTTATAGTTTTGAAAATCATTTTATTTAGTAAGTATAGAGCAATTACCAACCTACGTCACACATGACGTCAACATGGGTTCAACCACACATACCGGTTGCAAAAAAAGACCGGTTGCAATAGCAAACATGTCATGTTGTGCGGTAAGATGCCAAAATCGATGCCAAAAATTGTAGGGATGCACCGATCCCGGTACTTGGATCGAATATCGGTTCTATACCGTATATTTTGCTGGATCTGACATCGGCCAGCTGGTACCGATCCAAATATATATATATATATATATATATATATATATATATATATATATATATATATATATATATATATATATATATATATAAAAGAATACTTTTCTTTATAATAAATTATATATATATATATATATATATATATATATATATATATATATATATATATATATATATATAAAAGAATACTTTTATTTATAATAAATTATATATATATATATATATATATATATATATATATATATATATATATAAAAGAATACTTTTATTTATAATAAATTATATATATATATATATATATATATATAAAAGAATACTTTTATTTATAATAAATTATATATATATATATATATATATATATATATATATATATATATATATATATATGTATATATATATATATATATATATATACATATATATATATATATATATATATATATATATATATATATATAATTTATTATAAATAAAAGTATTATTATTATTATACAATTATTCTTCAAAATAATCTTGAACTTAAGAGTAAAGAATGAACTCAGGACAAGCATGAGACAGAATTGCTGACTATTGAATCCAAACTAGACTCTTTTTGCTGGTTACTTCAAATGTGGTTACCTTAGGGCACTACGCTGTGCTCATCTCGGCTTGGTCTTACCACTTTTAAAAAATAATAAAAATTGATAAAGTATATAACATTTGTAAAACAAAATTGCAGTGAATTTGCAAAAAATTATAAACAGTAACTTTTTGTACTCTGGTTGGTTTAAGTGTACAGTATCAAAAGAATATCTTGTGTATTCATTGACGAAATTGGATAGAATGTCCTAGAATGTGCACAACTAACTTGCAGTCGACTGTCATCTGTTTTCTGTGTTAAAGCATAGTTTTTTAAGCCCAGATGCAACCGATGTGAGATAACAACACAGCTAAGTGTGTCTCGACCCTTAAATAATCAAGCCACAGAATGATTATTAAACTAACACATCTTAAATGGCTTAATCAGCGGAGGACGTACAGATGTCTACTCTTTAGCTCAACGTGAACGGTGCCAGACTTGGGAGGCAGAGCAGACTGGATCGGACTGAGTTTCGAGTGCCAATAGATGCTCATTGACTACTCAACATCATTAGTATTAGTATTGGTATGACTTGCTTGGACATCAAACACACCCCTCTAACCCCTACCTCCCCGAGCTGCAGCAGGGGCAAAGCCCTGTGCTCTTTAATATAGGTCACGATCGCTTTGATCAATATTCGTATCTGAGGATTGTGTACAGGGAAAATGAGGAAATAGCACTCATAATGAAGATCATCAGGATCTGTACATCATGATTGCCAGCGATCTATGTTGGAAAAGATCGCTGGCGGATTCAAATGCAGTGATGTGTATGATTCAGCATAGCGTGAACTTACCTGATATAACATGAGAACTGCAGAGTCCAGCAGTTTTAAAGGGTCGTCACTTCATTCAGCTCCCTTTTAGGCAAAGACGTCTGCAGTTAGCATTAAAGCAGTGTGGTGTATGGTAAAAGTTAAGTTTTCTATTTCTATATCGAATTTGGCATCCTACCGCAAAACATGACGTCTTTACCCGTGTGACGTCATGTGTGACGTTGGTTGGTAATTGGTCTATATTATCAGCTGTTTCAGATTAAATACTGTAAATCCATTCATAGCCTCTTCAAGCTTAAATTAACCCTAATATTTTTGTCCATGTTGGTTTTTCTTTCCCAAAATGCATGTCAGATTCAGAAGACGAGGGGGGTATGTACTCTCTCATATTTTCTCATGTACTGAAATTGTTAGTAATTTTAAACTTTCAATCTGTCCTAAGGATACTATTCCACATTTTTCCATGAAACTATTTAAGAATGCTATTACTTCTGTTCTGCTATTAGTTATCAACAAATGTCTGTGTACTGGTTCCTTTCTTATCTGTCTTAAATGTGATGTAGTACAAACCTCAATCTGTCCTTTTTCTCTAATTTTCAGTATTTCTCTTAAACTAAAAGTCCTAATTCTAATCCACCTTTTGTCTTATATCTCTAAGATCCTTGGGAAAGTCGTTTTAACTCAATTGCAAAAATATCTAACTTTCAGTTTAATCCATGATATTTTAATCTGGTTTCAAAGCATTACATAGTATTGAATGTGGACTTTTAAAAGTGTCAAGTGGCACTTGAAGAAACCGATTCTGAAAATTCTTTGGCATTAGTTTTAAGTGCACTTAAGTTCTGCATTTGACATGATTGACCACAATTCATTCATAGCCTCTTCATGCCTAAATTAACCCTAATATTTTTGTCCATGTTGATTTTTCTTTCCCAGAATGCACATCAGATGCAGGTGACGAGGGAGGTATGTACTCTCTCATATTTTCTTATGTAGTGATATTGCAGTGAAATTGTTTGTAATTCAAAACCTTCAATTTGTCCTTAGGATGTTATTCTACCTTTTTTCTTTAAATAAATTAAGAATACATTTGGTCCTGTTCATCTATTGGGTTATCAACAAATGCTTGTCTACTGGACTCTTCCCTATCAGATCTTAAATATGGTGTAGTGACAGCATATTTAAAAAAACTAAACCTCAATCCATCCTTTTTCTCTAATTTCCGTCGATTTTCTAATCTACTTTTAGTCTCAGAGGTTTTTGAGAAAGTGGTTTTGACACCATTCCAAAAATATCTGACTTTAAATTTGGTCCACAAGAAACTGATTCTGGGAATTATTTGGCATTAGTTTTATTAGGCTTACATTCTGCATTTGACTTGATTGACCACAAGGTCCTGGTGACACGCTTAGAAACAGCTGTGGTCCAAGTTCATTCGTGGCATAGTTGGTGTGGCATAGAGTGGTTCTGTTCTTATCTGACAATAGATGTTTTATTGTGCACATTGACCATCAGTCCTCAATACTCCTGTTGTGGAGTTCCACAGAGATCAGTCCTTGGGCATGCATTGTTTACCCTGTATATGCTCCCTCAGGGTTATATTTTTAACAAATATAAAAATCTTTTATCTAAAGTATGTGGAGAGGACACTCGGATCTATTATCAATGAAAATACCAATGAAAATGGACAAATTTGTAATCCGTCCTCCACAAAAAAGACAGAGTCTCACTGAATCGCCTTGCAGCAATCCTCACCCTAATTAATAGAGCATAACAAATAACAAGCATGTAGTAAATTGTAATAGGTCCGTGTACGTTGCGCTCATTCGATTTTTGATTTTAAACGATATAAAAAAAACGAGGAAACGGACGTTTTTAGTTTTTTCGTTTGCCCACAAAAAATTAAATAACTGATTTTGGCTCAATTTTCGTGTTTTTGATTGTGTTGGAAAACGGATTCATGGTTTTTTAAATATCGTTTAAAATCAAAAATCGAATGAACGCAACGTACACGGACCATAATAGCCTATATTATTTTTTTCCCTTTATACACCAGTGTGAATACTGATATTTTTGTTATTGAATTTCAAAAAGGGCCAATTCAAAGGCCAAAGGCTTACGTTTTTCAGTTACAAATGGCCTACTAATGTTTTGCTTTTATATTTCACATTAGGCTATTATTTGTGCATAAACATATCTAGATATAGTAATAAACATACCGTTTGTTTAAAACAAATTTTTTTGTCATCCTTACTGCAAACTTATACGAGCGATAATATGATTAAATGTGGAGGAGGGCCTTACAATATTTTCCAGGGGAAAAAAGGTCTCAGGCAAAAAAAAGGTTGGGAACCATTGCCCTAGGTTCCTACAGCATTCTTTT
Source organism: Danio aesculapii (assembly GCF_903798145.1). Classification (NCBI taxonomy): domain Eukaryota; kingdom Metazoa; phylum Chordata; class Actinopteri; order Cypriniformes; family Danionidae; genus Danio; species Danio aesculapii. Next base: position 43,982,072 of record NC_079436.1, read on the forward strand.
CAGACTACGTAGTGAACCTGCAAGCGCTGCCCACGGAGGAGGCAGACCAGCCCCTTAATTGCTGTGTCCTGTTCGTGCTTTGCGTATTATACCGATCGTACTCAGAGCTTAGATCCTCTGAGCAGCTCTTTAACTGTTACGGTGATCGGCAGAAGGGAAGTGCCGTATCCAAACAGAGGTTAAAACAAACCCACTGATCAGTGGATGCCATCTCCCTCGCTTATCAGAGCCAGGGTGAGCCGTATCCCCCAGGAGTGAGAGCGCACTCCACTCGGAGCGCGCATCCTCTTGGGTGTTAGCACGTGGCGCCTCTCTAACAGACATTATAGAGCTACCAGCTGGGCAACATCTATTACATTGCGAGACTTTTTAATCTTTGAGGGGAGCTGATTTCCTCAGGTGTGCTAGGAAACCCCAGTGAATGAGGAAATTCGGTTAGTTGTTGTAAAACTCTTGCTGCGCCTTTCTCTCTAACACAGAGATACATGCACTTTCTCGCTGTCAGTCAAAGTTTGCCACTTGGCGAACACTGCAGAGTTCCTCTGAGGCCCCCAGCATCTGACTCAGTGGAGGAGTTAGGTGTTGGCCTGTTACGTTTTTATCCCACATTCTGGGTATAGGTGCCTGCTATGTGCAATCCCCGCTGGCGATCCCATATGCTCACTCAGCCACATTGTTGTCCCCCCTCCTAGGCGGTTTTGTGTCTTCCTTCCCTGCTAACCATCTCTTTGGTTATGGCTCTTTTCCATCTCTCTTTCCACAAGTCTTGATGCGTATTAGTGCTCTTACATTTGATCACGACATGAGAGTCCATCCAATTCAGTGTATCTTCGTTTATTTTTTACATCAGACATCCACACGTGCCAATTTCATCACAATCCACTTCCATAAAACTTATTTGTTCCAGCTTGATGAATTATGACTCCAATTTTTCACTTTTACAGTCAAAAGCTTGTGCTCTCCAACTCCTGCACATCACACTAACAACTCATGTGTGTCACAAAACGAACGTACCATCACAGCATACTACACATGAGCAGTAGAAAAGTAATTCAAAGTCTATGACATGAAAATCAACGAGAACACATTATATAACACAAAAGAAATATGAAAATGACCTTGAACAGTAATATTAATAATTAGTGGTGGCTCAGTGGTTATCACTCTCGCCTCACTGCAAGAAGGTCACCTGTTCGAGTCCTGGCTGTGTCAGTTGGCGTTTCTGTGTGGAGTTTGCATGTTCTCCCTGTGTTGGCGTGGGTTTTCTCCGGGTGCTCCAGTTTCCCCTACAATACAAAGACATGCACTATAGGGGAACTGAATAAGCTACATTAGTCGTAGTGTGCGTGTGTGTGAATGCAAGAGTGCATGGGTGTTTCCCAGTGTTGGGTTGTGGCTGGAAGGGCATCCGCTGCGTAAAACATGCTGGATAAGTTGGCGGTTCATTCCGCTGTGGTGACCCCTGATTAATAAAGGGACTAAGCCGAAAAGAAAATGAATGAATGAGTGAATTAGGTTTGGTGGTTAACACTATCGCTTCACAGCAAGAAGGTTGCTGGTTCAAGTCCCACAGACCTGCAGTAGGGAATCGGATGAACTAAATTGACCGTAGTGTATGAGTATGTGTGAATGAGAGAGAGTGTATGGGTGTTTACCAGTACTGGGTTGCGGCTGGAAGGTCCACTGCGTAAAACATGTGCTGGGATATTTAGCGGTTCATTTCACTGTGGCGACCCCTAATCATTCTAAGACCAAGCCGAAGGACCTTTTTAACGCATACAACTTAGTGTTGTGCAAGTATTTTGCACACTTTTTATGTAAAACTTTGTTGTGCTCACCCCTTTGCGTACAACATTTGTTTTGCAAATTAACTTCAGTTGGCCAAAATGATGTGATGTGAATGCAAGTTTTTGGCTCGGCACTGTTTTTTTTTTGCACAATAATATTTTAGGCCAGAAAGTTTTTTTTTCACACATTTTTATTGCATCTCAGTCTCCTTCTCATTCATGCTCTCATCCTTCTTCTTTTATTTCTCCTCCTCATCATCCGTCTGCTTCTCCTGCTGTGTCTTTTCTTTTTTCTCTTTCTCTTGTCCTCCTTTGGCTTTTCTATCTCTTCCTCCCTCTTCTCTGTTTCTTCCTCCTTCATCTCCTCTTCATTCTTATCCTCCTTTTCATTTTCTTTCATCCTCTCCTCCTTTACCTTCATCTCTTTCTCATTCCTATCCTCCTCTTCATTTTCTTTCATCCTCTCCTCCTTTATCTTTATCTCTCCCTCAACCACCCCCTCCTCTTTCTTCTCCTCCACTTTTATCCCGCTATTTCTCTTTCTCCTCCTTCTCTTCTTCATGTGTTCCTTTTCTTCTGCTTCTTTTTCTTTTATCCTCTCTTTTATGTTCATCACCTCACTCTTATCCTCCTCCTCCTCATTTTCTTTCACCTCATCCTCTTCCTTATCCTCCTCCTCTTTTATCTTGCTATTTCTCTTTCTCCTCCTCCTCTTGTTAATATTTTCCTTCTTGCCCTTCTCATCATTTAGTCCCATCTCCTCCTTCTCCTCCTCCTCTTGTTTGACATACTCTGCATCTTTCTCCTCCACCTGCAGAACAAAACCAAACTTAAGTCAGTTCACATGTGAGCAGATATCATTCCTCTCAATGATCCTGAAACAGACTCTTGATGTATTAGTAAAAGCATCAGGAGAACATGCATTAAAACAGTTGGTCATCTTTATATACTCACCTTTAGGTTGTCATTCACACAACTCGCTTCATGATGATGAACGATGACGAGAGCAACCTCCAGACTCAGGCCGGACTCAGATGGGCATAGAATGTCATCTATCAATAGAGAAATGATTGCAGTTACACAGGTTACACAGTCATTCTCAAGGCGATGTTAAACTTGAGTGAAGGGGAATTCAAAATACTAATTATTCATCACATCATAGGGCATCATAAGGTTAAAGATTTAAAAAATCTAACAATAAATATGATTATTTACCATCAGAGTCTGCAGAGACAGAGAGCTGCTTCTCAGTCTGACCAAAGCAGGACATCCTGAAGAGTTTTCTGGCAGCTTTGAGGAAATTGGCCACTTTACTCTTTTTCCTCTGCGTCGTTCCCTCAACCTCCTCCACCTCATCTATTAAGAGAAATGATTGTAGTTTACACAATGTTTAGATCATTCCTTATGAACATTTACCATAGTTTTACAATAAACTAAAACAAAAAAAAGCACATGATTATTGTAGCTAAGCCTTTATTACAACAAATTCACCTTGGTTTTGCTACATGTACTGTACTGTAATATATCTGTTAGGGATGCACCGATACCATTTTTTTTGGAACCAATCTGATCCCGATACAAAAATCTGAGTATCGATCGATACAGATCCGATCCCGATACTGTGCCGTTTTTTTTTTTTTTTTTAAACCTAATACAGTTTCTATAGTTCTGGTGCTCAAATAATATATCTTCTTCAGTAAAAATAACAGACCTATGGCCTACATTATATGACAGACGACACAATCTAACTAAAAAAATGATGCTCGCTATAAACTATACGCTACATTATTTGAGCATTCATTATGACATTGATCTGATCTGTTGTGGTCCAGCTTATGTTTCCTTTTTTAATATTAGGATTTTTCTTTGAAATCTGAACTAGGCTACCACTATTGACCATAATCATTGGTAAAATAACCTGCCTTTTAGCAGATCCTGATGTTATCCTGCAGGTTTGAAGCAGACTAAACTAAACCGTCTGAGACGAGATTTACTTAATAAACATTCCCTTGCCTAAACCCGCTGCGAGTGAGATGGAGAAACTGAAAGCATGTCTGAAAAATTATCTTTTTGAAACAAATTTCGTTTGATATAATTTGTTGGTTATTTTAATGTATTTACAAAATAAACAAGAATATTTGAGGTGAAGTTCAAAACAAGGTTTTTAAATAAGGTTTTCCAATTTAAACTTTCAGGTAGGCCTACTTTGTGTGTAAAGAGCAGGTAATAACCCTCTCTACTCCAGTGTTGCGAATGCTATCTGCTGATCTAACAGGCACAGCGCAACATGATGTAGAGACAGCAATAAACTCCATGTTATGGGTCAAAATAAACCCATTTAATGCAGAACTAAAAAAAGAAAACTAAGAAAAGAACTAAGAACTAAAAAAAGCTGAAAATGGGCTGCCACATTAATGTACAGAGTCGTACTTAGAACCTGAATCCAATAGTAATAATATTCTAGCACAGCAATTGAAATTATAACATAAACATAAATAAATAATAACAATAATATAATAAAACCACCCGTTTTAAAAGCCTACTAACAAATACAAATAATTATCACGTTTGCACTCCGAAAAACAATCCTACCAGCAACTATACAATTATTATATATTAGATTAGATTAGATTAGATTAGATTAGATTAAACTTTATTGTCATTACACATGTACAAGTACAAGGCAACGAAATGCAGTTTAGGTCTAACCAGGAGTGCAATAGCAGCAAGTGCAGGATAGGTTTAAATGATAAAGTGCAATTATAGAAAAAACTATGAGTGATATTTAAAAATGGATGTACAATGAACGTTATATACAGGTTATATTTACTATAATCAGAGATTTACAATAGAAGAATATACATTTACAGGTTGCTATTAATAATCAGAAGTATGCAGATAGATATGAACATAATTACATGTGCAGTGGATATGTACAAGTCAAGATGAGTTAGTGCAACGAATATGTACAATTTTAAATGTGCAAATAAAAATATATACATGATGTTTTTTATAAAATCCTATAGCAAGTGAAATATGTTTCTATAGCCCATAAGACTCGTGAAAAGATTATTTAAGTGAAATAAACAGAATCCCATCACCGGGTCTAGCGACACAATAATCCTCACTGTTTTTGTGAAAGTAATAACAAGGAATGAATAAACGTGAATTAAAATATTACTTTGGAATGTTGTTCTTTTTATATATCTAAAGAATGACTTTTTAAAAGATTTGTTTAGTGAATTAATATGTTTGTATAGATATAAACTATGCCATATAGGCCTTATTCATGCGAGGTAATTACAAATTTTTTGGGCCAGATGTCAGGAGAAAATGGACGGAAAGGTTGCTCAGTAATCTCTATACAGTAATCAAGAAAACTCCTGCTCATTTCACAATATAAATAATCACTTACAATCATTGCCAATGTCAGGCGTTTGCTTGAGCTGCGTCTCTTTCTGACTTCGGAAGATCTTGTTTTTCTTGGAAGCTTTTAGGAAAGAGGGCAGTTTTAAGAGCCGGTTTTTCTTTGGCTTCTCCATCACAGATGTACTGGTATTCTCCATACTCAGTTCGTCTTTCACCATATAGACACAGTTTGTTCACTCAGACAGAATCAGCGATCGTTCTTGCTACTGTAAACCAACAAAGTGAATTGTGTTTGTGGTGCAGGTACTCTGGTGTGATGTAGAGATTCTAAACGTTCTACGCATCATGAGATTCTAAATGTTCTAAAATTGTTCTCTGCCTCAATGTTTACTTTTAAAAGTGAAATCACTGAGGGTAAATGCATATTACCAAAGACTAGAATACACTTAAAGGGACTTTGATATTACATAAAATCAAATATGATTAGCTCAATAAATCTAAATAATGATATGCAACAAAAGCCGCTTTAATTTAATCAATTTATATGTTCAATTAATTAAATGGAGATGCAATTGAAGACAAATTGTTAAGCCCTCCTGTGAAATTCAAATGTCTTTGCAAATTGTTACCAAAGCTTATAGAGGAATCAACAAATTCCAGCATCAACAAATAAATGAATATGCATACATATATATATATATATATATATATATATATATATATATATATATATATATATATATATATATATATATATATATATATATATATATATATATATATATATATATATATATATATATATATATATATATATACACACACACACATACAGTTGAAGTCAGAATTATTAGCCCCCCTTTGAATTTTTTCTTCATTTTTCTTCTTTTATATTTCCCAAATGATGTTTAACAGAGCGAGGACATTTTCAAAGTGTCTTATTTGTTTTATTTCGGCTAGAATAAAAGCAATTTAAAAAAAAATTCAAACAATTTTAAGGTCAAAATAATTAGCCCCTCAAGATTATAATTTTTTCAATAGTCTTCAGAACAAACCATCGTTATACAATAACTTGCCTAATTACTCTAACCTGCCTAGTTAACCTAATTAACCTAGTTAAGCCTGTAAATGTCAGTTTAATCTGTATTGAAGTGTTATGAAAAATATCTAGTCAAATATTATTTACTGTCATCATGGCAAAGATAAAATAAATCAGTTATTAGAAATTAGTTATTAAAACTATTATGTTTAGAAATGTTGAAAAAAATCTGATCTCTGTTAAACAAAAATTGGGGAAAAAAATTAAACGGGGATAATAAATCAGGGTCTAATAATTACTGTATTATATATATATATATATATATATATATATATATATATATATATATATATATATATATATATATATATATATATATATATATATATATATATATATATATATATATATATATATATATATATAAAAAATCCATAAATTGCTACATAAATAAATATATAAATAATGAATAGTGCGGGCAGATAAATAATTAAATAAATTACACAAATGTTGAGGAATAAGATGATGCTAATCTGAAAGTTTCTTTTCCCCTCCTTTTAAGCGGTTTTATTTTTATATTTTTAAATTGCAAAATCTGTTATGGCTATACATTTATTCATTCATTTTCTTTTGGCTTAGTCCCTTTATTCATCAGGAATCAATTTTTTTTGCTATTTCTGCTGAGAATTTTGTTAAAAAATTTGTGTATTTATGCGGAATGATTTTGGGAGTATCATAACAAAAAATTTAATATACTGTATTACATAAAAATACCTTTTTAACTCTCAGTTAATGTTTACAATGCAAATCCAATTAGATCCACTTTATTTAGTAAACAAAGCAAGTCTCTCATATAATATATCTACTAAAAGACAGAAAATATTACTTTACAAACTGTATTGTAAATAAATCAAATGAACAATATCATATTAGTCAATAATTTACTGAAATTAATTGAAAAACTGAATAAATATAAATTTACATACATTTACACAAGTAAGTAAACATAATCAATGATGGGCTAAAATCTGCAGAATTCTGCACTCGCAGATGCCATGTGGGCCTACTTAAGACTGCTTTTGTCCTGTTTCCATGAGCTTAAACTTTGTCCCTTGAGCAATTTCTAAGTTTAAACCAAAATAAAACTGAAATAATTCTATTTGGGCACAAAGAAAATGTGCTGGATGTTGCTGTTGGTTTTCTGGCCGCACACATAACCCAGTGTGCAAAAAATGTTGGCATTATGTTCGATAACTTTAAATTTGTCAAAAAGATCAGTTCAGTTGTAAAATCTTCTTCCCAGAGTAATTTCCAAATTATGATTTGGGCCTTTGTTACAACTCGTCTGGATTACTGTAACTCTCTCTATTATGGCGTTCTCTCTCATCTGCAGCTAGTGCAAAATGCAGTTCCGAGACTACTCTCTGGAACCCACAAGTATGAGTCAGTAACCCCTATTTTATACACACTTCAATGGTTACCCATTAAGTATAGAATTGATTTTAAACGTGTGTTATTTGTATACAAAGCCATTAATAATCTTGCTCCTCAATACCTCACGATTTGATCTGTCCGTATACCTCCTCTCGATCTGAGTTTACCCACTGCCTTATATTATAATCTCCCCTCTATTTCTGTTTAAGCCTGTTAAAAACAAAAACAAATTTATTTTCTGTTGATTTTAGTACTCCTTGTTTACTGGTCCTATTATCTATCTTTTAGTACTCCTATGCAGAAAATTGTATGTTATTTTACTGTATTGATCAGAACAGACAAATTATGTTTAACAGTAGAGACATATTATATCATAATAAAATAATCTACCTTTCAAGGATCCTCAGGAAAACGGTTTCAGACTAAATTCTGTCATTTTACTCATAGTTATGAAAACTTAACTCAACTTAAGTCAAAAATCCTTGTAATGTAGCTGGTTATGCTGTAGCATGATATTTGTCACTTTGATACTTTTTCTCAGGGATGCGTATATCATTACCAGATTCAGATGACGAGATTCATATATCATTATTGGATTCAGATGATGAGTCCACTTGGAGACGACGATTTAGGCACCCAAGAAGCTTAGGCATGGGTATGTACTCTCAGATTTTATAAACTAATATAAATACAAAGTTAAATATATGTTATAAACATGTTTTACAGGCACAAGAACGAGGACAGTCAAACGCTATAGAAATCATGGGTTACAGGCTTCCAAAAAAACTGAAACTGGTTTGGAACAAGAGGAGGGTGAGTAAAAGATGGTATGATTTTGATTTTAAATGAATTGTTTTCATAAACAACAAGGGTCCATTAGCACAAGTAATTTAAAGAGTAAAGAATTATAATTTTTCTTTCACAATTTAAATAATCTCATTACTGCAATTGGGTGCACATTGAGAATCACACTCACAACTTTATCATTTTGAGTGCAAAAATGATCATACAATACAATGTGAAGTTTATTTATAAACTAATTTCGAGAGGATCCTGTGCTTATGATTGCTAGCGTACGTACATGGTGTGCATATGCGTATGTACGTGTATGTATGTATCTACCTTCTGTTCCAAGCTTCGCTATGCTTGCCATCCCATTCAACAGCTCTGACTCCTGCAGGGGCCCAACCTGAGCTTCGACACCCGCAGGAGTCACTCCAAGCCCATCCCCAACCACCCCTTCACAGTCACATCTCCAGCAGGAGCCATCACTACTCCATCCTTCCTCCCCACTTTTACTGGATCCCGCCCCCCTCATGGCTCTGAGGAGTCCTCATTTCCGGTGTCGAGATCCTCCGCCTGGCAATTATTTGCTCCTTCTTTACTTCCTTATAGCGTTGAGTGTTTCCGCTACCTATTACCCCTTCTTTTATCTCCTCCCTTATCTCCTTATCCTTCAATTCCCTCGTCTAATTTCTTCTTCCAGCGTCGAGTTTCTCTGCTAACTATTTTTCTTTCAGCGTTGAATATTCCCCTACTTTCTTACTGCCGCTTAGGCTCTCAATCCCAAGCTCTAACTCCCGCAGAAGTACCTAAAACGAGCTTCAACTCCCGCAGGAGTTCATGCCCCCCTGGCCCACCTCACACCCTCTCATACAGGAGACTTTACCGCCCAAGACCTTGCTCTCACTCCCGCAGGAGTGTATCCGAGCTTTGACTCCTGCAGGAGTCAATTCAGCCCCTCCCACGCCCCCGCTTAGACTCCTCTCTTCCTAAGCTATCAATATTATATCCAGCAGCCAGATATAGCATTGTTACATTTGCATTTTAGGGTTCTCTTCAATACGCGGCTGCTGTCCCGAGCTATATAAGGCATTTTGGGGAGTTCTTGAGATCTACCTGAGCTCAAACTCCCCTCTCGCCTTGCAACGGGAGGGAGCCCCGGGCTCGAGGATCTTGTGAGCTCAGGGCTCTCTCCTGGGACAGCATGCCAAACAAGCTTATAATTAATCATCAGCTAAGTGTGAACTGAGCTAAGTGTGAAGTGCACTTAAGTTCTGCATTTGACATGATTGACCACAATTCATTCATAGCCTCTTCATGCCTAAATTAACCCTAATATTTTTGTCCATGTTGATTTTTCTTTCCCAGAATGCACATCAGATCCAGGTGACGAGGGAGGTATGTACTCTCTCATATTTTCTTATGTAGTGATATTGCAGTGAAATTGTTTGTAATTCAAAACCTTCAATTTGTCCTTAGGATGTTATTCTACCTTTTTTCTTTAAATAAATTAAGAATACATTTGGTCCTGTTCAGCTATTGGGTTATCAACAAATGTTTGTCTACTGGACTCTTCCCTATCAGATCTTAAATGTGGTGTAGTGACAGCATATCTTAAAAACTAAACCTCAATCCATCCTTTTTCTCTAATTTCCGTCGATTTTCTAATCTACTTTTAGTCTCAGAGGTTTTTGAGAAAGTGGTGTTAACACAATTCCAAAAATATCTGACTTTTAATTTGGTCCACAAGAAACTGATTCTGGGAATTATTTGGCATTAGTTTTATTAGGCTTACATTCTGCATTTGACTTGATTGACCACAAGGTCCTGGTGACACGCTTAGAAACAGCTGTGGTCCAAGTTCATTCGTGGCATAGTTGGTGTGGCATAGAGTGGTTCTGTTCTTATCTGACAATAGATGTTTTATTGTGCACATTGACCATCAGTCCTCAATACTCCTGTTGTGGAGTTCCACAGAGATCAGTCCTTGGGCATGCATTGTTTACCCTGTATATGCTCCCTCAGTGATCTATTTTTAACAAATATAAAAATCTTTTATCTAAAGTATGTGCAGAGGACACTCGGATCTATTATCAATGAAAATACCAGTGAAAATGGACAAATTTGTAATCCGTCCTCCACAAAAATTTTGAAAAAAATTGCCTTGCAGCAATCCTCACCCTAATTGATAGAACATAACAAATAACATACATGTAGTAAATTGTAATAGGTCCGTGTACGTTGCGCTCATTCGATTTTTGATTTTAAACGATATTAAAAAAAAAACGAGGAAACGGCCATTTTTCGTTTTTTCATTTGTTCACAAAAAATTAAATAACTGATTTCGGCTCAATTTACGTTTTTTTGATTCAGTGTAGGAAAACGGATAAATGACTTTAAAATTCATTATCCACATGTAGGCGGTTCTGAAACCGAAATGAAAAAACGAAAAACGGCCGTTTCCTCGTTTTTTAAATATCGTTTAAAATCAAAAATCGAATGAACGCAACGTACACGGACCATAATAGCCTATATTATTTTTTTTCCCTTATACACCAGTGTGAATACTGATATTTTTGTTACTGAATTTCAAATTGGGCCAATTCAAAGGCCAAAGGCTTACGTTTTTCTGTTACAAATGGCCTACTAATGTTTTGCTTTTATATTTTACATTAGGCTATTATTTGTGCATAAACATATCTAGATATAGTAATAAACATACCATTTGTTTTAAAACTAACTTTTTTGTCATACTTACTGCAAACTTATACGAGCGATAATATCATTAAATGTGGAGGAGGGCCTTACAATATTTTCCAGAGGAAAAGTGGGTCTCAAGCAAAAAAGGTTGGAAACCATTGCCCTACGTTCCTACAGCATTCTTTTTAGACTACGTAGTGAACCTGCAAGGGCTGCCAACGGAGGAGGCAGACCAGCCCCTTAATTGCTGTGTCCTGTTCGTGCTTTGCGTATTATACCGATCGTACTCAGAGCTTAGATCCTCTGAGCAGCTCTTTAACTGTTACGGTGATGGACAGAAGGGAAGTGCCGTATCCAAACAGAGGTTAAAACAAACCCACTGATCAGTGGATGCCATCTCCCTTGCTTATCAGAGCCAGGGTGAGCCGTATCCCCCAGGAGTGAGAGCGCACTCCACTCGGAGCGCGCATCCTCTTGGGCGTTAGCATGTGGCGCCTCTCTAACAGACATTATAGAGCTACGAGCTGGGCGACACCTAATTGCGAGACTTTTTAATCTTTGAAGGGAGCCGATTTCCTCAGGTGTGCTGGGAAACCCCAGTGAATGAGGAAATTCAGTTAGTTGTTGTAAAACGCTTGCTGCGCCTTTCTCTCTCGCTGTCAGTCGAGTTTCCCACTTGGCGAACCCTGCAGAGTTCCTCTGAGGCCCCCAGCATCTGACTCAGCGGAGGAGTCAGGTGTTGGCCCGATACGTTATTATCCTACATTCTGGGTATAGGTGCCTGCTATGTGCAATCCCCGCTGGCGATCCCATATGCTCACTCAGCCACGATGTAGTCCCCCCTCCTAGGCGGGTTTGTGTCTTCCCTCCCCGCTAACCATCTCTTTAGTTATCTCTATTTTCCATCTCTCTTTCCACAAGTCTTGATGCGTATTAGTGCTCTTACATTTGATCACGACATGAGAGTCCATCCAATTCAGTGTATCTTCGTTTATTTTTTACATCAGACATCCACACGTGCCAATTTCATCACAATCCACTTCCATAAAACTTATTTGTTCCAGCTTGATGAATTATGACTCCAATTTTTCACTTTAACAGTCAAAAGCTTGTGCTCTCCAACTCCTGCACATCACACTAACAACTCATGTGTGTCACAAAACGTGCGTACCATCACAGCACACTACATATGAGCAGTAGAAAAGTAACTCAAAGTCTATGACATGAAAATCAATGAGAACACATTATATAACACAAAATAAATATGAAAATGACCTTGAACAGTAAACTGTGAAATACGGCTCCTACAATAAGTAATATTAATAATTAGCGGTGGCTACGTGGTTAGCACTCTCGCCTCACTGCAAGAAGGTCACCTGTTCGAGTCCTGGCTGTGTCAGTTGGCATTTCTGTGTGGAGTTTGCATGTTCTCCCCATGTTGGCATGGGTTTTCTCCGGGTGCTCCGGTTTGCCCTACAATACAAAGACATGCACTATAGGTGAATTGAATAAGCTAAATTGGTCGTAGTGTGTGTGTGTAAATGCAAGAGCGTATGGGTGTTTCCCAGTGTTGGGTTGCGGCTGGAAGGCCATCCGCTGCGTAAAACATGCTGGATAAGTTGGCGGTTCATTCCGCTGTGGTGACCCCTGATTAATAAAGGGACTAAGCCAAAAAGAAAATGAATGAATGAGTGAATTAGGTTTGGTGGTTAACACTGTCGCTTCACAGCAAGAAGGTTGCTGGTTCAAGTCCCAAAGACATGCAGTAGGGAATCGGATTAACTAAATCGACTGTAGTGCATGAGTATGTGTGAATGAGAGAGAGTGTATGGGTGTTTACCAGTACTGGGTTGCGGCTGGAAGGGCATCCGCTGCGTAAAACATGTGCTGGGATATTTAGCGGTTCATTTCACTGTGGCGACCCCTAATAATTCTAAGACTAAGCCGAAGGACCTTTTTAACGCATACAACGTAGTGTTGTGCAAGTGTTTTGCACATTTTTTATGTAAAACTTTGTTGTGCTCACCCCTTTGCGTACAACATTTGTTTTGCAAATTAACTTCAGTTGACCAAAATGATGTGATGTGAATGCAAGTTTTTGGCTGGTTTTTTTTTGCACAATAATATTTTAGGCCAGAAAGGTTTTTTTTTTTTCAAACATTTTTATTGCATCTCAGTCTCCTTCTCATTCATGCTCTCATCCTTCTTCTTTTATTTCTCCTCCTCATCATCCGTCTGCTTCTCCTGCTGTGTCTTTTCTTTTTTCTCTTTCTCTTGTCCTCCTTTGGCTTTTCTATCTCTTCCTCCCCCTTCTCTGTTTCATCCTCCTTCATCTCCTCTTCATTCTTATCCTCCTCTTCATTTTCTTTCATCCTTTTCTCCTTTACCTTCATCTCTTTCTCATTCCTATCCTCCTCCTCTTCATTTTCTTTCGTCCTCTCCTCCTTTATCTTTATCTCTCCCTCAACCACCCCCTCCTCTTTCTTCTCCTCCACTTTTATCATGCTATTTCTCTTTCTCCTCCTTTTCTTCTTCATGTGTTCCTTTTCTTCTGCTTCTTTTTCTTTCATCCTCTCTTTTATCTTCATCGCCTCACTCTTATCCTCCTCCTCATTTTCTTTCACCTCATCCTCTTCCTTATCCTCCTCCTCTTTTATCTTGCTATTTCTCTTTCTCCTCCTCCTCTTGTTAATATTTTCCTCCTTGTCCTTCTCATCATTTAGTCCCATCTCCTCCTTCTCCTCCTCCTCTTGTTTGACATACTCTTCATCTTTCTCCTCCACCTGCAGAACAAAACCAAACTTAAGTCAGTTCACATGTGAGCAGATATCATTCCTCTCAATGATCCTGAAACAGACTCTTGATGTATTAGTAAAAGCATCAGGAGAACATGCATTAAAACAGTTGGTCATCTTTATATACTCACCTTTAGGTTGTCATTCACACAACTCGCTTCATGATGATGAACGATGACGAGAGCAACCTCCAGACTCAGGCCGGACTCAGATGGGCATAGAATGTCATCTATCAATAGACAAATGATTGCAGTTACACAGGTTACACAGTCATTCTCAAGGCGATGTTAAACTTGGGTGAAGGGGAATTCAAAATACTAATTATTCATCACATCATAGGGCATCATAAGGTTAAAGATTTAAAAAATCTAGCAATAAATATGATTATTTACCATCAGAGTCTGCAGAGACAGAGAGCTGCTTCTCAGTCTGACCAAAGCAGGACATCCTGAAGAGTTTTCTGGCAGCTTTGAGGAAATTGGCCACTTTACTCTTTTTCCTCTGCGTCGTTCCCTCAACCTCCTCCACCTCATCTATTAAGAGAAATGATTGTAGTTTACACAATGTTTAGATCATTCCTTATGAACATTTACCATAGTTTTACAATAAACTAAAACAAAAAAAAGCACATGATTATTGTAGCTAAGCCTTTATTACAACAAATTCACCTTGGTTTTGCTACATGTACTGTACTGTAATATATCTGTTAGGGATGCACCGATACCATTTTTTTTGGAACCAATCTGATCCCGATACAAAAATCTGAGTATCGATCGATACAGATCCGATCCCGATACTGTGCCGTTTTTTTTTTTAAACCTAATACAGTTTCTATAGTTCTGGTGCTCAAATAATATATCTTCTTCAGTAAAAATAACCAACCTATGACCTACATTGCATGACAGACGACACAATCTAACTAAAAACATGATGCTCGCTATAAACTATAGGCTACATTATTTGAGCATTCATTATGACATTGATCTGATCTGTTGTGGTCCAGCTTATGTTTCCTTTTTTAATATTAGGATTTTGCTTTGAAATCTGAACTAGGCTACCACTATTGACCATAATCATTGGTAAAATAACCTGCCTTGAAGCAGACTAAACTAAACCGTCTGAGATGAGTTTTACTTAATAAACATTCCCTTGCCTAAACCCACTGCGAGTGAGATGGAGAAACTGAAAGCATGTCTGAAAAATTATCTTTTTGAAACAAATTTCGTTTGATATAATTTGTTGGTTATTTTAATGTATTTACAAAATAAACAAGAATATTCGAGGTGAAGTTCAAAACAAGGTTTTTAAATAAGGTTTTCCAATTTAAACTTTCAGGTAGGCCTACTTTGTGTGTAAAGAGCAGGTAATAACCCTCTCTACTCCAGTGTTGCGAATGCTATCTGCTGATCTAACAGGCACAGCGCAACATGATGTAGAGACAGCAATAAACTCCATGTTATGGGTCAAAATGAACCCATTTAATGCAGAACTAAAAAAAGAAAACTAAGAAAAGAACTAAGAACTAAAAAAAGCTGAAAATGGGCTGCCACATTAATGTACAGAGTCGTACTTAGAACCTGAATCCAATAGTAATAATATTCTAGCACAGCAATTGAAATTATAACATAAACATAAATAAATAATAACAATAATATAATAAAACCACCCGTTTTAAAAGCCTACTAACAAATACAAATAATTATCACGTTTGCACTCCGAAAAACAATCCTACCAGCAACTATACAATTATTATATATTAGATTAGATTAGATTAGATTACATTAGATTAGATTAAACTTTATTGTCATTACACATGTACAAGTACAAGGCAACGAAATGCAGTTAGGTCTAACCAGGAGTGCAATAGCAGCAAGTGCAGGATAGGTTTAAATGATAAAGTGCAATTATAGAAAAAACTATGAGTGATATTTACAAATGGATGCACAATGAACGTTATATACAGGTTATATTTACTATAATCAGAGATTTACAATAGATGAATATACATTTACAGGTTGCTATTAATAATCAGAAGTATGCAGATAGATATGAACATGATTACATGTGCAGTGGATATGTACAAGTCAAGATGAGTTTGAATTTGAAATGAGTTTGACAATTTGAAATGTGCAAATAAAAATATATACATGATGTTTTTTATAAAATCCTATAGCAAGTGAAATATGTTTCTATAGCCCATAAGACTTGTGAAAAGATTATTTGAGTGAAAGAAACAGAATCCCATCACCGGGTCTAGCGACACACTGGCACAATAATCCTCACTGTTTTTGTGAAAGTAATAACAAGGAATGAATAAACGTGAATTAAAATATTACTTTGGAAAGTTGTTTTTTTATATATCTAAAGAATGACTTTTTAAAAGATTTGTTTAGTGAATTAATATGTTTGTATAGATATAAACTATGCCATATAGGCCTTATTCATCCGAGGTAATTACGAATTTTTTGGGCCAGATGTCAGGAGAAAATGGACGGAAAGGTTGCTCAGTAATCTCTATGCAGTAATCAAGAAAACTCCTGCTCATTTCACAATATAAATATGACTTACAATCATTGCCAATGTCAGGCGTTTGCTTGAGCTGCGTCTCTTTCTGACTTCGGAAGATCTTGTTTTTCTTGGAAGCTTTTAGGAAAGAGGGCAGTTTTAAGAGCCGGTTTTTCTTTGGCTTCTCCATCACAGATGTACTTGTATTCTCCATACTCAGTTCGTCTTTCACCATATAGACACAGTTTGTTCACTCAGACAGAATCAGCGATCGTTCTTGCTACTGTAAACCAACAAAGTGAATTGTGTTTGTGGTGCAGGTACTCTGGTGTGATGTAGAGATTCTAAACGTTCTACGCATCATGAGATTCTAAATGTTCTAAAATTGTTCTCTGCCTCAATGTTTACTTTTAAAAGTTAAATCACTGAGGGTAAATGCATATTACCAAAGACTATAGAATACACTTAAAGGGACTTTGATATTACATAAAATCAAATATGATTAGCTCAATAAATCTAAGTAATGATATGCTACAAAGGCCGCTTTAATTGAATCAATTTATATGTTCAATTAATTAAATGGAGATGCAATTGAAGACAAATTGTTAAGCCCTCCTGTGAAATTCAAATGTCTTTGCAAATTGTTACCAAAGCTTATGGAGGAATCAACAAATTCCAGCATCAATAAATAAATGAATATGCATACATATATATATATATATACACACACACATACAGTTGAAGTCAGAATTATTAGCCCCCCTTTGAATTTTTTCTTCATTTTTCTTCTTTTATATTTCCCAAATGATGTTTAACAGAGCGAGGACATTTTCAAAGTATGTCTGATAATATTTTTTCTTCTGGAGAAAGTCTTATTTGTTTTATTTCGGCTAGAATAAAAGCAATTAAAAAAAAAATTCAAACAATTTTAAGGTCAAAATAATTAGCCACTCAAGACTATATTTTTTTCAATAGTCATCAGAACAAGCCATCGTTATACAATAACTTGCCTAATTACCCTAACCTGCCTAGTTAACCTAATTAACCTAGTTAAGCCTGTAAATGTCAGTTTAATCTGTATTGAAGTGTTATGAAAAATATCTAGTCAAATATTATTTACTGTCATCATGGCAAAGATAAAATAAATCAGTTATTAGAAATTAGTTATTAAAACTATTATGTTTAGAAATGTGTTGAAAAAATCTGATCTCTGTAAAAAAAAAATTTGGGAAAAAAATTAAACGGGGATAATAAATCAGGGGCTAATAATTACTGTATTTTATATATATATATATATATATATATATATATATATATATATATATATATATATATATAAAATCCATAAATTGCTACATAAATAAATATATAAATAATGAATAGTGCGGGCAGATAAATAATTAAATAAATTACACAAATGTTGGGGAATAAGATAATGCTAATCTGAAAGTTTCTTTTCCCCTCCTTTTAAGCTAGTTATTTATTTTCATATTTTTAAATTGCAAAATCTGTTATGGCTATACATTTATTCATTCATTTTCTTTTGGCTTAGTCCCTTTATTCATCAGGAATAAATTTTTTTTGCTATTTCTGCTGAGAATTTTGTTAAAAAATTTGTGTATTTATGCGGAATGATTTTGGGAGTATCATAACTAAAAATTTAATATACTGTATTACATAAAAATACCTTTTTAACTCTGTTAATGTTTACAATGCAAATCCAATTAGATCCTATTTATTTGGTAAACAAAGCAAGTCTCTCATATAATATATCTACTAAAAGACAGAAAATATTACTTTACAAACTGTATTGTAAATAAATCAAATGAACATTATCATATTAGTCAATAATTTACTGAAATTAATTGAAAAACTGAATAAATATATATGTACACACATTTACACAAGTAAGTAAACAGAATCAATGATGGGCTAAAATCTGCAGAATTCTGCACTCGCAGATTTCAGGTGGGCCTACTTAAGACTGCTTTTGTCCTGTTTCCATGAGCTTAAACTTTGTCAATTGACCAATTTCTAAGTTTAAACCAAAATAAAACTGAAATAATTCTATTTAGGCACAAAGTAAATGTGCTGGATGTTGCTGTTGGTTTTCTGGCCGCACACATAACCCAGTGTGCAAAAACTGGTCAGTAACCCCTATTTTATATACACTTCAATGGTTACCCATTAAGTATAGAATTGATTTTAAACGTGAGTTATTTGTATACAAAGCCATTAATAATCTTGCTCCTCAATACCTCAGGATTTGATCTGTCCGTATACCTCTTCTCGATCTGAGTTTACCCACTGCCTTATATTATAATCTCCCCTCTATTTCTGTTCAAGCCTGTTAAAAAAAAAAACAAATTTATTTTCTGTTGATTTCAGTACTCCTTGTTTACTGGTCCTATTATCTATCTTTTAGTACTCCTATGCAGAAAATTGTATGTTATTTTACTGTATTGATCAGAACAGACAAATTATGTTTAACAGTAGAGACATATTATATCATAATAAAATAATCTACCTTTCAAGGATCCTCAGGAAAACTGTTTCAGACTAAATTCTGTCATTTTACTCATAGTTATGAAAACTTAACTTAAGTCAAAAATCCTTGTAATGTAGCTGGTTATGCTGTAGCATGATATTTGTCACTTTGATACTTTTTCTCAGGGATGCGTATATCATTACCAGATTCAGATGACGAGATTCATATATCGTTACCGGATTCAGATGACGAGTCCACTTGGAGACGACGATTTAGGCACCCAAGAAGCTTAGGCATGGGTATGTACTCTCAGATTTTATAAACTAATATAAATACAAAGTTAAATATATGTTATAAACATGTTTTACAGGCACAAGAACGAGGACAGTCAAACGCTATAGAAATCATGGGTTACATTCTTCCAAAAAAACTGAAACTGGTTTGAAACAAGAGGAGGGTGAGTAAAAGATGGTATGATTTTGATTTTAAATGAATTGTTTTCATAAACAACAAGGGTCCATTAGCACAAGTAATTTAAAGAGTAAAGAATTATAATTTTTCTTTCACAATTTAAATAATCTCATTACTGCAATTGGGTGCACATTGAGAATCACACTCACAACTTCATCATTTTGAGTGCAAAAATGATCATACAATACAATGTGAAGTTTATTTATAAACTAATTTCGAGAGGATCCTGTGCTTATGATTGCTAGCGTACGTACATGGTGTGCATATGCGTATGTACGTGTATGTATGTATCTACCTTCTGTTCCAAGCTTCGCTATGCTTGCCATCCCATTCAACAGCTCTGACTCCTGCAGGGGCCCAACCTGAGCTTCGACACCCGCAGGAGTCACTCCAAGCCCATCCCCAACCACCCCTTCACAATCACATCTCCAGCAGGAGCCATCACTACTCCATCCTTCCTCCCCACTTTTACTGGATCCCGCCCCCCTCATGGCTCTGAGGAGTCATCATTTCCGGTGTCGAGATCCTCCGCCTGGCAATTATTTGCTCCTTCTTTACTTCCTTATAGCGTTGAGTGTTTCCGCTACCTATTACCCCTTCTTTTATCTCCTCCCTTATCTCCTTATCCTTCAATTCCCTCGTCTAATTTCTTCTTCCAGCGTCGAGTTTCTCTGCTAACTATTTTTCTTTCCCAAGCTCTAACTCCCGCAGAAGTACCTAAAACGAGCTTCAACTCCCGCAGTAGTTCATGCCCCCCTGGCCCACCTCACACCCTCTCATACAGGAGACTTCACCGCCCAAGACCTTGCTCTCACTCCCGCAGGAGTGTATCCGAGCTTTGACTCCTGCAGGAGTCAATTCAGCCCCTCCCACGCCCCCGCTTAGACTCCTCTCTTCCTAAGCTATCAATATTATATCCAGCAGCCAGATATAGCATTGTTACATTTACATTTTAGGGTTCTCTTCAATACGCGGCTGCTGTCCCGAGCTATATAAGGCATTTTGGGGAGTTCTTGAGATCTACCTGAGCTCAAACTCCCCTCTCGCCTTGCAACGGGAGGGAGCCCCGGGCTCGAGGATCTTGTGAGCTCAGGGCTCTCTCCTGGGACAGCATGCCAAACAAGCTTATAATTAATCATCAGCTAAGTGTGAACTCTTGAAGTGAAGTTTATTTATAAACTAATTTCGAGAGGATCACATGCTTATGATTGCTAGCGGATGGATCCGCATTATC
Source organism: Danio aesculapii (assembly GCF_903798145.1). NCBI lineage: Eukaryota > Metazoa > Chordata > Actinopteri > Cypriniformes > Danionidae > Danio > Danio aesculapii. Next base: position 44,002,677 of record NC_079436.1, read on the forward strand.
CAATTCTCAATGCACCAATCAGACGACTCCCAGGCTACTACAAATACCCAGGGTTACGTACCTCTGCTATCTTCGTTTTGAAGAATCCCCCATCCACCCCTACTCCTCCTTCTTCCTAGATGGGTGACATGGTGGCACGGTGTTTAGCACTTGCCTCACAGCAAGAATGTCTCTGGTTCCAGGCTTTTACCAAACCAGCAGACGTTTCTGTGTGGAGTTGCACTTTCTCCCCGTGCTTACGTGGGTTTCCCCCGGGTTTCCAGGTTTCCTCCCACTGTCCAAAAACATGCAACGTAAGTTAATTGACTAATCCAAATCGGCACTATAGACATGCTCCTAGTAAATAGTTATCTCTTAAGAGAAATCCCTATCTGTTCATTAGTAACTACAGCAGGGGAGTTCACGAGATCTACCTGAGCTCAAAGTCCCCTCTCGCCTTGCAACGGGAGGAAGCCCCGGGCTCGAGGATCTTATGAGCTCAGGGCTCTCTCTCGGGACAGCATGCCAAACAAGCTTATAATTAATAATCAGCTAAGTGTGAACTCTTGAAATTATGTAAACGTAGATATCTGGTTTTCTTTTATTAGGTGACCAATGGTGTTCTGTGCTTTGCATTAAAATTTGTAGCACTCTGTCTGCTTTGCTATCCTTGCTTATTTATTTACCAAAGTCAATGTTTAATCTTCATTTGAATATTTCCAATCATTCATATTCTTTCAGAAACAGAAGTCTGAACAGAAGTTTTTAAACAAAAAAAAAGGAAAGACTATAAATTATAAACGTATTCTGTTTATGACTATTTACGCTTTAGTTCAGTGGTGTTATGAGATCAGTATTGGGATTCAATTTCTTATACTGCAAATGTGTGTCACTTATGCATTTGTGCCTTACTTTTACCTTAGGAGCAGAATCATCTTCAGGACAAACAGTGAGTAGCAACTGTCATGTGTTCTGGCTTTCATAAAATCAAAAAAAGAAAGAAAGATAATTCTTTTCTTTCTTTCAGCCCTCAGATGATGCAAAAATATTCACACCTGAACTTATTCAAGAAGATGACAAGTACAAAGACAAGAATACATACAGGTATTGAACAGTTATGTTCTTTGGAATTTGTAAAAAGATAATGTGTTGAATTGCTCACCTTTAAATGTAAACGCTTAATGACTCATGTCTATATATAGGACACTTTCTTAAACACTACCTGACAAAAGTCTTGTCGCCTATCCAAGTTTTAGGAACACCAAATAATAACTTGATCTCTAGTTGATCATTTGGTGTCAGAAGTGGCTTATATGAAAGGCAAAGGCCTCTAGATTACGCTTATTTTACCTAAATAAAATATTATCATGCCTTGATAATTATTTAATTAGGCCAGTAAGGTCTGACTTTGCTTAGACAAAAGTCTTGTCACTTAACAGAAATAATGTACAGTATAGAATATAAAGTCATGGTGCAGTGAAAAATAATGAATATTGTGTATGACTCCCATGAGCTTGGAGGACTGCATCCATACATATATCTCTGCAATGACTCAAATAACGTATTAATAAAGTCATCTGAAATGGCAAAGAAAGCGTTGTTGCAGGACTCCCAGAGTTCATCAAGATTCTTTGGATTCATCTTCAATGCCTCCTCCTTCATCTTACCCCACATGCTCAATAATGCTCATGTCTGGCGACTGGGCTGGCCAATCCTGGAGCACCTTCTTTGCTTTCAGGAACTTTGATGTGAAGGCTGAAGTATGAGACGGAGCGCTGTCCTGCTGATGAATTTGCCCTCTCCTGTGGTTTGTAATGGGCAGCACAAATGTCTTGATACCTCAGGCTGTTGATGTTGCCATCCACTCTGCAGATCTCTCGCACGCCCACATACTGAATGTAACCCCAAACCATGATTTTTCCTTCACCAAACTTGACTTTTATCTTTTATCTTTTATCTTGGGTCCATGCAGTTTTTGTGACGATTGGGATGCAGTTCAACAGATGATTCATCAGAAAAATCGACCTGCCACTTTTCTAAATGATCAACTAGAAGTCAAGTTATTATTTGTTGCTCTTACAACTGGATCGATGACAAGACTTTAATACTTGAATTAAGACAACTACTTGAAAATGTATATGAATCACCTGTAAACATTCTCTTATAACTTAAAAATAGTTTCTAAAATCCCATTTCAGTGTAGCAAGATTTTTACTGCTTTGACTAAAAACTGTACTCTCATTCTGGCCTAATAATCCACATACAAAGGCTGCAGAAGGATCAATAATATTACTTAGTGTGACTGGCAAACACTCCTATTAGACTCGGAGATTGGCTGAAAGAATTAAATTATTGAATAGTTCAACTTTTTAACTCATGTAAAATGAGCCAATTTAAAAAAAAAGAAGAAGTTTGTCCACTCGTTCTCAATGTTGATATCAAAAGCCGGACAACTTGGTTCTCAACAGCATGTTTTGTTTTTGGAGCCATCTTAATTATCTCTGTGTGGTTCTCCATTCTGTGTGTTTCTCATTATTTATCTACTGCAGCGTTAATCTGTGGGTGCAACTAAACATGCAATAATGTAGAAGTAGGTGTTAATCATCTTCGGTGGAGACGGTGTTTAGCATCATTACATAATAAAGTGGCACATTCCTGTTGTTTTGTCAGACTGACTGAGACAACTAGACTAACAAGAACGTTCTTAACTTACAAGATGTTTATATAGTAAAGTGACCTCAAGATCAAGACAGTGATGATTTCTTAGTTCATGACTTTTTTACTAACATGAAAATGTCCTGTCCTCCAGGTTTGTTTGTCCTCATGCTGGTCAGTTTCAGTGCAGTTTGACCAGTCTTGTGTTTGTGATGGAGGGTGAAGGAGAGCTGCTGTATAGAGTCGTCTCGTGGGATCCATGTCTTTTAGATGGTTTGGGTCAAATGCAGCCTGCAGGACCCTTATATGACGTTAACTGTTTTAATGGTTCAATCTCAAAACTGAACCTTCCTCACTGTGAAATATTCTCCGGTAGGTTCCTTTCTTCATACTTGAATATTAGTTTTGTATTGAATCATTTTAACAAATATTTTGAATTATGAAGATGTAATCTGACACTATCAATATAAAAAGACTGCAGCTCATGATGCTATGTTTGTAAATTAATAGTAAAGTGTAAGGGATTTAGATTTTTATAAAGACTATTTAATCTGAAATGTTAACTAAAAAGTCAATATAGTGTACGTATGTTGCAATATAGATACAATTTCACCAGATGACTTGAATAAAATTAATGTTTGCAATGATTTTGAGAACATCTCTCTGAAAATATAATGAACAAATTGCAAGCAGATATTTACAATAGAGCAAAAATACAAATGGAATAAATTGTGCTGTATGGTTTTCTGAGAAGTCAGTGTTTGTGTACAAATATTAATAATCAAAAATAAATAACTCTAAAGTCTTCATCGTATAATTCATTAAATATAATTTATTTATGATGTGATGTAAATTTATTTCTAACATGATGTGTTTTTATAAACTGTGGCTCCTGGTCAACAATAAACCAACTCAACATTGCACATCCTGCAGTGTAACTGCTGCAGATTTGTGATTTTAATACTAAAAATAATAAATGCTCTATAATAATAAAAGCTATACCTTGATAATTTACCACATTACAAAATAGTTGAAAATGTTTTGCAGAGGGCGACAACAGGGATGGTTTGGCTGTAGCACATTTTACTGGTGGGAATATGGAAATAATTCAGCCAATTAAAGTGACAGAAAGTCATGTGATGATTGACATCAGAGTTCTCTCTCTATTTGGACTCCTCTGGATGAAGATATTTAGTCGCCCTTGCATTAGTGGACAAGTTTTGCTTTTTCTTCGAACACTACCAGTTGAGGAGGAAGAAGAGGAAGATAAAATACTGAATGTTCACTTGCTTCCAGGGAATGTTCCTGTGACAGAGGTACTTTAATCTCTTTTTGTGTTTTCTGTTTAACTCTTTCCCTGCCAACGTTAAAAAAAAGCCATTAGCAGCATTTTGGATTAGAATTTTTTGCAAGGAATATACAGTTGAAACCAGAAGTTTACATACACTAAAAAAAGGAACATAACCATTTTGTTTTTAAATGTCTGGTGTTAAATCATACTAAACGTTTACTATTTTAGGTACGTTAGGATTACCTAAATGATTTACATTTGCTAAATGCCAGAATAATGAATAATTAATAATAATTATTAATTTCTAGACAGTCAAAAGTTTACATACATTTCCTTGGTATTTATTTTGCTTCGCTTTTAAACTGTATAACTTCGGTCAAGTGTTTGGTGTATCCTTCCACAAGTTTCTCACATTAATCTGCAGGAACTCTGGCTCATTCCTCCTCACAGAATTGGTGTAACTGAGTCAGAATTGTAGCCTGTCTTGCTCGCACAAGCTTTTTCAACTCTGCCCACAAATTTTCTATAGGATTTAGATCAGGGCTTTGTGATGGCCACTCCAAAACATTCACTCTGTTGTCCTTAATGCACATTTTGACTAATTTGGCAGTATTCTTAGGGTCATGGTCTGTTAGGAAGGCCCATTTGTGGACAAGTTTTAATTTCCTGGCTAATGTCTTGAGATGTTGCTTCAGTATTTCTACATAATGTTCTTTCTTCATGATGCCATCTATGCTGTGAAGTAGACCAGTCCCTCCTGCAGCAAAACAGCTCCACAACATGATGCTGCCACCCCGATACTTCACAGTTGGGATGGTGTTCCTAGGCTTGTAAGCTTTGCCCTTTGTCTTCCAAATGTAACACTGGTCATTAAGGCCAAACAGTTCAATCTTAGTTCCATCAGAACACAGGACATGTCTCCAAAAGTTTGTCTTTTTCCCAGTGTAATTTAGCTAATTTAGATCTGGCTTTCTTTGTCAATTCTGGCTTGTTGATTTTCCTATGTTGTCACACATGTAAGCGGTGTGTTTGAGGTTTTCCTTAAATTATATTCTACAGTTGTGCCTCTAATTAACTCAAATGTTGTCAATTAGCCAATCAGAAACTTCCAAAACCTTGACACCATCATCTGAGCTTTTTTCAGAGGCATAATAATCTTATTGTATGTTAACTTGACTTTCAAGAATATTTCTCAAAAAAAGATCTCTCTCATTATTCTGCTTTTAAGCATAACAGAAACAAATGTGATGATCCTAACTTACCTAAAAGAGAAAAAGTTTAGTCACATTAACATCTGACTTTTTTAATGGTTTTGTGCCTTTTTATGCAGTGTGTGTAAACTTCTGGTTTCAACTGTATATCATATTATGTATCAAAATAAAGAACCAAGCTTCAAGCCTCTATGTGTTCATGTTTTATCATCACTTGAATGCAGGTGCAGGTTTCATCAAAACTGCAACTTTAGATTTTTCTCAAAGTAATACATTTTCAATTACATACACATACATTTGGTCAGAATTATTAGCCCTCCTGAATTATAAGCCCCCTTGTATATTTTTCCCCCAATTTCTGTTTAAAGGAAAGATTATTTTTTCAACACATTTCTAAACATAGTTTTAATAGCTCATCTCTAATAACTGATTTTTTTAATCTTTGTCATGGTGACAGTACATAATATTTTACTAGATATTTTTCAAGACACTAGTATTCAGCTTAAAGTGACATTTGTGCAGAGATTGTCTCATGTTTTGCACCCTGAAGACACTGGAGTCCCATAACTGATTCAGAACATGTGTTAGGGCTTCTCTTTGCCCTAATAGACCTAAAACATGGGTTGTTGTAAAAACTTATCAATGAAAATGCAGTAAATTCACTCCTCTTTGTTTTGTTTTGCCCCCAATATCGGTTTCTCAAGGTCCTGCACTCGCACCAGGATAAAAAATACATTGAGACAACTTCAAAATGTCACTTGTTTTTTGAGCGGGAATACAGTCTGCGTTGCCAGCCAGAGAACTGTCAAGTGCAACCAAAGGTAACATATGTTTAGCATCGATAAATCATATTAATTTTCTTATATATAAAAAGTGCAAAAAGACACAAATAATAAAAATTTGATATTTTATGGTATCATAGTCAATAAAACAGACATACATTCACAGGCCACTTTATTAGGTACACCTGTCCTACTGCTTGTTACGCAAATTTCTAATCAGTCAATCACATGGTAGCAACTCAATGCATTTAGGCATGTAGACATGGTCAAGACGATCTGCTGCAGTTCAAACCAAGCATCAGAATGGGGAGGAATGGCAAATGCCTTGTTGATGCCAGAGGTCAGAGGAGAATAGCCAGACTGGTTCGAGCTGATAGAAAGGCAACAGTAACTCAAATAACCACTCGTTACAACCGAGGTATGCAGAAGAGCATCTCTGAACGCACAACATGTACAACCTTGAGACGGATGGGCTTCAGCAGCAGAAGACCACATGATACCACTCCTGTCAGCTAAGAACAGGAAACTGAGGCTACAATTCACACAGGCCCACCAAAATTGGACAATAGAAGATTGCAAAAACTTTGCCTGGTCTGATGAGTCTCGATTTCTGCGGTGACATTCGAATGGTAGGGTCAGAATTTGGTGTCAACAACATGAAAGCATGGATCCATCCTGCTTGGTGTCAATGATTCAGGCTGGTGGTGTAATTGTGTGGGGGATATTTACTTGGCACACTTTGGGCTTATTAGTACCAATTGAGCAATGTGTCAATGCCACAGCCTACCTGAGTATTGTTGCTGACCATGTCCATCACTTTATGACCACAGTGTACCCATCTTCTGATGGCTACTTCCAGCAGGATAACGCACCATGTCATAAAGCGTGAATCATCTCAGACTGGTTTGTTGAACATGACAATGAGTTCACTGTACTCAAATGGCCTCCACAGTCACCAGAGCTCAATCCAATAGAGCACCTTTGGAATGTGGTGGAACAGGAGATTCACATCATAGAAATGCAGCCGACAAATCTGCAGCTATATCATGTCAATATAGACCAAAACTTCTGAGGAATATTTTCAGTACCTGGTTGAATCTATGCCACAAAGAATTAAGGCAGATCTGAAGGCAAAAGTGGGTCCACTCCGTACTAGTAAGGTGTACCTAATAAAGTGGCCGGTGAGTGTTCTGTACTGTATGTTGTTTTCACCAAGCTACCATACAGCAGGGAGGTATGAGATTTCATGATAAAATCCTTTAGTCTGGTACTTGCGCATACCTATAGACAGAACATGTAAAATATATTCTTCTTTCTGTTTTTAGTTGGTAACTAAACGTACCCCTAATTGTGTGCAAACTATCAGATCTGTAAAAAGTCTCATTGTAGGCTTTCAGATGTAGCTCATTACAGTTTGCATGAAATCAGACTTTAATCTTCATATTTGTAAATGTATATACTAGTAGTCAATAAACGGTGCACTTCATTACTTGGTACAAATCCATTACCAGTCATAACCTTTAATCAAATAGTAAAGCCTTACCTCCCCCCTTTAAATAACTTTTCTTCAGGTCTGGTCACATAGAATGGCCTTAGGGGGGATCCCAGGGGATTCATGAATTTGTCAATCTTCCTCTATTGTAACACCTTTTCCATTAATCCAGTTGGTTCCTAAACGTCAAAATCATGCACCACCCTACGTTTTTTTCTTCTTCTAATTTTAGGACTGTTTCAAACAAATGTACATCACGATATAGAAATAAAATTACAATGTTAACTTCAGTTTCAACTTATAATTCAAAAATTCTCTCTTATTATCTTGATGCTGCTATTGATGTTGTTTTTTTTCAGAGTGAGATCTTTGAGCATAATAATTTTGGTCCAAACTACCATCCCACATTTGAAGTGTTTTTGAGTGTTCACGTTAAAAAAGTTGGATTGACTATTTTAGACAAAGCTGAAGATTGTAAGGAAGTGTGGAGCAGACCACGAATATTACTTAAAGGTAAAAAAATATTTGGTTGTTCAAACTTTGTGTAGGGGGGATTTTTGAATGTTTTATAAAGAATTTAAGTTTATCTGTAGAGGCATTCATCTGTGTTGAGGAAGTTTGATTTATAATTTTACACAATTAAACAATTAAGCTGCTTTTTTAATCTAAAACATAACTACACAGGCTATTAATGTGAAGGTTTTTATTATTAAGGGAAAACAAAATACAAAACTACATAGCCCTGTGTGAAAATAGGTTTCATTTCTGTTGCCACACCCAAACCTGATTACTGTCACAGCTGTTTATAATCAAGAAATCACTTAAATAGGAGCTGCCTGACAAAGTGAAGTAGACCAAAAGATCCTCAAAAGTGAGACCTAATCCAAATTCAAAAACAAATGAGACAGAAAATAACAGATCTATCAGTCTGGAAAAGGTTATCAAGCCATTTCTAAAGCATTGAGTCTGCAGTGAACCACAGCGAGATCCATTATCTACACATGGCAAAACATAGAATAGTGAAGAACCTTCCCAGGAGTGGTCGGCCAACCAAAATTATCCCAAGAACGCAGCGACAACTCATCCAAGAGGTCACAAAAGACCCAAGAATAACAAAAAAAAAAAAAACTGCCGGCCTCACTTGCTTCATTTAAGGTGTGTTCATGACTCCATAAGAAAGACACTGAGAATGGTTCTGGAGCTCAACAGAAATGACTGTGATTGGCCGTAATGGGCATCGATGCACTCGCTTCATTCTGCGTTAACACGGACACAAGAGTAGGCTATATTAACAGTGGAACTAGATTTCTATAACTATTAGAATTACCATACTGGTCATTCTGACCGTTCTCATACAAGATGTCAAATTGTGATGTCATATTTACATTGAAAGCTTCTATTGAGATATTAAATTAAACTTTGAATGTCTGTCATCATATTTGATGACACCATTACCTTAAAATATTATCTTTTTGGTTATACAGTCTATAAATATGTAGTTAAGATACTAGAACATGGAAAGGTCTGGGGCTTGCTGTCATTTTCACTTACAAACAGGAGTTATTTACAGAATATGCTGTTTTGAAAGATATATCTGAAGTAATTTTATGTTTTTGCTATCAGAAAGTTATGTTTTTGTTAGCATGAAATTGCTAGGCAAAAAAGGCATGCATATTAAGTCACAGAGAAAATTTGCAGACATGCATGCAGTCATTTTGACCAATATGGTAATTAAAGGCAGAAATGCTCAGTTCTTTACAGTTTTGTAATTTAAAAAATAACAATGTTAGGCAGAAAACGTCAGGATAAGTATACGTAGATATGTTAGTTTTATTTCAAAGAGTTATTAAATATATAAAAATTAAAAACTCTCTGACTGCCTCGGTAGTGCTAGTGTTAAAGCCACATCTATCTACTTGAACCTTGCAGATGAGTGATCTGCTGATGCATCAGCTAACTGATGATGTTTTATAATGCTCCATTGAAAGCTTGAAACTCTGTCAGTGACATAATCAGCACTCAAGCAGCCAATAGTGTTTAGCTCTTTCTGACGGCTCCTCCCTCAAAATTTCATTGGCTGTGGTTTGGTAGCTTGACTGAGCTGTTAGCGAACGAGTTGTTGTGAGATCATGTAGTTTGTGACCCCCCCCCCCCCCTCTTGTGGATCATTTATGTAGTGTGAACGCCACAGCGATTAAAAGGCACAAAATCAAGTCATGTAGTGTGAACGGCACAGCAATCGGACAATGTTTATCAAGTCATGTAGTGTGAAGGGCACAGCAATCTGACGATGTTTATCAAGTCATGTAGTGTGAACGGCACAGCAATCTGACGATGTTTATCAAGTCATGTAGTGTGAATGGCACAGCAATCTGACGATGTTTATCAAGTCATGTAGTGTGAACGGCACAGCAATCTGACGATGTTTATCAAGTCATGTAGTGTGAACTAGGCCAGTGTTTCCCAACCCCGTTCCTGGAGGCACACCAACAGTACATATTTTGTATGTCTCCCTTATCTGACCCATTCGTGTCAGGTTTTGGGATCTTTTCTAATGTTCTGCTGAGTTGATTCAGATGTGTTTGATTAGGGAGAGGTTGAAAATGTGTACTGTTGGTGTGCCTTCAGGAACAGGGTTGAGAAACACTGAACTAGGCATTAGTGACCTCAAGCTGAAGCGAACTTGGGTTCTGCAGCAGGACAATGATCCCAAGCACACCAGCAAGTGCCCTTCTGAATAGCTGAAGGAAAACAAAATTAAGACTTTGGAGTTGCCAAGTCAAAGTCCTGAACTGAATCCAATTGTGAAATGCAGTGGTATGACCTTATCATGCTTTTCATGTTCATGCTCGAAATCTCTCAAATGTTGAATTATAACAATTCTGCAGAGATGAGTGTGCCAAAATTCCTCCACGGTGCTGTAACAGACTCATTGCAAGTTATCGAATATGCTTGATTTCAGGTGTTGCTGCTAAGGGTGGCCCAAACAGTTATTAGGTTTAGGGGCAAACACTTTTTCACACAGAGCTATGAAGTTTTGTATCAGTCAGAGACAAACACTTTTTTACACCACTGTACAGGATCAAGGTTAATAGATCTTTTCAACAAATTAAATTGCAAAAAGATGATAATGAACAATAGGTAACATTAGACAGTAATCTCATAAGTTAACATTAGTTAAAGCATTAAAATCAATCATAAGATTAACAAAAAATAACTGAAGTTTATGTTAGTAACTCCATTTAATAAAAAAAATGTTGCAACTCTTGATTTTGATGCCTTAGGTTAATAAAAATAACCAGCTAAGATTAATGCATGTTTTTTTTAGTTGTCATTACACTGACTTAATTAGAATTAACTTATGTTAACAAATGTAACATTACTGTAGAGCGTAATGAACAAAGGCCTATCTATAATCACAGAATATTCAGTGCTGTAGGCCAGATTAACATGTGAAAATGTTTGGTTGAAAATAGTCTTCAAGCATTCGGTGCTGTAATGAACAACCGCTGCCTATTGACCTTATTCTTCAATGCGGAAGTGCACGCGTTTTTGCGATTGTTTTAGAACTTCCGATTCAGCTGCCTATGGGAGAAATGACTAGGAATAAAAAAACAGCAGAAAACGGTCAAACTACTTTCTCTACAAACAAGTGTTTGCATTACAATACAGACAAAGTAGAATAATATAATAAGAAAAGATCAGTTTGCAACACCAAGCAGCAAAACGAGCTGTTTTTAACATTTAAAAATGAATGGAAGTGAATGAGACCAGGAAGTCTCGAGCCAAAATGATTCAAAAGGTGAATACAACAATCAGAATATTCTTGAAAGGCATTCTAAACATTTAAATAATCCATAATTATCATAGAATGTCTGCATATGTCTAAATATGACTTTGATTTTCTTTGTAGTGTTTCGATGAGTGTAAAATGTGACTCATTTCTCAGTGATCTCATTTTTCACATTATTTTCTCAATAGCACCAAGTCAAGGAGTAGAACCTCCAGAGCACAGAATGATCTCAGGTTTTATTTTAATATTTCAATATAATTTCACATGAATATTTATTCTTGGACATACTCTTCACCACAGGTGTCAAATCCAGTTCCTGGAAGGCCACAGCTCTGCACAGTTTAGATCCAACCCCGCTTCAACACACTCACCTGTAGGTTTCAAACAAGCCTGAAGGACTCAATTAGTTTGACCAGGTGTGTTTAATTAGAGTTAAAGCTAAACTGTGCAGAGCTGCGGCCCCCCAGGACTGGATTTGACACTTGTGCTCTACACATTCTTTTAAAGAGTAACATATTTTGTTTCAATCAGGAAGTGAATTTGTGGATGCCCTCAGAGATAAACTTATTCAGAGAGTTTCCTCAGTGATGGCGATTGCTGACAGCCTGAAGAGCAAACACATGATTGCAGATGAACTATACAGCGAACTTCAGAATGCCGATACAAATCAGAGTAAAATGAGATGCCTGTTTAAAGCTCTGCACTCTGGAGGAGCTTCTGTGAAAGCAGAGTTTTACCGTCTGCTAAAGAAGAACGAACCTCATCTAGTAGAGGAACTGGAGTCTGGACCCAGCAGATCCAGGAGACGTCAGTAATGCTGAGAGTGAGTCATAAACTACAGCGTCAGGGTAAATATACAGGACTGTGTCTAACAAGAGATCCAGAAGCCTCTCGTTTAGTATATGAAGATGTAAGAGATGAGCTTCACAAGTTGATATAGAAGCTGTTGTTCATGTTTATAATCTAAAGTAGTTTCATATGCATGTTGTCATTGTCTTCAAAATCCAAGAAACAATAAAATAATCCTTAAATCGCTGTAATTGTCATGTTTCCTTGTTGATCCCCACTGTATGTGTCAAAATAATAAGCTAGTTTTACTCCCTATATGAGTATTGTATTTTTGTATTATTATGTATTATGCAAGGGTAATGGGTTATAAAAGTGCTTCCACTTGCTTTTATTTTATGTACATGGCCCTTTAATTCTAAATGCCCCCCCTCTCTGTTCATTGGCCGATGGCATGTTATAAACTAGTTCAGGACAGGTCATTATTATTCGCTCCAGCCAAGAGAGTGGTCGTGGTGAGAGAGTGCTCCTGTAAAATATACTTTTTGTTTTTATTATTCACAATGTATCTTTTCTTTGTGCATACAACTTTATAATTGCTAATATACACCCATCATTGCAGGTCGAAATGTTAGACTGCTGAAACTGATCACTGTGTTTTAACTCTGTTTACCAGAATAAAGTGATCTGTCCAAGGCGTGATTGGGTGTCAGGTCTCGTCTATACTGTACACAACACAGAGGAAACCGAGTACGTACCGTTACACAAGGAATAATTAACAATGGGCTTTTTAAAAATGCACGCGTGCACATTATTTTCTAATAATTTAGCAGTCTGGGGTCAGTTGTTCTGCTTCTGTTAAAGGTCTAGTACACCCCAAAATGAATATTTACTCATTATTTACTCTCCCTCAAGAGGCTTCATAGCTTCATGACTTTCCTCATGAAAGAAGACAGTTTGAAAAATGTTAGAAACCTGTAACCATAATAGGAAAAACAAATACCATGGTAGTCAAAACCCCTTTTACACATACAGACCTTTCCGTAAAATTACTGGCAAATTTCCGGAAAGGTCTGTATGTGTGAACAGGCCCTTTTTGAAAACACCGGTAAATTCGGACTGGCAATTTTCCGGAAAGAGAAGTTGTAACATTACCGGTAATTTGCCGGAATGCTTCGCTGTGTGAACACAGAAGGAAGATTGCCGGAAAGTGTTCACGTTTAGAACGCGCTGACGTAAGAAGTCTACTCCAGCCAATCAGAACATTCAGATACATTCACATCTATTTATGAGATAAAAGCCTTTGAATATTTTTCGAGACACATTTAGCTGCTAGATGTTAGTCAGATAACGTTTGTGTTCATTATTAATGCCAACTGTGGAAAAAATGATCAATGAAATGCTTATGATAAGCTGTTGTTTGTTTACCTTCAAGCTCTGCTTCCTTCAGTTGCTTGACACGTGTGCATGTGAAGCAGCCGGTAAGCGCCAACACACACATATTATGTACATCTCGACATGTGAAAGTGTTCCTCCATATGTTTACATCGAAGTTGTTCAGAATACTGATCCATCCACAGAGTTCTTAATGTAGTCAAATGTTTACAAATGAAAGCGGAGCCATTTAGAGCTGATTTCTGGTTAATAATGTGAGAATTTACCGGTATTTTGGAATGGATGTGTGAATGGTCTTTTCTAGAAAAAAATCTGTAAAGTCCGTAATGCTTTTTTTAATTTACCGGTAAAGTTGTTCTGGTAATTTTTCGGATATTTACTGGTATCGAAAGGGGCTAATGGTTACAGGTTGTTACAGGTGAAGGATGTGAAAATGACAATTTTCATTTTTGCGTGAACTGTCCCTTTAAGAACCTTACAGTTGAGACAGTTCAAATGCTGAATTTCAAGACATTTGTCAGGTTTTTGTGTGTGTATTTTTTATATAGTTCAATTCAATTCAATTCACCTTTATTTGTATAGCGCTTTTAGAATGTAGATTGTGTCAAAGCAGCTTCACATAAAAGGTCATAGTAAATTGGTGCAGTGTAGTTCAGTTTTTAGTGTTTAAGTTCAGTTCAGTTTAGCTCAGTTCAGTGTAGTTTAAAAATCGCTACTGAGAGACCAAACACTGAAGAGGAAATCCAACCATGCGTAGCTCTATAGATCCCGAACCATGCAAGCTAGAGGCGACAGCAGAGAGGGAAAAAAAACTTCACTAATTGAAAAAGTGAAGAAAAAAACCTTAAGAGAAACCAGACTCAGTTGGGCACGGCCATTTTAATTTCTCCGCTGGCCAAACGTCTTGTGCAGAGCTGCAGTCTCAGCGGTGGAGGCTGGAAGCTGGCCTCAGCGAAGACTTGTCTGTCTCTGGAGCGTCACAGGAATCAGTCTCATGTTCTCCACTCCTCCATGACCACCACAGTAGCTGCTCAGGATACGGCCTGGTCCAGGATATGGAAACCTTGGGATCATCTCGTCGTTGGTCTTGGATCAAATCAGTGACTCTGCATAATCTGAGGGCCTCGGGAAGAGTATCCCCAGGTGGAAATGGAGAATAAAGAGAATAATTAGCGTAGCTGATGTTCATATAGCACATTTTTCGTGTATGGCCATACACCCAAAGCGCTTCAAAATCATGAGGGGGGTCTCTTCGTGCCAACACCAGTGTGCAGCATCCACTTGGATGATGCAACAGCAGCCACAGGACAATGGTGCCAGTACGCTCACCAGTTGAGTGGAGAGACAGTGATAGAGCCAGTTTGGTGGATGGGGATGATTGGGAGGCCATGATGGGTAAGGGCCAATAGAGGGAATTTGGCCAGGATGCCGGAATTTCACATCCCTACTCTTTAAGTGCCATGGGATTTTTAATGACCACAAAGTCAGGACCACGGTTTAACATCTCGTACTAAAGATGCCGCTCACTGAGAGTATAGTGTCCCCTTCACTTTACTGGGGCATTAGGACTCACTCAGATTGAGCGCCCCCTGCTAGCCTCACTAACACCACTTCCAACAGCAACCTAGTTTTCCCATGTGGGATCCCATCCAGGTACTGACCAGGCCCTGCTTAACTCACTGCTTAGCTTCAGTGAGTAACCGGTCTTGGCCTACAGGGTGATTTGTCTTTGTCCTCAAGCAGGTCCTGTACTTACAAATCTCATCTAAAAATCTTCTGTTTGGTTAATTTATTTTGAGAGTCATAAGCTCTGAAATAACTGAATCATTCAGTGTAGTGAAATAGAGCCTGGCTGGACGTACTGTAGCTGTGCGGTCCCTTTAAAAAAATAATTACACACCGTAAATCTCCACAAACTAATCAGAATCAAACACAAACAGTCAAAAGCTGTTAGTGTCGTATATGACAACAAGAGCTACTATAAAAGATGTTTTTATTTGATAATACTGTGGAAAAAGAACCACATACAAATAAAAAAAGGATGTAAAAGTTGCTGTGGAGAAAAAAACACATCATTGTAGGTCATTTTTTTTACAGTTTCATCAGATGACTAAAACAAAAGAAAGTTCATCGTAAATGCAAAATGAAGTACAGTTGTGTTGTGGATTTCAGGAGTTACACTGAAACATGCTCGCACATTCACACACTAGAAACACAGTACTGCACATTCATTCGCTTGTCTTTCTGTCTCTGATATGTGAATTTAATCATCGGCGGGTTCATCGTCTTCTCTGTAAAGGTGCCAAATAAGTCTTGAAATTAAAGAACGTTGATTAAAACTCTATTTCATAACTGCACTCATTAAAAACTGCAGAGCAGAGCAGCTGTTTCACTGTAAAATGCAAATCTGCTGCTCAATTAATAAAGGGAACACTTGGAGTAACATTGCGTTGTTTAACCTTTGTGCAAATGTACTAGCCTTATGTTGTTCAGGATGAAATCCTCCACTGAGTTAAACTGCTGTAAAAATGCATCTGATAAATCTTTACATTTGAAGTCAGAATTATTTGCCCCGTTTATTTTATTTTTCCCACAATTTTTGTTTAAAGGAGAGCAGATTTTCTCAACACATTTCTAAACATGATAGTTTTAATAACTCATCTCTAATAACTGATTTATTTTATCTTTTGTGATAATATAATAATATTTCACTAGATATATTTAAGACACTTTTATACAGCTTAAAGTGACATTTAAAGGCTTAACTAGGCTCATTAGGTTAGCAAAATAATTTAAATAGCTAGTTATTCCTTACGCCGATTAAGAATCTTAAATAGGCCTAAGCTACTATAATAAAGAAAATCCACTCTAAATGTAAAACTTAATAAATTGTTTAATACTCTTGACACATGTCTTGAGTCTTGACACATGAAAGTGTAAAGCCTGCAGCCCACAACAAAGGTGGAAAGTATTTGCGTATCATATTTACATAACACATCGTTTACTACGAATTTCATGTCATTTTACGTGGATAATTGAATATTAATCAGATGATGTCATTACGCTGCTGTGCCGCCAGCCAATCGTTGCATTGCTGATCATGATTTCGAGGATCGATAGATCTGTTCTTCACAACACATGCAACGATCTCAGGTCAATTCATTCAGACATTTTATTCTGATTCACAAACTTGTTTGAAGAACCAAATTAGCCAGAGATCAGTTATCAAGATTAAAAGATCCAGGATCTGCAAAAACATCTTAGATTATTTAAGCGAAGAACGAGCCCCAGGACTGAGGTTGATTAACAGATTTATGCGAAACAATTTGAAAACAATATTTATCTGATGTATTCTTACAGCAGTTTAATTGAGTGGATGTTTTAATCCAGAACATAACAAAAAGGTATTCAATTCATCCAGAGTTTTTTTAAATGTTCAAAGCATTTTCACAAAATATGTGTCAAAATAAAAACTGTCACCAAAAATTCTTTTGCTAGCTGAAACAGGAAAAGTTATGGCTAAATTAGGACACAAAATCATGATGAAAACATCTCCAACAGATGATGTTAAGGGTTAAGTGTTCCCTTTGTTATTTTTAAGCAGTATATATTGATCATTGCATATCTTTAATATTGTCAAAAGTAAAGTCCTGTAAAATTTCAAGAGATTAAATCTAAATTAGGCAAAATTAAAAAAGCAAAAACAAATTGAGCTCAGACAATAAAAGCCCCTCTATATTTTCCATAAGAAACGCACTGAACACTGGACTCGTGACTTAATTGCTTCAACTTTAATATTGTTTTTCTTTTTTAAATGATCTGATTGACCCCGTTACTTAATGTCGACAAATCATAAAGAAACATTTTCATTTTCTCCTTTACATTGCGTGTACCAAAAACCGCTCGATCTCGATCCCCTCACAGCCGTCTTAGAAAAATATTATAAAAGCGCTTTCAAATGCAATTTAGTTCCGATACAAATATGGAAAAGCACTCTAACTCTACTTGGAAAGTGTGAAGGACAAATACATGGACACTTCGGAGAAAGAGATTCTTCACATTCAACATTTTCCTCCACGTCACATGAGCACACACACATTCTCTCTCTCTCTCACACACACACAGAAACACGAAGCGTCAAATACTCGTGAGGTTTTCTTGGAGGAGGCAGAGCGTGTGTTCAGAGAAGAGTCTGTAAGCTCACTTTGACACTCTGAGAGTAGCATCCGTTTGTTTCCTTTGTTTTTTTAAATAGAAAAAAAGTCCTACAATGTTACAGAAACTGGCGAGTTAAAAGCACTGGTGGCGTTTACCCAGATACTCGCATCTCCGTCCCATCAGAAGAGTTGAATCTGGCAGCGAGGAGCTCGGCAGTGTGAGCGCGCCGTATAGTCACTCAGCGATTGTCAATACCTGCAGTTTCTTCAACTCACGTAATCTGCGACGTCACATTGTAGATCAGTGTGAGTTCACTTACAACTCCCACACTATTGTTTTACTGAGTGTAGCGATGGGTTGATCCGGAGTAAACTCCAGTGCGCACAGCAATCAGGCTTTCACTGGGCTTTCACAGCCAAATTCTGCTGCCCTCCAGCCTTTAACTGGCCTTTTATCAAAGGAAGCAGCCAATATTATTGACTCGCACGAAGAAAACTGGCTAATGGCTCTTTTGCAGTGTCCCATTTTGGCACAGACATCAATGTATATTTAGAGCAGTGTTTCCCAACTCTGTTCCTTAAGGGACACCAACAGTACATATTTTGGATGTCTCCCTTATCTGACCCATTCATTTCAGGTTTTGGAGTCTCTTCTAATGTTGCAACAGGTGTTGATTTAGGTGTGTTTGATTGGGAGGATGTTGAAAATGTGTGCTGTCGGTGTGCCTTCAGGAACATGGTTGGGAAACATTGATTTAGAGGACTGGATTTGCCATGTAGAAAACTCTTCC
This sequence comes from Danio aesculapii, assembly GCF_903798145.1. Lineage (NCBI taxonomy): Eukaryota > Metazoa > Chordata > Actinopteri > Cypriniformes > Danionidae > Danio > Danio aesculapii. The sequence goes on from NC_079436.1 coordinate 44,021,009, forward strand.
ATCCAATGTAATTTAAACCCGGTTGACATGTTGTCCTCCATTCAACGATGTGACCTTTTGCGGTTTCCTCTTCCGCTGTGGTTCGTTAATAATTTGGCACTTTAATTTTCTCTCAATTGTGTATTTGTATAGGTAGAAAACTTGTGTGTGTTGCATATAGTGTAAAAAAATCAGCGTGTACCATATATTTGCGTCCAAGGAAGTGCTTTTTTTAGTCTCACACATGAGTCTGCATTCGTTGCGTGTGTCTCTGAGAGTATTCCGTGGGCGGGGTTGAATATGGAAACTGGGCGGAGCTTGGGTATTTCCCTACATTAGCATCTTGACTCGTCCCCACCCCTTGTCCCGTTGGATACATTTCATAGGCTGGTCCCGCCTCCAAAGGCGGAGCAAAGCCTAACCGGTATTGAGGTGTGGTTGAGTAGGCGTAGCTGTCGAAAGCTAGTGGATTGGTGGACTCCAGCAGGCCACGCTCTGCAGGATAGTCTGTGGTTTTGGAGACGGGGTTGGGTGGAGGCTGGATTTGTGACGCCCTGGCGATTGTGTTGAAATGAGCGTAGGTGTTGTGAGCCATTCGGGAAGTGGGACGGGCCTCATAACGTCCTGTAGGAGCGGGGTGAATGTTGGCAGGGCCGCCGGTCGATGCTGAAACTGATGCAGGATTTGGTGCCCGGAATTCCTGGTAGAGCAGTGAGCGGGTGGAGGAGCGCACCTCATCATGGGTCGTGGCTCGAACGTTGTAGTAGCCGTTCGTGGGGTCCTGAAATGACAAAGGTAATTTTTTTACTGTAATACACTGGTCAATCGCACATTGTTTTGCTTAATTTAAATTTAGCCAGCAAAATTTAAGGCTTATTTATACTTCTGTGTCTCGCACGCATATGGTCCGCTCGCAGACTCCTCGCTGTGGCTAATGCCGATGCTGACGCACACCTCTCAAAAAATGTAACTACACACCGCAACGACGCATAGCGCAAGCTCTGTGATTGGCCGGCTTGGTAGCATTGACAAGTATGGGTGGGGCAGAGAGCTGTGAACCTGTTGAAGCGAGTCTTTACAAGTGGCGAGTCGTGTGAAAAAGCTGCAGCTGGAAACTTTTGTTTTGTGTTTACTCTATGATTAAAGTTGTTGCATGTCTGCTAATTCCCACCTCTAAATGAGCGATTTATAGCTACTTCTATTTAGGTAGCCTTCAGAAAAAAAACAAAACACCCACGAAGAAACTCGACACAGACGAACATAAAAACCCACTGCCAGCTAGTGGTTTGGAAGTGTTATTGCAGAGCAACAGAAACAACATGCAGAAGTATAAATGGACAACTACGCGCAAGGCAACCTCCATCGGTCACAGCTGTCATTTAACGCAGAAGTATAAATCAGCCTTTACTCTGCAAAAATAAGAAAGGCTTCTTACTTGGATTTTTTTGTCTTGTTTCTAGTCCACATATCTAAAACAATTTAAATCAAGAAGCATTTTCTAGGCAACAAAAAATATTGTCTTGTTTAAAGAAATAATATGCCAAAAGTTTTTCCTTGTAAACAAGCAAAATAATCTGCCAAGGGGGTCAGCAAAAGGCTTTTCATTTTGACAACAAATCATTTACTATCATGCACACTAATGTTGCATCTTCTAAGAAACAAAAATAGACATGTTTTACTTTAATATCCTTAAATACAGCGGAGGTAAATAGTAACAATCAGTGTGGGGCACAGTCTTTAAAAATGTAAATATTTATAGATAGTGTACTTCTCACAAATAGTAATTAAGTTAGTAACTGACTTACATAATTATAAAAGTAATTACCTTTAAAAGAAATCTAATTTGACAAATGGCTATAAAATAAATATAAAACATTGTAGACTAATCTACACTATTTTAATGTTGTTGTGGGACAATGTGAGAGACAACGGCAGCATGTCCTCAACTATATATCTAGATATTATTTTGTCTGAGTAATAAGTGTTTGCGGTGGAGAAAAAAAATCTGTTTTATTTTCTTTGACGTCGTGGCTTTGTCTCCTCCTTTGGTAGCAGGCTCACGTTATCACCTGCGTAGCCATTCATTCTGTGGCGGCATGTGACGACGTGAGGTGCTTCATTACATTAGAATTACATGTCACTGATGCAGAGAGACTCTTTTTTTCATGGGCATAAGTTGCACTATCCATAACATTCTTGCGTTTCACCTCAATGAGGGAAAAGCAGTGCTTATATTTCCAGTTAGCAAACGCTACAGTACGTTTGAACTTGTTGGACTTGAGTTCTGAATACTGGTCATTGGTGTGTGCGACTGACTGTGCGCGTGCTTGTGTGTGTGAACACCCGCACTACTCTGCCTCTGATTGGCAGACGATGGAAATGCACTCCATCTAAGCCAATCATCATGTTCTCAGTTACACCACGTTCACAGACACAACAAACATCATCACTGGTTGGTTATGTCCCCCGCCCCAGCCCCGAACACACACACACACACACACACACACACACACACACACACACACACACACACACACACACACACACACACACACACACACACACACACACACACACACACCACAGAGAAAGGGAGGTCTTATAGCTGAGAGAGACGCTGCTCGCATGAAAACTGCTTCAGTGTTCTCTTATAGTAACACACATTTTATTGTCAGTAACGGTAATGTCGTTGTAACAGGGGAAACAGTAATTCATTTTATTACTCGTTACTGAAAAAAATATAGCGCCGTCATTCCCATCACTGGTACCAATACATTTCATTACACACTGAATGCTTTTACATTGGTTTCAAGTAAAGATGTTTTTGGTTTTTGTAGTCAATGTCAGCTTACACAAGAGTAAATGAAGTTATTATGGACATCAAACATGCACAAGCCTCTGTATTTTAAACTGGCCTAGTAATTAGTGCACTGAAATCTAAGAAAACGACACACTATATCTGTAGGTGTACAGGGTTCATACACATTTTTACTACTAAAATTCCTGGACTTTTCCACAACGTTTCCAAAACTTTCAGATCAATATTCATGACCTGATGTTTCATGTAATGTCTACGTACACGTGGTAAATAAGAAAAAAATGCCTGTTTAAATTTATTACAGCATATCAAAAAATATGTGACAATATGTGTAGTTTGTTTATTTTTATATCAGTAAAATAGTTTTCATAAAATATCTTGCTGTCTGTATGAAAAGATTTTAGAAAAATCGGCTTGTGTTTTCATAAGACTTAAATTTCCATATCCAAAGCATTCTGGGTTTCTTTGTTTTACCAAAACTTTTCCAACCCTTGAAAATGACTTGACAAAATTCCATGACTTTTCCATGTTTTCCAGGACCGTATGAACCCTGGGTGTAGCATAATGATGAGTGTTCTGTATATACAGTAGTTCTGCTCTGGCTTACCTTGGCCTCATACTCCTCCACCTTGGGCTCCAGTGTTTCGGTCTGGAGGTCTTGCTTCAGGTCCATGTCGTCTTTGAAGGGCTGGGTGGAGGGAGAGAGGGAGACAGAGGGAAGAAACTAAACCATCAAACGACAAAACACACACACGGAGAGAGGGAGGAAGAGAAGGAGAGAGAGAGAGGGAGGAAAAGCTTTATCAGAATCCGTGAGGAACAGATGTTTGTGGTGGCAAGAAACTCTTTCACCATCACGCACTCTTGCTATTTATATGCTGTCTGTAAAAAGATCCTTTATTTAAGGGGATAGTTCACACCCAATAATGATAATTCTGTCATCATCTACAGTAGGGGCTGGGCATTGTCACAAAAATAAGTCATCTTATATCCTCCTGATACAATATATATCATGATAATAGAACCATTTCTGTAAATTCAGTCAATAATAGTTTATATATATATATATATATATATATATATATATATATATATATATATATATATATATATATATATATATAGCACACGTATATATAGGGTTATTTATTGTTTTGCATTTTAAAGTATAAAATGTATATAAAAATTTACTCATTTCATATATGATCACATATTTCTTTATTTATGACTGTGAATATTTGTAGAATAAAATTACATAAAAACTTTACAAAAACTAATTACACGTCCAACATAAAATAAAATAAATTCAAAATGCAACTTTCCCATGATGCTGATATTCATGTTTCTGTCTGCATCCCTGTAATGGCATGTAATTTTGCACTTATATAAATTCTGAAAAAGGTTTACGGTAAACATTGTATTTTGTGACACCACGAAATAAACAATAGAGCATAATATGAAATGATAGACTTTATATTTGTCCATACAATATATACAGTTGAAGTCAGAATTATTAGCCACCCTGTTTATTTTTCCCCAATTTCTGTTTAACGGAGAGAAGATTTTTCAGCACATTTCTATACATAATAGTTTTAATAACTCGTCTCTAATAACTGATTTATTTTATCTTTGCCATGATGACAGTAAATAATATTTTACTAGATATTTTTCAAGAAAGGGCGATGCAGTGGTGCAGTAGGTAGTGCTGTCGCCTCACAGCGAGAAGGTCGTTGGTTCGAGCCTTGGCTGGGTCAGTTGGCGTTTCTGTGTGGAGTTTGCATGTTCTCCCTGCGTTCGCGTGGGTTTCCTCCGGGTGCTCCGGTTTTCCCCACAGTCCAAAGACATGCGGTACAGGTGAATTGGGTAGGCTAAATTGTCCATAGTGTATGTATGTGAATAAGTGTGTATGAATGTTTCCTAGTGATGGGTTGCAGCTAGAAGGGCATCCGCTGCGTAAAACAAATGCTGGATAAGTTGGCGGTTCATTCAGCTGTGGCGACCCCAGATTAATAAAGGGACTAAGCTGAAAAGAAAATGAATGAATTTTATCTTTGCCATGATAACAGTAAATGATATTTTACTAGATATTTTTCAAGACACTTCTATACAGCTTAAAGTGACATTTAAAGGCTTAGCTACGTTCATTAGGTTAACTAGACAGGTTAGGGTAATTAGGCAAGTCATTGTATAATGATGGTTTGTTCTGTAAATACTCGAAAAAAGTCGAAAAAAAAATTCGCTTAAAGGGGCTAATAATTTTGACCTTAAAATGGTTCATAAAAAAACAAATAAAACAAATAAGACTTTTTCCAGAAGAAAACATATTATCAGACATGCTGTGAAAATTTTCCTTGCTCTGTTCAACATCATTTGAGAAATATTTAAAAAGAAAAAAAAATTCAAACGGGGCTAAAAATTCTGACTTCAACTGTATATCGTCATATTGCACAGCCCTAATCTAGAGTACTTATTTGCTCAAGTATGTATTTTGAAGAATGTTGATAATCAAACAGTGGTTGGTTGGCTTCCACAATATGGTTCAGTAATGCTACGGAGGTCAATGTTTAGCATCAAACTCTCTTTTTAACAACGTTCTTTAAAATACGTGTTCAGCAAAAGAAATAAACTTCTGAGAGCGAGTAAATGATGACAGAATTGTCATTTTTAGGTGAACTGTCTCTTTAAATCCTTCACAGTAGTGAATAAAACAGCAGAAATTGCTCTGTAAACCGGACACTTTATAAACCTATAAAAGTGGCTGTCAATGCTCTATTGGGATTTCTTATAGCACCTCCTAAATGAAGTTCTTTTACACGCATTTCAATCATTTCAGACTGCAAATTCAACAACTGGCAAGCCAGATTCATTTTGGCCAAGGCTGGATGAGAAAATGTGTTTAAATATATTCTAATAAACACTGGAAGCTTCCAGCAAACAGAAGCGTTTTCTGCCACTCTGATAGCAAACATGTTGCATGAAGATGTATATTAAGAATATCTGCAATATATGTCATAAACTGCTACACAAATGTTTAAATGTTTATAGCCAGTAAGGTTATTCTTTAACGAAAGTCATACTACATATTTATTTCTATTACAAATTAATATTGTACTTTTGAACTTTGAATATTTGTCCAAAAAATCCTGTAGTCACTGTTTCCAATAAAATATATTAAGCAACACTATTTCCAAGAATAATTATTAGTAAGAATAATTCTTTTTCTTCAGAATTAAATCAACATGTTAGCATTATTTTCATATTTCTAGCACAAAAGAAATATGAGACTCATATCTGGAGAATTTATGCAAGAAATTTAGCATTGCTTTCACCGGAATAATGTACATTTTTATAACGTATTTAAATAGAATTATTTATTAAATTAATTATAAATAGAGTTATTTTAAAATGTAAAATACATTCACATTATTTCAGCAATTTCTTATCAAATAAATACATAAGATAATTAATAATAAAAAAGCATTACTGAATATTACTGACCCTCATTTTTTCAAATAGGCAGCATTTTAGATCAATGCGACACGGTCAATGCTTTCCAGCAGAGTATGTTATAATATTAATGTTTGACAGAATTACATGAAACTATGTGCACACTTTTATTTTGTCACTGACAGGACCAAATATATCCGTAGCTTATTTGCACTTTTTTAACTGAAGTAGCCAAACTTTTAAGTGAATCACACCCAAATGTGAATCACCCCGTAAATATATTTAATTTTAGGAGTTAAAAGTGACAGCCTGACAGCCTAGTTTCTACTATAGATACTCACAGAATACATAGCCTTTACCATTCGCGTGGCTGTTGAAGCGCTGGCGGCCTCTTCCTCCAGATTGTGGGTCTCCTTGTTCACTGTTTCCACCTTAATGTCTGGCTTGAGCGTCACTCCACGACGACCTGCAAACACAAGAGACTGCATCAAGTTTCATTGGAGAAATGATTTAATACTTCCATTAGATCACAGTAATAGACACTGGTCTGAAAGCAGGATCTTGATTGCAGTAGTTTTATTTTTGCCCCAGGCTGATATTTGTGTTAGGAGGCAGTTATTTGAAATTAAGGCATAAATCAATATGAAATCTTATTTATCGATAAAACAGATATTTTTGTACTTTATAATGGCTGATGTCCACATTTTATAAGGAATTTAATTATGTGTAATATGTTTTTTTTAATACAATATTAAAACATTATAAAACATTATGTTGTAATACAAAATGGTTTGTCTCTCAAATCCGGTGGAAAATTGTTAATTTTGAAATGATTCTGGATGTTTATAATATATATTTAGAATAATAACTTTATGTATGTACAGCAATGGAAAAATAATAAGAGACAACTTGAAAATTCAGTATCTCTAGATTTACAGTTTACACTGATGTGTTTGAGTAAAATGTCATTTTTGTTATGTTCTGAAAAACACTGATGACATTTGTTCTAAATCTAAAAATACTGATATATTTTCATTTCGAGAATATGCTTGTTGTTATAGCCCTGATTTCCAATCACATTAAATGAAAACGTTTGTTATTTTGATAAATTCTCATTTTCTGAAAAAAAAAAAGGAATCTGAATAATAAGAAATGCTATTACCTTTATTTACAGAATAATATAATAATAAGACTAAAATAAATAAAGCAAAATGAGAAAATAAATTATTATCTGGGTAGAAATGCCAACTGGTTCAGCCAGGACTCAAACCAGCAACCTTTTTGCTGTTATCAGAATATATGTATATCATATATATTAATATTTTATTCTGACATGCATTAATGACTTTAATATATAGTTAACAAACAACTCATTTCATGTATTTTTATCAAATATATACATCATTATCATTTAGTATTTTAGTATTTTTTTAAAGTGAAATGAGAAATTCATTTAGATTTTTCTTCTTTTCTGTTTATGGCCACACGAGGGCACCACACTGCAATCACACCTCATTCTCTTGACTTTTTTCTCAACAACTGACTCTCAGTGCATTGCCTATTACTGCACATGTACATTTATTTTCTTGTCATCTACTTTCCAGTGATTAATTGGAAAAATTTATATCAGACAAATAAACACAAAACAGATACACACACACACACACACACACACGCACACACACACACACACACACACACACACACACACACACATAAACCGTGTACTCACTGCCTTTGCGTTGTCGATACAGATAAAAAATCAGAGCAAACAGGAGAAGCAGAAGCAAAATGGAAGATCCAACAGATCCGCCTGCTATCACACCTACAGGCACTATATCTGAGAGAGAGAGAGAGAGAGAGAGAGAGAGAGAGAGAGAGAGGTATGAAACACTTAGAATACTTACAGATGTTATGTCTAAGATGGGTATTATACCATGTTTATCTGAGTAGCAGACAGTATTATAAAAACAGATGAGTATTAATACAAATGCTATTTCAGAAAAAGAGAGATACGGAGAGAGCGAGGCAAAGACAGACAGGTATAATGTAGATTTGTTAAACATCTCTGGACAATATATCTGGTAGAGTGAGATGGTATTATATGTACAGGTGTTACCGTATATCTGAAATATATCCTGTAGATGTAGAACACTGACAATTTATTCAAGGTATTAAACTACAGTCCTTATATACCTAAGTGCTCAACATGAGTACAGCCCTCACAAAACTCTCATTTAGATTAATATTTTTAATAGGAAGCTATACAATATTATATTTGTGCATATACTTTAGATTAGTCAGTAGTACTGAAGCCAAATCTGGCGCTTATCTAACAAAATAACTTACGATAACGGTCTAAAATTAGTACACCCGAATTTATATGTTTACATTTATAAATGTATTTTATAAATGTATTTTATAAATATCGAATTTATAAACATTTAAAAATTGTAAATTTTGTAGTCTGTAATTTTTTAATTACATTAAAAAGAAATATAAATGTATTATCCTTCTATTTCTAAATAATACTAAAATATTATTTTAACAAATATATCTGTTTAATAAATCATTTTTTAATGCACCAAAATGTATTACCTACATTCACTGACAAATGGATAAAATATATATTTCATTATATATCAGTATATATTATAGAGAAGACAACTAAAGATACTTTTTTTACTGAGAGAAAATATACTAGTCTATCTACTTGTTGTGCAGCTGAAGACTAAAAATATCATTAGGAAAAAGGTCAAATATATTTTAATTGATGTTTAACAGCAAGGGAATTTTTTGTTGTATTTCCAATTAAACTTTTCTTCATACAAAGGTTTTATTTAAATTTGTTTGACTGGAATAAAAACAAAATAATAATTTTAAAAAGTAAATACGGATATGGTCAGTATTATTCCCTTCCGACTAGCTACAGAACAGACTACTTTTGTTCAATGACTTGCCTAATTGAATAAACATGTCTAGTTAACTTAATTAACCTAGTTAAGCATTTAAATTGCACTTTAAGCTCAATAAAAGTATCTTGCAAAGCTAATAGTATAATATTTAACTAATGCAATATTATGTACTGCGATCATGACAAAGACAAAAGAAATTATTCCTTAAAACTATTATGTTGAAAAACAAAACCTCTCAGCACATGGGAAATATTTGAAAAAGAATAAAAATTTCACAGGAGGGCTGATTATTTTGTCTTCAACTGTATATTCCAGAAAAAGTCACCTCAAGACACTATATCTGACAGAAAGCTTTTAAGACACTATCTGAGGGAAATGGGTACTATATATAAAGTTGTTATACGTCTGACAGAAAGACATTTATGGACAGACAGGTACTATATCTACAGGTGTTATATATTTAAGGAAATAGAACACAGGTATTAGCCTACTGCAGGGGTGTCAAACTCAGTTCCTGGAGGGCCGCTGCCCTGCACAGTTTAGTTTCAACACACTTAAGCTGCGGTCACACTGCACTTTTCTCCCTATAGACTTCCATTCATATGCACATGAATGTGTCTGACCGGAAATGCATTGCAAAGTTCAAGCCTGGTGAACTGACCAGCGAAATCGCATAACTTGACTGGGTGAGACCAATCGAAGATTAAAACATAACCTGTCTGAACCGCAATTTAAAATATGGAGCAATCGCTCGCTTTTTTTAATGTCTAATCATCTTGTTTAATCCCGCCTCTTTTCACAGCGCATACAACAGAATTTCGGAATATTAAACTGTAGTGTGACCACAGCTTAAACTGTGCAGACTGCAGCCCTCCAGGAACTGAGTTTGACACCTGTGGCCTACCGTATTAGTCACATGTATATAACATGTTATATACCTGACAGAAAGAAACCAAAAGACACAATATCCAGGAGAAAGTCATCTAAAGCTAAATGGAGGGCCCAAAATGAACATTCAAATATTACAAAACACAATTACTTAGCAGATTTTAACAAGAAATGCTATTATTTAAATTTAAATGTATTAATTTGATTCAGTCAATGCCTAAATATGAAATGAAATATGGTAATGTGCGACTATCAAGCCACAGAGAATTTAAGATGTAATTTCTAGTTTTTGCAGGTAAAACTAGCGCCAAACATTTTTGCAAATTTGTAATTAGAATGGTTTAAAAGCCTGTTGTGGAGAAAGAAGCATTTCAAAAGAAAAGTTACTCTGCTGGGGTCACATGTCTGGTGTGTCTGTGGTGTTGTGTCATGTGGTGTCCTATGTGTTTGTTCCATGTGCTTCTGTTGACTTCATGTGTTTCCTATGTTCTATTTTCCCGCTGTTTGTTACAGTTCATTATTTCCACCTGTGTTTCCCCCTGTTCGTATTTAGTTCAATTATGTCTTGTGTATACATACCCCTGTGTTCAGTTAAGTCTTTGTCTGGTTTTGAATTATCAACCCTCTATGTTATGGCTGTGTGCCATGTTCCCAGTTTTGTAGTAGGTGCCTGTTTGTACATAAATAAGCCTTGTTTTGATAACCTCTGAGTCTCGAATGTCTGTGTGACAGCTGGTTTCCACCAAAATAAAAGTTAAATAGTTTAATGTTGGAAAGCACACAAAATTACTGTTTATTAATAATAGCATAATGTTTATTATTGTTCTAAATAAATAAATCAACAGAACCAGAGAAAATATAAGCTGTCTTTGACCTGGGGGCTGTTTCATAAAAGTTGTTTGGAAAAGCGGGGATTAAAGACATTTAAAACCTTAAATTGGTTCCATAACAGCAAGTTGAAGATCATTTGATCTAACTATTCTGAGTTCAGTTTAAATAATCTAGATAACTGCTTGTGCACATTACTGTCCTGAAACCCTAAAGGACGAGCACAGATGCATCGATTATGTTGTGTGCTACCATGGCAACTATGATGAAGAAAAGAGCTCTGAAATGAGACACAGCTACAGTATGTTCATAGCAAGTGAGACTTTAGAGTTCAAACATATAATATTTTAAACATAATAATCAAAAACTACAGTACAGCTTGCAACAAAGCAAGAGAGAAGGCTGACAGAAAATTGCTGATTTTAAAATACAGGTTATTATTTAGGCCTATTAACGTTACATTAATTATTTGTCACAATACACTGAAATTGTGCTTGTGCGTGCGCGAGAGAATACGCACTTACTGCCAATTGTTGCTTGCAAGAAAACAGTTTTAATGCATTGCAACCTCCCTGTAATGTTCAAAATGTGCTTAATGTCAGCACATTAAATTTAAAATAATGGCTACAAAGAGCCGTGCGCCTCACAAGCAGCGGGATGTTTAATTTGCTCCCAAAACTGCTGCAAATTGCTGCTTCCCTTTTGACACTTGTGTTTCCCACGGCCCGGGGGAAAATATCTTTATATTAAGTGAGGCTACTGCTCAGGCCCGGATCCATCTCCCGATTATTCCACTCAGGATTTGATGCTTTAAAGTCATTCTGTAAGAAATGTAGCCTACTTCTTTATATCAGTCAGTGCTTTCTTAATATTATTGTCTTTATTACATTTTTGTAATTCATTTATATAGCTAAGGACAGCCCTCACAGATCTCTCTTTTAAATTAATACTTTCTACAGGAAGCTTTACAATTAATATATTTGTGCATATACATTAGATTAATCAGTAGCAAAGAATAACAAAAAATAAACTAAAGATCACAGTCCAAATATTAGTACACACAAATTAATATATTGGTGGAAAATATTAAATACAATTTTAATATATAGAAAAAAAAGAAACATAACAAATATTAAAAAATTAAGTTGAAATGTTTGTATTTGTTTCATTTGCAATAGCTTATTTAAATTTTAATGTATTATAGTCTATTCTTAAAGATGTTTGGTGTGTGTGTGTGTATATATATATATATATATATATATATATATATATATATATATATATATATATATATATATATATACTATTAAGTAAATATAAAGTTTTAATCATTATTAAGAGGTTAAGTGAATTGAAATGGCATCAAATTATGGCAGGTGAATGTTTATTTTAAATACTTTACTTTGATTAAGCATGAACTCAAGACTTAAGGCTCTATTTTAAAGGTCTAGGAGCAAAGTGTAAAGTGCAGGGCGAAAAAGCAAAAGGGCATGTCCGCATCCAATTTTGCTATTTTAAGGATGAAAAAAATAGGCCTGCATGTTCTAACAGAGTTGTGCTTATTCTCTTAATGAGTTATGCGTGTGTTTTGAGCATAAACCAATCAGAGTCTCATCTCCCATTCCCTTTAAGAGCCAGTTGCGTCGCGCTATGGCGCATTTGCTATTTACATGGTGGACTTTGTAGGTGTAAAAACCGAACGCTTCACTAGTGAGAAAACAGTTAAACAGAGCATCTGCAGCGAGGATAAAGGATGAGCCTCCTCCACTCTGCCTTTACTTTCGCTTTCTCTCTTTCGTAGATAAATAAACTGTTGTACGCTCACCACTAAAGACATCCATTAGCTTACATAATTAATTTTGTTGGCTAAGCGCGAAGATTTGTTCCAAAACTATTTCTAAATCCAGTTCTAATTTCCACCAAACAAATAAATGAACAATAATAACGAAGTGTGGTCAAAAAACTTATATATACTAATATATACTTATATATAAGTTATATCCAAAGACACGTTCTGTGCCCCTTATGGTCCAAAACTTGACAGGTGGACAAATCTAAGCTTGTTTTTAATAAAACAAATATAAATATGCATATAATAAATACTACTACTACTAATAATAACATTATAAAAAAGCAAATTTTCGTGAATAAACTGAAAAAGCTCCCGAGGTGAAGAAGGCATGGAGGCAGTGTTTTTTATATTTACTGCCGTGCTCTGCGCTGGATTTTAGACCTGCTTTCAGCTGGTCTATCGAGCAGTCTATTTTAGTTCCTCAAAATAGCAATGCACTAACAATGCGGCTTAACACACCTCTTTTCTAGACCAGAACACCCATGAGTCCACAAAGTGGCGCAAATGGATTTGCTATTTAAAAAACATGGCGGAAGACAAAAATATTATGGTTGCGTTGGTCTGAAAATAGCAATAAGTTGTGGAAATACGTCTTGCGCCTTATAGCACCGGGTGTATGATAGGGCCCTTAGCCTAAGAGTTAACCTGCCCCGGACCAGGCTAGTTTCTCAGCATAAGTTGCCAGAGTAACTATGTTTGAACTACCGTTAATTTGATTTATGAAACCGAACCCGCCATTAATAAACCTGACTTACCAAAATAAGCCTGGCTTTTTCTGTAAGCTTGGTTTATGGAACAGGCCCCTGTTGCTATGATGCTCTCACTTTTATTATTATCATTAGTATTATTGAATTTAACATGAATAAGATTGCAAGCTTTACTAATCAATAGTAGCATAGTGATATTAACTTTTACTTAAAATCATGATGATAATAATAACAATAATAAAATGCAAATACTTGTGTATGCCAAATTTGTTCAGCTTTTTAAAAAATGAAATAATGTTGTATACTTTACTAAAATATTAATGTCTGATTCTCAATGGGTGGCCACTGAGGCTGGAGCTAAATGTTCATTTTAGGCCTGCAGATATTATTTCTGAGACAGACACTCAGAGACAGACAGTAGCATTACTATATCTACAGGTGTTATATATCTGAGAGAAAGACACCTACGGACATTACATCTGTGAGATAGAGAGACAAACAGATATTATACCTTCGAATGCTATATCTGAGAGAGAAATAGAGAGAGAGAGAGAGAAAGAGAGAGTATTATACCCACAGACACTTCATCTGACAGAGAGACAGATCCAGAGCTACAGCAGGGTGTTTTTCTGACCTGTCTCCTCCAGTGTGATGATCATGGTTCCTGGTCCAAAAGCATTCCACGCAGTGCAGTTGTACGTGGACTGGAAGTCAGCCTCCATCACGTTGTTGATGGTGAGTGTGGACAGAACGGCGCCCCCTTGTGTTGCAGGTCTGCTCTGCTCCACCGTGTATCTCTCCAACAGTGTCCCTCGCTCCTTCTCCCACACGTTCTCCTTCCAGGCCCAAACCTGTTTTGTATTCACAAGCACACACATATATTCACAAAGGATGTCAATTTACATAAATTGACATGAATTAAAGGGATAGTTCACTAAAAAATAAAAATGTACTAACCATTTACTCACCCTTAAAGGGATAGTTCGCCCAAAAATTAATATTCTGCTGTCAATTTCTGCCTTAAGGTGTCCCAATCCCGAGACTTTTGTTAATTTTATGAATTAAGATATTTTAGACAAAATCTAAGAGCTCTCTCATAGACAGCAATGGTTTCAGGACATTCAAAGTTCAGAAAAGGAATCAAAACATTCCCTTTTCTGTTTTATTTGAAACTTACAACTGCATAAAAAACTTCTTTTGAAATAACTGAGGATGAGTAAATGTTGGCAGAATTTTCATAATTTTTCAGAATTCAGAATAAATTTTTTTTATCCCTTTAAAGGTCCAGTAAAAATTAAATTAATGTTTTTTAGAACTTATCTGTATGTAAGTCTTCAAGAATGTTGCTATAATGAACCAATTTCTTTCTTTCTAGTTTTCTTTAAACATCATTTTTCCTTCGGCTTCGTCCCTTAGCGGAATTAAGCGCCAACTTATCCAGCATATGTTTTACACAGCGGATGCCCTTCCAGCTGCAACCCAGTACTGAGAAACATCCATGTGTAACCCCAGCCGGTCCTACACCACCCAACCCACTTGGAGCTGTGATCGAACCAGTGACTCCGCATGGGAGTCGGTTGCTCTAACAATGAGGCTAAAAACCATGGCCTCTAGCTACAGTCGCTAGAACCCCTTTTTGGGTTCAGAGGAGTGAGGCTTACCTAAATAGCATTTAACTAGCTGGCCTCCGTTACACATGCAGACTCATTCACACTCATAACTACAGGCAATTTAGTTAATTCAATTCATCTATAGCGCATGTCTTTGGACTGTGGGGGAAACTGGAGCACCCGAAGGAAACCCATGCAAACACGGGGAGAACATGCAAACTCCACACCGAAATGTCAACTAGCCCACCAGGACTTGAACCAGCAACCTTCTTGCTATAAGGCGACATGTCAAATCACTGAGCCACCGTGTCGCCTTCTGTAAACACATATTTAGCCTTGTGTGTACTGCAGCCAAAGCGATATTTTAGATATTTTGTACATTTAAATAAATTTCAATACTTAGTCGGTGCGATAGCCCAGTGGTTAATGTGTCAACAGCACTCCGGGCGTCCTGAATTCGAATCCTGGCTCATGGACCATCTTATTCCCCTCTCTCTCCTACTTCACTTCCTGTCATTCTATTGTCCTATCAAATAAAGGCAAAATGCCCAAAAAAAATCTAATCAAATAAATATCGATACTTGATGCTAGTGTACGATAATGACAATAATGTATCACAGCCGGTGTTCTGTCACTTTTTTGTACCTTGTCAGAAATCTAGTAGGTAGCAGATTTATGCTACACATTTATGCTACCCATCAGATTTTGCTACCAGTGTAAATTTTAACGTGGAGTAGAGTGATATCAAGCTGTAATATCACCCTAACCTACCTAATCCCTAATACCAACCTCGGAACCATTCGAATACAATGTTGGTAGCATCAGTTGGTAGCTGATGGGTAGGATAAATTGTCAGGACACTTGTTATATTGCCTTAAATCGACATGTCGATATTTTGATGCACCCCTACACGGTAAAGTCTAGATCGGATACGCAGCCGACCGGAAGTGCGATTTGTACATCAATTATAGTAACATTTTTCATGACACTGTATAACAATAATTTATATTTTGACGTTACTGTGACGGTTGGGTTTAGAGTTCGGGTGGGGGTAGGCGTTAATTAAATACAATAAATGGGAAATTTAATAAATAATATAAATAATTCTCGTTAACTTCCAGCCGCAATCATATCCGATCTAGCAACAACCCCCCTACACCACAGGATTTGCAAAACAACACTTAAAAAATAAGCATCTTCACTTTAAGCATAATGTTTTTACTTTAATAAATGACTTGTAGGATTGTAGCATTTAATGAGGATTAAATATGACGTCTAATACATGTAAATTGCTCCACCTCAGATGTACACACTGGTCTACTGGAGTACAGTATGTGAGCATCCATTGCTACTGTAATTGTGTTATGTTCTTCCCAAACCGTGCACAGAAAGAGAAGCCTGGAGAATGTGAAAAGGTCAACCTGTCCACCACAGCGCTCTGCACAGCTGAAAATGCCATCGTCGATTAATCTTTTACATCCCTAATATTCACATTAGTAAACACGTCATACATTTTTGAAGAATACATAAAAACCCACACACAAACAGGCAGTGGTTTACTGGCGGTACATGGATTTGCCGTGAACTGTGGGAGAGCAGATAGTTCATACAAAATGAACAGCGTTTCATCAAATATTCACAGCGCTAATGTCCCTCTCCAGCTGAACACAGAGAGGATGAGGAACAAAAGCTTTCGGCCGCCTCTCCTTTCCTCTCCTCCACCTTCTTTGCTCATTCATTCCATTATTCATTCTCTTATAAGCAGCGTCTTCACATTAAGGCCAGTGCTGTTGTGCCATGTCTCATTATCCCGAGAGAGACAGACATGCCAGACAGACATAGAGTAGAGGTCTTCAGGAGGAGCCTCTGTTCATGAAGCTTTCGTTGAATCTATATTCTCTTTAATAACTTGCTTAAATATTATCCTAGTAATTGATTCCATTTTACAAATAATAACTTGACTTCTAATTGATCATTTGGAAAAGTGTCAGAAGGTTGGTTTTTCAGATGAATCATCTGTTGAACTGCATCCCAATCATCACAAATGCTGCAGAAGACCTATTGGAACCTGCATGGACCCAAGATTCTCATAGAAAACAGTCAAGTTTGGTGAAGGAAAAATCATGGTTTGGAGTTAGATTCAGTATGGGGCCGTGCGAGAGATCTGCAGAGTGGATGGCAACATCGACAGCCTGAGGTATCAAGACTTTTGTGCTGCCCATGACATTACAAACCACAGGAGAGAGCAAACTCTTCAGCAGGATCCTCATACTTCAGCCTCCACATCAAAGTTCCCGAAAGCAAAGGTCAATGTGCTCAAGGATTGGCCAGCCCAGTTAACAGCTATGAACATTATTGAGCATGTCTGGGGTAAGATAAAGGAGGAGGCATCGAAGATGAATCCAAAGAATCTTGATGAACTCTGGGAGTCCTGCAAGAACACTTTCTTTGCCATTCCAGATGATTTTATTAATAAATTATACAGAGATGAATGTATGCAGTCGTCCAAGCTCATGGGAGTCATACACAATATTAATTCTTTTTCCACTGCACTGTGACTTAATATCCTGTTCATTATTTCTGTTGAAAAAATCAGAGCTTACTGTCCTAATCAAATAATTAAAAATCAAGGTATGATCAATTTTTATTTTGGTAAAATAATCATAATCTAGAGGCCTTTGCCTTTCATATCAGCCACCTCTGATGCCAAATGATCAACTAGTTGTAAATAAGTTATTATTTGTTGTTCCGAAAACGAGTTTTGTCAGATAGTGTAATAATTATTACTTATTTTTCTGAACTGAATTAATAAAACAAATTTGGAGTACTATTCTTTTAATTAAATTGTACGTTATTTTGTATACCATACTTGTATAAATTTATTTTTCAAATTCTACTATTTGTTCCCTCTATTTTCAGTATCCTTACATAACTTTTTGTAATATTTTATAAGGTAAAAATGATCATATTATTTGTTCATACTATTTGATAAATATTTTTAAAATTAACTTTTTTAAAACTTACTATTTATATGCCTTTTTTATTTTATGTTTCCTCTATTTTCACTATTCTTACATGCCGTTGCAATGATTTTATTTTACAGTAGTTTATTTTAATTTATTATTTATTTATATATTTATTTTAAATAGTTTATTTAATTCATAAATACTTCTAGGGTTGCACGGATTACCGGTACTATAGTAGTATCGCGATACTATGATGCGATACTTGCAGTGCCACTGTAGTTTGTAAACATTATCGTCATTAATGGTTTATCTATAGATAATGTCGCATGTGGAAAAGTCACTAAAATACTCACACGTTTGTTCAACAATAGACCATTTTATTTGAATAGTCCGTGGAGCCCTTTAAGATTGCAAAACTGTGTAGAATTCGTGCCTTTTATGGTAGCCTATTGCACGCTTCCGTTCAAACACACATCTGAATCGGTTCATTTCTGCTCCTGTCAATATGATTTATTAGTTTCCGTGACAATCTCTTTACAAAAACGACTCACAAAGTCAAATTTTGAATTACTGTGGATTGTTACCTGAGAAGACTAAAAAAAAAAGATGAAAAACCCAAAATAGCAACAGAAAACATTGAAACAACCACTTTTGACCACTTCATATAGCCTAATTTTGTTGGAAAATGCTCTTTTGTAACAAATTTCATCTGGTATAATTTGTAAAATTTATTTTAATGTATTTTTGTTGGCCAGTTATCTACAAAATAACCAAAAAGAATAATACATTTTAGGTGAATTGGGGTGCAAATAACCCTTAAGGGAATTATGAATTACATTCAAGTAGGCCTTTTATAACATAAAATATAGTTTTCTGAGCATTTTTTTCATAATTTGAGCTGATACTTCAGCTGGTATTGTATCGTAAGATTAATTAATGGTAATGCGACAACCCTAAATACATCTACAGTATATATTCATTTTATCTGTAATACTATTTTTGCTTTTCTACAGTTATGTTATTGATTGATTTTTTCTTATTTGATGGATGGTAATTTGTTATGCGCACCACCTTTCATTTAATTTTTTTTTAAATCAACTACATTTTAACACAATTTATTTTTATATATTTCATTTATATTTAACACACAAATACTATACTCTTTGAATACTCCATTTTACTTTAAATATTTAAAATGTTTTACATATTAAACCCCCATACTTTTTACAGTATTGTTTAATATCACTTCCGCCTTGCATATGCTTTTCAATAACTTATATTTTACTCATTTATAGGAAAGCAGTTTGTATTCAGCCAGTGAAGCATGCTGAAACGGAAAGAAAAGAGTGACTATAAAAGTGGATGAAAGAGAATGAAAGGAGGAGGAGGGTGACTAGAGGACAGGTGGAAAGAAAGAACGAGAGACAGAAAGAGAGAGAGGAAAAGAGGCAGAGCATTGAGTAAAGTGCTGAGATTGTTAAAAGCTCACTCATTTGTCTGTCATGTCGCGTCGTCTGCTGCTGATAATCGACACTGAAAGGTACAGGAGTTTGTTCTACGCCGTCACTCTTTCTCTCCCCCTCCCTGTCAGCCCACCTCATCTTTCATGTCTCATTTCATATCTTCTTGACCTCTATTTTTTCACGCTTCCTTTGCCATTGCTCTCTCTCACTCTCTCAGTATTCAATCAAGTGTAGTGTAAAGAAGATAAAAGAAGGACGAATAAAACAAGTACAATAAGTGACGCATTAAGAGAACACATTCCCCAGACTGTATATACCTTTGAGTCTTATCTGTGGGATTAGTGCCATGAAAAAAGCACTGGAAATCCAGAGAAATAATCAAAGTAATGCATAAACAGAATCTCTAACAAATGAAAAAGAAAGAATTAGTTTTATCTCAAAAAAAGAATGTTTAAAGTTTCAAAAACAGTAAATTATTTACTAATAAATTATTTAATAACTAATTTCACACACATTTAGACATTATCTGGGGGATGTATAACATTTTGAGTCTGCTGTTAATTGTGGTTTATAATGTTGCTCATTAATTGTTACAGTGGCTGAGAATGATTTGGTTTAACACAATTATAATATCACAAAGATTAGGATGTAATTTAGAAATATGCAATAGAATTTAAATGGCACCTATTTTACCCCTTTTACAAGATGTAAGACTAGGCTTTGGTGTCTCCAGAATGTGTCTGTAAAGTTTCAGCTCAAAATACCCATCAGATAATTTATTATAGCCCATTTTAGTGTCTGAATACATTGTAGCTGTCTTTGTAGCCTGTGGCTTTAAATCCAAATGAGCTGCTTCCCCCCACACATCATTCCCATGGGCTTGTCTGCTTCTCATCATGCATTACCTCAGATAAACTGCACAGTGACAGACTCGGATGAAGCTGAAATACAACTCATTAGTCAATGATACCAAGTAAGTTCATTTGATGTATTTGTGGTTGAGTTTATTCAAGTCATTCTGAAATGACGAGGCCCACTCAAATTCCGTTTGCAGTACACACACCTATTAACGTTTACTGACACCATGCGGCTGTGGTGATTATAGCTGTTAAGAATTAGATAGCGATTTTACTCTTTTTATTATAAACATGCTCTGTTTTAAAAAAGTTTTAAACTTATAAAACTGATCGAAATCACAGAGAGTTCTAACAAATATTTTAATCCCCGTTTATTTGCCAAAAAATGTTCTGTGGACATGTGTATTCATGTTATTATAGAAAGATGGCCCCTGTTAATCAATTCAGAGGGCAGGGATACCGCACTCCTACGTCACGTTGCGGTGGGCCTCAAAATCAGGGAGATTGGGTCCTATAATATGAAACATTTAATATTTGGGTATATAATATTTGGGTCAGGAAATATAAAAAAAGACTTATGGTCTTTATATCACTCCAATATGACAGTGGACACACTATACCTGCACACAATTCTGTCCAAACAGCTTACAAAAGTTGATTTTCATAGGTGCCCTTCTCTAAGCACTGTGATCTTTATACTTAGTTTGTGTACATAATATTTTCTGCAAACATACTCTGCAAGCATAAAATGTGCATTTAAAAATAGAACTTGCATCAAACATCTTTAAAAGTTTGTAATAAGTTTGTAATGCTTTATAAATGTGTTTTCAAGAGAAGCATTAGAGAGGTTTCTGTTTGGTTTACAAATAAATAAAGAAATGTGGTTTAACATTTGAAGACAAAGACAAAATCAAACACAAATGTTAGTTTTTGTAATTGAGTGTTGTTATATGGAATAAAAATAATAATAATATGTTATTATTATTATTATATAAAGTATACATACAGTGCTCAACATAATTGAGTACACCCCATTTTGAAAATGAATATTTTTATCCATTTCTTAGTGAATATACTTCAGTTTTTTTTCCCTCTCCGCTGTCGCCACTGGCTTGCATGGTTCGGGATCTGTAGAGCTGCGCATCGTTGGATTTGCTCTTCAGTATTTGGACTCTCAGTAGTGATTATTAAACCACACTGAACTGAGCTAAACTGAACTGAACTTAAACACTACAAACTGAACTACACTGTTCCTATTTATTGTTACCTTTTATGTGAAGCTGCTTTGACACAATCTACATTGTATAAGCGCTATACAAATAAAGGTGAATTGAATTGAAAATTGAATTGAATATAGGCAATGTATTTTGGTGCATTTAATAAAACAGATTTATTAAACAGATATATTTATTAAAATAATGTTTTAGTCACCAAACATATTTAGAAATAGAAAGATAATACATAAATTACAAAAAACTGTACAAAAGCACGCACATCCTGGGTGCTCAGCCAAAAAACGCAAAAGGTGCAAATTATATATTTAACTAAGGCAGGAACACCAAAGCTCCAAAAATGCTAAATTTATTGAATTAAAAAGGCCGATCTAAAGCGTGTAACGTTTCGAGCCACACGGCTCTTCATCAGACAGTGTTCATCACAATCAGGTGCACTCACATGATAAGCATAACAAGAAAAACGAATACACACACACACGCACGCACGCACACACACGCACGCACACACACACACACACACACACACACACACACACACACATACATACATACATACATACATACATACATACATACATACATACATACATACATACACCAATACATACACATATTAATAAATCATACAACTTATGAAAAACATAATATACCAGGATACGGCAAAATATATACCAAAATACAGCCAAAAACCTTTACCCAACCTAATTAAACATTAAAGAATTATTAAAGAAAAGGACAAATGTCAAACTCCTTGTTTAAACCTTTTGGAGACACTGTATCTAAAGTGAAAAACTAAAGGCTTCACATTGTAACAGCAATTTGTTAAGATCACCCCCCGACGTGGACACTACACAACTTCAATCCCTATATGAATGTCTCATAACTGAGAAATGTTGTGCAACAGGACTTCTAGGATCATGATATCGAATAGCGCATCGATGTTCAGAAATATGAATTTTTAAAGGCCTACTCACTTACCTAAATAACATGAACAAAAAAATTACAACCTACAAAATTTCAACAAAATGTTTCAATTTTTTTGCTTCTCTTGATTTTTCCTCTTTTTAAATTTGTATTTAAAATTTTTCTATAACATATAAATTTGGGTGTGCTAGTTTTTGTTAGATAAGCTCCAGATTTGGCTTCAGTACTGATTAATCTAATGTATATACACAATTATAATATTGTATAGCTTCCTATTAAAAATATGAATTAAAAAAATAGATTTTTGAGGGGTGTACTTATATATGCTGAGCACTGTATATTTAAATGCATCTTCTTTTTATTGATAATATTTACTTTACAGTTCAAATAAATATTTCTTTACTGATGTTTAATTTTGAATAAATGATAGTAAATGCCACAATAATAATCATAAAATTGCCTAACTTTTTTTTTAAGGAATTAATGAACATGCAGTTCCATGGCTGGGAAGAAATATTTATAGCTGGATTAAAGTCAGTGACCATCATGTATTGTAATCTTTGAGAAATAGACAACGTTAGATAATGTTACGCCCTGGTCATGGGTATCTTGTAATAATAAAAACAAAAACATGATTGTTTCTGTGCAGAACTGAGTGGGATCTGAACTCACGATTTTGTCTGGTGGTGGAGTGCTGGCTATGTAGCACTTGATTTCCCCTTTTTCCCCTCTCACGGCATACTGGATCGGCTCACTCGAGATGATTGGAGGACCTGGACAGCCAATCACATCACAGAAGAGTCATATTATGCTTTTCATGTTTTAGTAGACTGGTGTGAGCTTTCAAAGACATAACATGTTCTTGAAAAAAAAAAACTGTTGTAGTAAATCTAGACCGTCACAAAAGACCATCAGACTGTCAGTAGATGATCATACACATATATTTGAAGACAAAATTATTATTCCACATGTGAATTTTTTATTATTATCTAAATAAGTGATGTTTAACAGAGCAAAATAATTTTTTTTAAATTACTTTCTAATATATATACAATTATTTTAGTTTGGTTGAAATTTAATATATATATAAAAAACTATATATTTAAATATATTTAGGTCAATATTATTATCCCCTCATTATTAACGTGATCTGTTATCCAATGACTTGCCTAATTAACCTAAATTGCCTAGTTAAACTAATTTACCATTTTAACTATTAACTAAACTAACTATTTAAGTATTTCAATTCCACTTAAAGCGGAATACTAGTATCTTGCAAAAATAACTAATAAATTATTAATTACTGTCATCATAGCAAAGACAAATTGAGTTATTAGAAATTAGTTATTGAAACTATTATGTTTAGAAATGTGTTGAACAAATCTCTAAACAGCACTTGGTGTAATGTGACAGTGACGCTTGACAATGGAGTGAGGATCCTTATGCAGGTCTTTATTAAACAGGAAGGTCAGGCAAGCAGTGGTCAATACAGGAACAAACAGATGTGTATGGACAATCCAGTGTTGTAGTCAAAATAACAGGCAGATGGTCAGAAGGCAGGCAGCATACATGAATAAACAAACAAAACAAAGCAAGGTCTAACACGGAAAGCAAGGCAAGGGAAACCGCATCATTATGTTCACTTACAGGATACAAGACTCTGCAACAAGTGTGTTAGTGTGCTGTATATATAGTCCATGAATCAGTTCGTGAGCAGCTTCTGTGAGTGTCTAATTTGTGAAGACTTGGAGCAGGTGTGTGTGTGTGTGTTGCATGACTGAATTTGTAGTTCATTATGAGGCAGGATTGTAATTCGTGTGAATGTTTTCCAGCGACCTATGGTGGTTAGATCGTCTGTGATCGTGACACGTGAAATATTTGAGAAAGAATAAACATTTCACAGGAGGGCTAATAATTTTGTCTTCAACAGTATATTTGAAATAGTTTTTTTGTCTGTGTGTGTGTTACTGACCATTGACAGTAAGAGTGACCTCAGTCTCCCCAACACCGATTCTGGGGACGATGGCTTTACACACATACTGTCCTGCATCTGCTTGACTCACAGACTTGAGAAACAGCTGATTACTATTACTGAGGACCTGAAAACAAACAACAGACAGCATTAAAAACAGTCAACAATGTGTTTAGTTTTGTGTGTATATAAGCACATTACTTTTTTTGTTGTTGATAGTTTAGGGTATGGGTGGCTCAGTGGTTAGCACTGTTGTCTCACAGCAAGAAGGTAGCTGGTTCAAGACCCAGCTGAGCCAGTTGGCATTTATTTGTGGAGTTTGGATGTTCTCCCCGTGTTTGTGTGGGTTTCCTCCGGGTGCTCCGGTTTCCCCCACAGTCCAAAGACATGCACAATAGATGAATTGGATGAACTAAATTGGCTGTAGTGTATGAGTGTGTGTGTGAATTGAGAGTGTATGGATGTTTCAAAGTGCTGGGTTGCGGCTGGTAGGGCATCCACAGCGTAAAACATATGCCGGAATAGTTAGCGGTTAATGCTGTGATAAATTAGGGACTGATAAATTAGGGACTAAGCCGAAGAATAGTGAGTGAGTTTAGGATACAGATAGTAGACAGTCCAGTAGGGTGTACAGTACAATGCACTGTCTAGGGTTCACTAACCATACTGGAGCCTTTTTTGGTCCAAGTGAGGGTAAGTGGAGGATTTCCTGACCATTTACAGTTGAGTGTGACATCAGAGTCAACGTCCACTGTTACAGGCCTCGGCTCCACCACCAAAATTGGGCCAACTATGAGAGATGGAGACACAGAAGTACACTAGCATCACTTTTTTGTAAATGTGTGTATGAAAGTATGTATGAACAAAAAGAACTTCCCAGATTTTCTAGGTTGTCTACAAAACTTAAAACAATATATATATATATATATATATATATATATATATATATATATATATATATATATATATATATATATATAAAAAATAAAGATAATTATAATAACCCTAGAAATGATGCATATTGGCAGAATAAATCTCCCAATTTGTAGCTGTGGATTTGATGTTTTCTAAATATGAATCAAACCAAGGCACATAAAAAAATCTTTAACTTTTACATTTTGCTTAAATGTGGGACCAAAATGAAAACATAATGCACAATAGTTGCACTACTTAGCATTGGCAAGCACCATTATAACATAAAACCATCACCAGTCAAGTGTGGTAGATCATCAGATGGATGGACAGAGATACTCACAGTGAACGTCCACTAATATACTGACGTTAGTGCTGCCCACTGCATTAAACACCAGGCAGGACACCGGCTCAGTGAAGAACGAGTGATCTGCTGTCGTCTCAAACACACTTTCTCTTGCTCCATCCAGAATCACGCCACCTTTAGCCCACCTACAACACACCAGGGTCATTACAGTTAAATACAATAAAAAAAATTAAAAAAACGTTACTGAAACAAAATACTTTTAAACTGAAATAAAAAATATGTTAAAAACAAACAAAGCAAAAACAGAAGTAAATAAATTTAAAATAATAAAAATCTAATACGAATAACACAGTAGTATACACATATATGCATAAAACTACCAGAAGACATGCACAGTATGAACAGTGGTGGCCTACTAATTTAAATGTATTGATGTAGATTTTCTAAGCATATGCTGTATAAGTGTAGTTGTGCTTAAAGTGTGTAGAACCAAAGAAACATGCTTAGAGTTTGTTTTTCTCTGCATTTTTTGCCCAAAACATTCAGGCAGATACTATAAGTACCTTAACCATGTTCTAATATAGCATTTTTCTTATATATTCACTATAGTTATATTCATGATTATATTGCATCACTTCCAGCCACTACCTTCGGTAAACACTAACCTGTAGCCCATTATAGGAGGGTTGGCAGTGGCCTGGCAGGTGAACTTAACTCGCTCTCCTTCAAGAACTGAGCGAGGCTCTATGGACAAAATCACTGTAGGAGGATCTGGAAAGAAAGCGACGTGTCAACAGGGTCCTTTTTTGTGGAAACACAGTATTCTAGCACAGCAAAGTATACATGTACAAAACAGTACAAATGATAATACTATATTTTTATATAGGCATTCAAGTAGCTGTAAGTAACTTTGCAACTACATCTCAATGACAACTAGTGGTCTCTGGAGTATTAGTCAGGGTTCCCACTCTAAGCCAAATGTCAAATTTTCTGACTTCTCCATTACTTTCACTGACTAAAAAGCTGGATTTCCATAACCTACAATGAACACAAAAAACAGGCAGCTGTAGAGTTGAGCAGTATAATCACATAGACACAGCCCGGCACTGTGCTTTTCCTCAGGTATGTTTTAGATGCATCATGATATCATCGCAATGCACATTCAGCCAGAACAAAGTGACATGAGAAATTTCTCAAAAGTAATTGCAGCAAATTTGGAGAAAAGGCAACGCTTTTAGGCTGCAATAACCTGAACATTTTCCTACAAAATCCAAGAGAGACTGGATGAGCAAAAACCAAACAAAACAAAAAACAGCCACAGACAGTATTTTAACAGTCTGGTGACTGCATTTGAATGCTGGTTCGCATGTAGGAAAGAAATAAAATGAAAGTGAAACTGTGAATTATTATCCTAACTATAACAATAGGCAAAACACTTGAAACAACGTGATTAAAAATATGATACATTTTGATAAATGAAAAGTACACACATTTTACAACATACATTTTGATAAATGGGAATTAACATTTTAAATGACAAATAAAACAATGACCATACATGACTTATTACAGTTTTTCTCTATTGGTTTGGCTCATTTCTTGAAACAGGAATTACATTCTCAAAACAACATGGACAAACCTCTAAACTACTTGGCAATTGTTCACAACAGACTTGATTTTCTCATTCATTTCATCAAATTGCAAATGTCTAAGTACATCTTTGCAAATGATTAAGTACAGGTAGCCGACATTTAGCACAATTTCCAAGTGAATAGATCTAGCTGATCTAAACTGATTGTTGATTCTCAGTTCAATGGTTGTTCGCTCCAAAATATGTCCAAAAATTGTAAGTCATCACATACACAATAGTCAGTTAAATTGTCAAAATTAGTCAAGAACATAATACCATGAAGACCATATATGAATCCGTGGAACATTTGATACATTTATTACAGCAATTGACAGTCAGGTGAAACTAGAACTCGACTAACAAAGGAGGAATTTCACACATCTCAGGTGACCAATCAAGCACTGTGGGCTGCATATGATTTTCAATGTGTTTTGTTTGTGTGTTTATATAACAGTATATTTTGTTTTATTCTGATGTATGGAAATTACTTTATGTGTGTGATTGACAATGGTTACAATTTCCTTGGCAGTATGAGTGCAAGGTGTGATGTCAAACCTTGGAGGCTACTCTTAAACCAAAATCCTTTTTATACATTTTATACATTTATTTTATTTAGTTTTATACACAATTGCATTCTGTCAAAAGACAAAAAAGCAGTAGAGTAACTATTTTCAAAAACTGGGCTAAGACTGAAAGGTGGACATGAGAGATATTTCAATGGTTCCTCTGCGATAGTGTCAAAACAACTAAACATTTTGACTTGCAGTGCCGAAGGGACAACAGATTTTAGGGGCACTGACTGTTTAAATGAGAAGGAAATTTAGTTTTGACACATGAGTGAACAGTTTTGGGAAATAAATGAGCTTTTGCAAGTGAGCTATAGTGTTGTGCTGAACTGTAAGACTGTTTTACAAAACAACCTTATAGTGTTGAGAATGTAATTCCTGTTTCAAGAAATGAGCCAAACCAAATGAGAAAAACTGTAAATAAACTCTGATGGCTTTGAATGTCTGGAATAGAACTTTTAAAAGTCCATGACATTGCAAAAATTCCATGACCTGTGGGAACCCTGATTAGTAAACGATGTGCCTAATATCTGGTTAAATTTTATTTTGATGCTCCACCAACAGACATAATAACTGACTGTAGGTTACTTTACAAATATATTTTGATTTAATCTACTAACCTTAATCTAACTTCAACCTGACATTGTATTACAATAAGAATAATGTTTAAATTGGACCATTAAACAGCTCAAACACTTACGGTGGATGTTGAGGGTGACAGTAGATCTCTTCCCCAGTGGAGCAGCCAGGTTTGAGGCCACACAAGTGAAATTACGTCCAGTGTCTGTGTCCATTGGCTGGATCTCTAGAAAACTTTTTGTGGTCACCCTTTTCCTGTCCGATAACACCTCCTGGTGGATGGATAAATAGATGACAGATGACAGACAGACAGACAGACAGACAGATAGACAGACAGATAGATAGATAGATAGATAGATAGATAGATAGATAGATAGATAGATAGATAGATAGATAGATAGATAGATAGATAGATAGATAGATAGATAGATTAATAGTGGACATTAATAATGGCCGTGTGTTTTCATGTACAGTATATATGTGTTTGTTGTGTCACATAGTGGATGTCTTCACTTACAGTGCTGGTATGAGCTCCCTCCACTATGATCCCATCTTTGTACCATTCAATTGTTGACATTGGCTTTGCTCCTCGAGACACACAGGTGAGATTAAATGAGGTTCCTGCTGTCAACAGGATCTCTGGAGATCCCTCAATTATAGGACCATCAGGAGGAACTACATAGACAGACAGAAAACACACAAAAAATGTGATACACACTTCACACAAGATAATGTTTAGAAATACTAATCTATAAGATATTGGGATACTTTTGAAAGCTGCATTCTATACTACTATATACAGTTATGGTGTGCTTTTTTAAAGTAGCCAAGAATGCAAAAAAATTGATCGAAAGTGAAAGTAAAAGCATTTGTATACGAACAAATTGAATTTCTAAATTTTATTTATGAAGGATTGCGTAGCACTGAATGCTGCAGTAATGCTGAATAAAGTAAAACTCAGCTTTGATATTAGAGGGATACATTTATTTTTTAAAACATTATTTATAAAAAAAAACATAGTTATCTTAAATTTGTACAAATATTTCACAGCGATACTGCTTATACTGTATTTTTGATCAAATTAGGTTGCAAATGAGGCTTGTTGCATTAAAAATCATACTGACCTCAAATATTTCATTAGTAAACATGTGAACAATTTATTTCTACATTATTTCTTTTATCTTTATAAAGTGGTCTGAATTTTACATAGTACCTAGCATATAATGGTAATGTAAATCCATGTATATCATGCCGGAAAGGCTTCACATACAGAAAACACGAAACAAAGAAAGAATGTAGATGGGTAAATTGCTCCAAGGCAGCAGTGCAGCATCTTTGCCATTAGTGTTCCTACAAAACATGTTAAATAAAGCAAACAGAAAGCATTCTTTAGAAAGAGACTTTCTGTGGCTGAGCTCATGCTGGAATCCTTATGTTTCTGCATACTACACGGTACATGCTGTACACTGCATACATATAACTCAACAATAAAAACTGAAAAAGGCATAAAAACGTAAGGATATACAGTGCATATGAAAAGTATTCATAGCTCTTCACTTTTTCCACATATTTGTATGTTACAGCCTTATTCCATAATGGATTAAATTCATTTATTTCCTCAAAATTCTACACACAATACCCCATAATGACAATGTGAAAAAAGATTTTTTGAAATTGTTGCAAATTTTTAAAAAATAAAAAACCTAAAAAAAATCACATGTACATAACTATTCACATCTTTGCTCATTAATTTGTTGATGCACCTTTGGCAGCAATTACAGCCTTAAGTCTTTTTGAATATGATGCCACAAGCTTGGCACACCTGTCTTTGGGAATTTTTGGCCATTCCTCTTGGCAGTATCTCTCAAGCTCTATCAGGTTGGATGGGACGCGATGGTGTACAGCCATTTTCAGATCTCTCCAGAGATGTTCAATAGCATTTAGATCTGGGCTCTGGCTGGGCCACTCAAGGACATTCACCAAGTTGTTGCGAAGCCACTCCATTGATATTTTTGTGGTGTGCTTTGGGTTATTGTCCTGCTGGAAGATGAACCATCACCCCAGTCTGAGGTCAAGAGCCCTCTGAAGCAGGTTTTCATTCAGGATGTCTCTGTACATTGCTGCATTCATATTTCCCTCTATCCTGACTAGTCTTCCAGTTCCTGCTGCTGAAAAACATCCCCACAGCATGATGCTGCCACCACCATGCTTTACTGTAGGGATGATATTAGCCTGGTGATGAGCGGTGCCTGGTTTTCTCCAAACGTAACGCCTGGCATTCACTCGAGTTTAATTTTAGTCTCATCAGACCAGAGAATTTAGTTTCTTATGGTCTGGGAGTCCTTCAGACGCCTTTTGGCAAATTCCATGTGGCTTCTGTCAGGCCACTGTACCATACAGGCCTGACTGGTGGATTGCTGCACAGATTGTCCTTCTGTAAGGTTCTCCTCTCTCCACAGAAGAATGCTGGAGCTCAGACAGAGTGACCATCGCGTTATTGATCACCTTTCTGACTAAGGCCCTTCTCCCCCGATCACTCAGCTTAATTGGCCGGGCAGCTCTAGGAAGAGTCCTGGTGGTTCCAAACATCTTCCATTGACGGATGAGGGAGGCCACTGTGCTCACTGGAACTTTCAGAGCAGCAAAAATTTTTCTGTAACCTTCCCCAGCCTTGTGCCTCGAGACAATCCTGCCTCAGAGGTCAACAGACAATTCCTTTGTCTTCATGCTTGGATTGTGCTTTGACATGCACTATCAACCCTGGACCTTTTCAAATCATGTCCAATCAACTGAATTTACCACAGGTGAACTTCAATTAAGCAGCTGAAACATCTCAAGAATGATCAGTGGTAACAGAATGTACCTGAGATCAATTTAGAGCTTCACGGCAAAGGCTGTGAACACTTATATACATGTGATTTTTCAGGTGTTTTAATTTTAAAAAATTTGCAACAATTTCAAAAAATCTTTTTTCACATTGTCATTATGGGGTATTGTGTGTAGAATTTTGCGGAAATTAATTAATTTAATCCATTTTGGAATAAGGCTGTAACAGCGCTATGAATACTTTCTGGTTGCATTGTAATAAACAAAAAATTATAAATATAATTCATTATAAACATCAACTTTAGAAAACTACAGTATGCTAAACAAGCATGCCTCTGAGACTGTGCCTCTGAAATGGGACATAGTTAAATGTTTGTGTCCTAAGCATGCTTGGTGTTAATTGAATTATGAATTACTCATCCTTTTTTTCAAAAGATGATTATTTGAAGTATTTCAGAAACCGGTAACTATTGACTTTCATTGTAAGTAAAAAAAATATCTATTTTAATGGAAGTCAATGGTTTCCATCATTCTTCAGTATATCATCTTTTGTGTTCAACAGAATGAAAAAGCAAACAGGTTTTAAACAAGTGGAGGACGAGTAAATGACTACTCATTATTATTATTATTATTATTATTTTACCAAAAAAAACCTTTTTAAGTAAACTATCCCTTTAAGTGTCGTTTTGGAACATAAATTGTAGCACATTTCAAATGGGCGTCGCAGTGGCACAGTAGGTAGTGCTGTCGCCTCACAGCAAGAAGGTCGCTGGTTCGAGCCTCGGCTGGGTCAGCTGGTGTTTCTGTGTGGAGTTTGCATGTTCTCCCTGCGTTCGTGTGGGTTTCCTCCGGGTGCTCTGGTTTCCCCCACAGTCCAAAGACATGTGGTACAGGTGAATTGGATAGGCTAAATTGTACCTAGTCTATGAGTGTGAATGAGTGTGTATGGCTGTTTCCCAGAGATGGGTTGCAGCTGGAAGGGCATCCGCTGCGTAAACATGTGCTGGATAAGTTGGCAGTTCATTCCGCTGTGGTGACCCCAGATTAATAAAGGGACTAATCCGAAAAGAAAATGAATGAATGAATGAACATTTCAGATGATGAGATTTCTATGCCAGAAATCCAGTATTTTTAACCAACAGCACATTATGCATAATATAATTTTCCCAGCATATTAAGTGTGTACTCACTCAGAACTGTGAGCTTTGCTCTTCTGGACCTCAGAGCAGCTTCAGTGGCCTGACACTCGTACAGGGAGTCATCGGTCAGATCCGCTGACGTGATCTCCAGATTATACTGCCCAACGTCCATTATACGCAATACACGATACCGTGGCCATGCTGAAACATACACACACATCAGCACACTTTAACACACAACATATACAGCACCTCTTTTGTCTTGAGGTGAAAGGACGATTATTACGTGATTTTTACTTAAACATACAGCTGAAACAAGTATGCATATCCATAATATATTCATCAAAATGTCTAGCGATCTTTGAATTTTAAAACCCAAGCATATATTATATCCAGCCAGTTTTGCCCAGCAGTGATTGTATTGGCTTGTAGGAAGTGTGTTGGTCAGCAGAGGGCAGCACTATAGCACATTGGCATTCTGACTGCACGCTCTCTCTCTCTCTCTCTCTCTCTCTCTTGCACATACACATTATGACATCATCGATCTGGATACCAGGAGGACAAAAGTATTGGCAACGATTACATCATCCTTTAGCTCAACCAATCAGTGAGCAGACGTTTAACCTGTGCGCGTGTTTGCACATCTATATGTGTATGTGTCTGTGATTAGAGAGCGGACAAAAGATCAACACGTCCAAAAAAAAAAGGGGGGGAAGGAGAGAAAGACAGAGGACAAAGAAAGAAAATGGCAATTTCTGGACAACAAAGGAGAAAAAAAAATATGTCTCTTGCTTTATTTCAAAAGACAGACTGTATGTTGCATATTTGTTGCTCATATACATTAGAATCGACAGATATCTCAGCTAAATGGACATATAATTTTATCTCTTAAATGTGTGTAGATAAAAATAGTGTTCAAATCTGGTCAGTCATTTGTTCTACAGTTAAAAATCCCTGTTTTACAGCTATTGCTCATACTAGTACTATTCCATTGAAATAAAACACACTGTAATCACATGATGAATGATTTATTTATTTTTTCATTTATTTATTCACTTATTTATGCCAACGTCCCCTTTTGTGCTCACTGGACCGCTAAACTACCTTGTCTTGTTCTTTTTCCCTTTGGTCTCATCTTCTCACCTAAAGCACTTAAGTCATCCCATTCAGACACTTGTTTCTTCTTAAAAAAAAAAAAAAGAGCACAACGCCCTTGGTTTGTGTATGTGTGTGCTCACCCCTTAGATCTTCTCCGATTCCAAGAGCGAGGCCGTCTTTGGTCCATTGTACGATGCCGGTGTAGTTAAACACGACGCAGGACAGAACCACCCTCTCGCCGATCACCACAGACTGATCTGCCGGCTCCTGAGAAAACCGTGGCCCGCTGAACACTGGCAGAGAAAGAGAGAAGCAGAATTGAGGTTCCATGTTACATTACAAGATTTTACAATGTCGAAATCTTTTTATGAGTCAAAATGTGTCCTGCTTGTGTCAACTTTTAGATTTTTATATGTATTTGTGTGAAATATTAAGTGTGCAGAACAATGGAATAACAATTAACAATTAATAATTAACAGTTAAATTAATAAATTAAATGTTTAAATAATCATGTTCCAATGGTGTTTTCAGATCTAATCAGTAAGCCTCAGATCTCTCACAGAGCAACTGCTAATGGTGATTGTCTTGTACCAAAGTAAGACCTCTTTTGGTTAATCAGTTTTTTCTGTTCAGTTTGTTTGATCATGCCGCCTTGGCTTCTGCCTTACAGTAATTTTATTTAAAGAATTATAATGTATTTTATTTTCATTTTGTGTCAAGCCTCCCGTGGACAGCTGTTGAGAATTAGCAAGTCTGCTTAAACACTTAAACAAATGCATTTGGTTGTCCAGTGTAATTGTGATGTCCATGTCAAATAATAATAATTTTAAAAATCAGCCTTTAACATAGAACTATGTAGAATCTGCCAAAAATACACTACAATTACAAATTGTAATATCTAGCAATATTATTACAATAAAAAGTTTTTTTTTAGTATATTCTCAAACATAATTTATGCAGTGATATAAAAATATTTCAAGAGTTCCCACTTAGATATGCTTGGCGTATAAAGCAGGTTTGGCATGCTGTCCCGGGAGAGAACCCTGAGCTCGGAGATATTTGAGCCCAGGGCTCCCGCCCGGTCGATAAGCATATCAGGAGATCCGAGATCAGGTAGGTCTCGAGAGCTCCCCCTTTTAGAAAAGGGAGGAAAAGGAGGAGAAGGGGTGGAAGGGGGGATTCTTCCAAACGAAGATAAAACATTAGGGAGAAAATGATCCATTTATAGTAAACTAGGATCACTCTGATTGGATTATTACTGATTACTGATGAGTGGCCAGACGTGCTCAATCATATCACGTGCCCCTCTCGAAATTAGTTTATGAAACTTCACATAGTGTTTATATAGTGATATAAAAGCTGAAACATTATTCCAATCCTTAATTTTTCACATGATCATGAAAAATTGTTCAGAAATCCTTGCTGTTTGATATTTTTGTGGAAACGGTGATACATTTTTTTCAGGTTTCCTTGGCGAATATAAATTTCCGAATTAAATAATTTATTCGAGGGACGTCACGGTAGTGGCAGTGGGTAGCACGATCGCCTCACAGCAAGAAAGTCACTGGTTTAAGCCCAGGCTGGGTCAGTTGGCATTTCTGTGTGGAGTTTGCATGTTCTCCCTGTGTTGGTGTGGGTTACTCCGGGTGCTCCAGTTTCCCCCAAAAGTCCAAAGACATGTGGTATAAGTGAATTGGGTAAGCTAAATTGTCCGTAGTGTATGAGTGGGTGTGAATGCAAGATTGTATGGGTGTTTTCCAGTGCTGGGTTGCGGGCATCACAGTGACACGGTGGTGCAGTGTGTAGAGCTGTCGCTTCACAGCAAGAAGGTCACTGGTTCAAACTAAACGGGTATCTGCTGAGTAAAAACTAGGGATGTCCCTATCAGGTTATTTTTGCTTTCAAATCCAAGTCCGAGTCATTTGATTTTTAGTATCTAGCGATACCGAAACCCGATCCGATACTTCTATAATACCTAAAAAAGAAAAATAAGAGCGAAGAAACAGATCTAGGATGTTCCTTATTTTTATTTAATTCACCTTATTTTAACATTCAACAACTCCGTTAACCAACAGAGCACTTCTGTGAGGTAGCTTGAACAACAATAAAGTAATAAATAACATCAATTCTTCACTTTTGGACTTGAAGTGAATATGAAAAAAATATAATATATAAAAACAAATAGCACATCAACTTAAAATACCCAGCAGGCAACCCCAAATTAACATATCTTATAGTTTGCTATGGCAATGTTGTCATCATCAACTTTATAATACCTCCAGACCACAGACATACTCGTGCTTTCCGCTTTAAGCTGCTTCCATGTTCTACTTTGCCGCCATTTAACCAATAGCGTCTCTGCATCAAAATGATGTCATGCCGCTCACGTTACTGTTTCTGTCAAGAAAGAGGTCTAACTCTGTGCCTGTGCCAACTTTAGATGTGTTAAAAAATAATGACAATATATATATAGATACATATATATTCCAGTGCTGATCGGGTGGTAACGTCCGATTCCAATCGAGTCTGAAACTGCATGATCAGGCATGATTTCCGATCACATGATCAGATCTGGAAATCCCTAGTAAAAACTTATGCTGGATAAGTTGGCGATACATTCCGCTGTGGCGACCCCTGAGTAACCCCTGTCTAAGATGAAAAGAAAATGAATGAATGAATAAATAGGCTACACACTTAAAAAGAGTTGATGATGCTTTAGATAAAAACACAAACCAAAAGCTATCTTTAGTCACTGGAATGTTACTTAAAAAATAGTCAAATGCCAAATGCAGAAGATGACGTTCATGAGGTTGCTATGCTAACCATGGGGTCAATTATCACAATCTTGAGTCCTATTCCATACACACAATACAGCAATTTAAAGGATTTACTACTCCCATAGTCAAAGATGCTTGGCACTTATGAAACATTAGTGTATATGGGGTGTTAATGTCTTACTGTCTCTTTTGATCAAATTAAGACGTACTAACACCCAATTTTATATTATTCTTTTGTTTGATGGAACTGTATATTAATATGCAACATGACAAATGTGCATTTTTAATATTAGGGTAATTTTTTTGCCTTAAGCCCTGATTAATGTTTAGCACAATTATCTTGACAGATTGTGTTAATGACTGTCTTATTGTAACAAATCAAAGTGCAGAGCGATTCCAAAAAAAAAAAGTATATTTGTGAACATAAGCCACACACCCACTTATGGCCACATCCCAAATAATTCCACCGTAACATCATTGAAAAGACACTTCCCAAAAAATGTATCCCTCGCGCTCTCTCTTTCTCCTCAGGCATACGCCACTCCTCCAGGATTATTGGTAACAGTCCAATTTGCTAATTAAGGCAAAACTCGTTAATAAAAGGAGGGGTGAGAGAAAGAAAGGGAGCACCTCCAGAGGATTACATTTACAGGCGTAAAACAAAACTCTTCATCATTCATAAAGGAATGTGTCACACCAAAATGGAAATTCTCCCATCATTTACTCATCCTCCAAGGCTGCTCTTTTCCATTTAGTAGCACTGAGGCTGCCAAGACTTTGGTATTCCATGGAAGACAGAAAGTCAGACGCAAAGTCAAGGTCTCTGGACGTTGCTATCATAAAACCAGCCTTGCATCTGTCTGAGCGCTGTGATTGGCCTGCCGGAGACATGACGTCATGTCTTTGCGGCACAGCTGCTTATGACAGCGCTTAATGACACTGGCCTGTGTATAAGAACGCTGAAAGCAGCTTCACTCGGTTAACTAGTCATTAGTGATGCCAAAGTGCCCTCGGAACAAAGACGCAACATCTGATGTCTGATTCATAGACCAATTCGTCCAAAATATCTTTGAAAACTCTGAAGTATTTCCAGATGCTACAGCATGAGAAAACCATCCCTGAAGTGGTGCTGCCAAATTTTAAGCATTTACAAAAGCTGAGCCAAATGCAGAAACATCATGGAGAGAGAATCAAACAGAGAATGGCAATAACGTGCCCTGTGCTACACAGACACAGGCTTTTAATTATGTGCAGAGAAAGGTAAGTAAGGATACATGTCGTTCAAATGAACTGAACAATCATCTGTCCACATCCTTCCTCGGGGGGAAGTCTTGCTCTAATTTTACACACAAATAAAAAACTGTATTTTGTGTGGGTGTGTGTTGTCTGATCTCCATGAGTATTTGTGTGTCAGTACTAAAATTCACTCTATGTCTAAATCTGCCTAAGGTACCAAAATATATCAGCAGATAAAACTGAAAACCGACTTGGATTAATGAATTGTTTCCAAGACTCTTTTCTGGACTAATTTTCTCCAAAACAAAGGGAAATTTAGATTTTATATTAACGAGTGCAATTCATTCATTCATTTCGCTTCAGCTTCGTCCACAGGTCTCATACTCAATTCCTGGAGGGCCGCAGCTCTGCACAGTAATTCTCCAACGCTAATCAAACTCACCTGATCCAACTAATCAAGGTGTTCAAGAGTAGTAGAGTAGTCTTGATTAGTTGGATCAGGTGTGTTTGATTAGGGTTGGAGCAAAACTGTGTTGTGGCTAGATCGGATGTGGCCGGAAGTTAACGAGAATTATTTATATTATTTATGAAATTTCCCATTTATTGTATTTTATTAACGTCTACCCCCACCCCAACCCTAAACCCAACCATCACAGTACTGTAAAACAGTAGTTGTACCGAGTATTGTTTATGATATCTATTAAATTACTCAATAAATTGTATTTTTTAACGCCTACCCCCACCCCAACACTAAACCCAACCGTCACAGTACTGTAAAAATATTAATTATTGTTGTACAGTGTCATAAAAAATGCTGCTATATTAATGTGCATATTGCACTTCCGGCTGGCCGCGTATCTGATCTAGACTTTACCGCAAAACTGTGCAGAGCTGTGGCCCTCCAGGAATTGAGTTTGAGACCTACAGTATGGCTTAGTTCCTTCATTCATCAGGGGTCTACAGCAGATGCCCTTCCAGCTGCAACCTAGTACTGGAAAACTTTCATACACACTCATTCAGTACGGTCAATTTAGTTTATTCAATCTACCTATAGCGCATGTTCTTGGACTGTGGGGGAAACCAGAGCGAACACCAGGAAAACATGCAAACTCCACACAAAAATGCCAACAGACTCACCCAGGACTTAAACCAGTAACTTTCTTGCTGTGAGGCGACAGTGCTAACCACTGAGCCACCGTGTTGCTCAATAGTGCAATTATAAAGTATATATTACACTGATTGACGTTTCCAGATAAAAACTAATAAATGTAAACAGATTTACTGTATGCATATGGTATAACAAGGTGCTTCTCTGCACATTTTCAAACGAACAATAATTTTTGTTTTCATTGCCTTCAGTGGTATTCTTGTGTTTCTTCATTAAAAGGCACAAGCTTCCAGTCAAGTGATTGTGAACGTTTAGCTAGTGCTTTTGTATGGCTGTGAAAGCAAATGATTATTTTTTATTTTGAACAGTGTGCTTTTGAGTGAATGATTCAACGATTCATTGTCACCTGCTGGCATTATAAAGGGAATGGCAAAAAGAGATGCTGAATGAATCAAAGATTTGAATCACTGAATCACTTCACTGAAATACACAGTGTGTTTAATTGAACAAGACATACAAATTTGTTGTTAATTTAACCCCAGTCACCCTTATGTTTCAGGGGTCTGATCTTTGCCTTGTACTGTACAGGAAAGTATATCCACTGCATTTTATGAATCACCACTGACCATGGTTTCAGCTCAAAATCATCTTCCATGTTCCACTGAAGACCAAAGGTTACCTACACCTTGAAAGATCTGAGGATGAGTAAATAACAGCAGTATTTTTTTTAGGATGATCTATTCCTCTAAACATCTTCTTGGAAGTTGTGTTTTTGTTGTAGCAACATTTGTCTGTGATTCTTTTTCCAAAGAAATGGGATCAGAGAAATAGTTATATTTTTTTCAATGGACCCCATGATGCAACATAGGCTCAATCTGAAAATGTAACCCTATAT
Organism: Danio aesculapii; assembly: GCF_903798145.1. Lineage (NCBI taxonomy): Eukaryota > Metazoa > Chordata > Actinopteri > Cypriniformes > Danionidae > Danio > Danio aesculapii. The sequence continues at coordinate 44,060,543 of NC_079436.1, forward strand.
ACATCTCTGGAGATCGCGAATTATGTAGCCAGAGGATCGTATGGGGAACACTACTACGCTGTTCCATTTAACGCTTACCAGCTGACCGCTTACCTCCGTGTGGACGGCTTTCATGCGGTTACCAGTTTGTCCGGTAACTCGACACGTACGTCAGCAGACTTTAAACGCACAGCAGAGTTGACTACAACGATGAAGAATGGAAGGACGGTTTCAGAAAGCAGGTAAGACAAATACAAAATTCAAAAATAAAATAAACAAGTAAATAGCAGGGTGAAAATGTTGTAAAATCTAAAAACCAGGTAAAAATGTGGTAAAAATCAGGCTGCCGTGAGGGTTTTTCTTTTTCTGGATTTCTTTTTAAAACACTGTCGGTTGGGTTTAGGGAAGGCGGGGGGTGGGTCAATCGGTGCTTTTTAAAACACTTGGTTGGGTTTAGAAAAGGGATCAGTCAGTCAGTCAGTCAGTCAGTCAGTCATTCAGTCAGTCAGTTGACAGCGGCCTCTGGTGGATTTACGTGAGAAGAATTTTGAGATCTGAAAAAGCATACACAGCAGCCTGTGGTGGACTCACAAAAAAACAAAAACTGCAAAAAAACGTATCTCCTGGGATGTATTTTGCTCTCTCTATAAATGTATATAGGGATACGTAATCAGAATGAACCTGGGTTACCATGATTAGTTGGTACAATCTAATCTTCAAATCAACTCATCATTTTATTTAATCTGTCTCTGTTCTCTTCCCCAAAGATATAACAGCTTGACCATGTTTGTCAAGTATTGAGAGCTAAAGTAACAGCTGAAATTAACTTGAAAGAAATCAATAATGCATATTGTATTCTATAGTGTAAAACTATTTGTAGATTTTAAAAACAATTAATTTGTTAAATTGAATGCATATTTAGTTTAAGAGGTGTCACAAAATCTAGGTAGTGTGTGATAACAACAATTTAACATTTATATTCTGAATATATTTTATTTAACATGTACAATATATTTGTTTATAAACATATTTTGATAAAAATATGAATACATTTAAAAATATATTCGTATTAATCTGACCCAAATTAATTTTAAAAGATCAAGATATTTTTTTAGCACTTTTGATATTTATTTTCCCTGTCTCTTGCCACTCTACTTGTCTTGTTTTTTCTTCAACCCATTTCCACAAATACTCTCATTCACTTCCATCTGTTTCAAGCCATATTTTATTCAGATTTTCATTTCATTTCTCTGTGGCACTAATTGCTTTTTTAGGGAAGTAAATATGCTAACCTCTCCACACACATCAGCTCTCATTAACATCAGAGAGTGTGTGTGTGTCTGTGTCTGTGATTGCCTTTCCCTTTATTTACCTTCTTTACATATCTAGGCCTATGTCCTTTCCTATGTCATGTTTGTTGATCTCTTTAGGAAAAGTGTGAATAAAGCTCTCCCACTTCTCTTTATCCCACTCATTCCTGAGGGAAATATAAATGGAAGTGAGGAGAGAAACAAACAGATACGATTTCAATTTCTGCTTTTACAGTACTTTGAATCCTTCTTCTCCCCCCTCTGATTTCATCCTACTCTTCAAACATACTCGTCTTTCACCTCACTCCTCTTCTTTTGCTCCTTTTAGCCCTCGCTTCTCTTTCTTTTAGGTTTTTTTTTGCATTTATTTGATCCCTTCACTACCTCCTCCATCTCCTTCATTCACTCTGTCCATTCATATGTTTACACCTCTGAGTCAACAGTATACACTGACTTTTTTCCTCTAAATCTGGCAACACATTTCATACGCACACACTTTTTTACTATCAATTTGTTCACCATCTGAATTGTTTTTTTTGTTCTTAATTTAAATTGAAAGAAGAATTTTAATGTACAGTAAATGAAGTAATTTGACACACTAAACCCTTGTTTTATTTTCAAATTTGTAACTAAATCAATTAAGTTCATCCAATAATGAAAAAAAAAAACATGGGAGTCAATGAGTGCCAGCCAAGATTTCAAAAAACTAATTTTGTGTTCATCAGAAGAAAGAAACTCAAACAGGTTTTGAACCAGTAAGATGTAAGTAAATGATGTTAGGATTTTCCTTTTTGGATGAACATCCCTTAAAATATGGCACTGTTTGAGGAAACAGACCATAGTAGACATTTTTGAGTGCACATGTTCACTCCCAATGCACTTTAACTCATGTACAATCAAGAGCTACAGAAAACCAATAATACATGTAGAGGGTTGTGCTGAATAAATTGCTGTGTTCAGAAAAAAAAAAATACAAACCCTAAATTCCATTTTAATTGATTATTGAATTTTTAAATGAATGTTTCTTGATAATAGATACTGTTTAAACCTGGCTTTGTTTGTCACTGACAGCGCAACGAAGAAGAAGTAATTATTTTGTTTCTAAATAGTAAATTAATGAATATTAAACTTTTTTTTTAACAGATGAAAGCAAAAAAAAATTGCTTATTAAAAAATGACGAAAAATATCAAGATCTGATGTTATGTTTTTTTTTCAAGGTTTGATGTCAAATAAACTAGAAGCAGCAGATTCAGTATTCCAAATAAAAGAGGGTGGTTTTTACAGTTCACTTGCTCATTGAACTGTAAAAAAGTGAATAAAAGCAATATCACATCACACAGTTGCATATAACAGATGGGCATAACAGCCAGTCTACATAAAATGTAGCTATGCAGGGTGTATTGCACCATTCAACACATTTTTGGCAAATAGCTTTTTTTTTTTCACAAATTCAGTGCTGAAAATGTAAACAGTGCAGTAAAAACTGATAGCAAACTGGGCCTGGTTATATCCAGCATATCCACCTTTTTCTGAACATGCATCCTGCATTTTAGATGGGGTTGCTCTTATATAAGGTTTGGGAAATTTTCATTCCAAACGACTAAAACAAACAATCAAATATTCACATTTTCTATTTATTTATTATCATTTTATAAATGCAATGTTTAGTGTTTTAACATTTGTATTACAGAATATTTGGGTTCACTGTGTTGTGTTTCTCCAGATTAATTTATCTTTGTTTTTCATATAATATAGTACTATTTATCATGTCAATGATATTGCTTTTTTCTTAAATTTGTATTACGGTTTTAGGGTTTGCAAAGTCTGAGAAAAGTAATTTGTTAAATCTACAAAACTTAATTATGACATAGAATACAATGGTTGAATTCTGAAAAGAATAATGACACCTCATTGTAGGTCAAACTATTTACCCTGAGCTTGCACAGTGCAACTTATCAACACTTGAACACATTCACTTTTGTGAAATGTTTTCCCTAGTATTAAAAGGCTATAATGAAAAGGTACCTACTGTACACTGTACTATATATTCATACATTCATTTTCCTTTAGCTTAGTCCCTATTTCAGAGGTCGCCACTGCGCAATGAACCGCCAACAATTTCAGCATATGTTTTACACAGCAGATGCCCTTCCAGCCGCAAGCCATTACTGGGAAACACCCATACACACTCATTCACACACTATGGCCAATTTAGTTAATTCAATTCACCTATACCGCATGTCTTTGGACTGTGGGTGAACATGCAAACTCAGGGAACACAGGGAGAACATGCAAACTCCACACAGAAATGCCAACTGACCCAGCCGGGACTTGAAACAGTGACCTTCTTGCTGTAAGACGACAGTGCTAACCACTGAGCCACTGTGCTGCCTCCTACTGTACACTCTTAAAAATAAATGTGCCAAGAAAAACCAACATAGGGTTTCCACTGTGATGGCCCAAGCGTATCGCCTTATTGTCGTGCCCCGCCATATATTCAAGGCTGCTGCACGTCTCCAGAGAAAAGGCCGATGTAGATGGTTCATCCCCACTCTCGCTTGACTTTTTTAAAGTGCCAGTTTTTAACCAGGTGTCCATGTTGATGACTATAGTAAGCGGAATTTTTTTTTCGAATGTACGATAGTGCCAAATGTGAAAGGACGGGCTATTGTGACAGACGTGGAACAGCGAGATGACTATTCATGATAGGTTGTAAATTACAATTTGTAATGTGATTTTTTTGTTTCTCTCTCAGTGAATTTCTTTTCTCTCAGAAATATGATGTGAACTTCACCCAAAACAAATGCATAAAAATAATAAAAGATAACATTTTTCGCCATTACAAACATTTTCTTGCGCACCCCTTGTGGTCGGACTGTGCACCCCAAGGTGTGAGCGCACCCCAGTTTGGGAACCGCTGCCATAGAAGAACCTCTTCGAGTTCCTTAAAGAATCATTTAGTAAAAAATTTTGCGTTTTTCAAGACCAAGACCATTTCCTTGAAAGAACCTTTTTCACTGTAAAAAAACCTTTTGTAATATAGAAAGTTTCCATGGATGTTAAAGTTTCTTAATGGAATCTTGGATGCCAATAAAGAAGCTCTTTGTTAATAGTTTATCTCTCAGGCAAGCATATGTATTCAACAAAAACAACAACAGCAACCCTCGGTGCTCAAAAACCACAGACACACACCACAAGACGTTGTTCTGTAAACAGCGGCGTGTTGTGTGCAGGAGTTACATGCTTAAGGACATTCTGCCAAACCACTCAAATGTCACTCAGCGCACGACGGGCCTCAGGGGGACCTGCTGACCCTCGACATTAGCAGTGGCACAGAAACAGGACAGCGTAAAAGATTCGCCAAACGCCCTTCATTTCATTAATATTTCATTTCACACATTCCTCCCGTCCCAGGAATCCCAAGCAAACCGATGCTCAGAGGAGCGGATGAGAGAGAGAGATTTAACCCCAGAGAGATGCTGCAGAAACATCTACATCTTCCCTCAGATAAAAGTGCTTATACTGTATGTGTGTGTGTGTGTGTGTGTGTGTGTGTGTGTGTGTGCGTACCACTAATTAAGGCAGCCATTTAAATTGAAACTATGATGAAATTCTGCTGTTTCTTCACTTGCAGAGGAGCGAGTGTGAGAAATGTAAATGAAGTGTGACTACAGTGGCCATAATGTGTGTTTGTTTAGCTTCTTCAGGCTTCGACCCACTGACCTCGTTGTGTCAACAGGCTGATAAAAAGGTCAAAGGTCATCTCCATGGGGTGCAGGACATATGAAGGCACCCCGTTTGTCATATTTTCTTTCTTTTCTTTTCCTTTTCCTGCATGCACACTCAGCCTCTATGTTCCTCTTTCTTTCTGGTATGTGAACGCTCTACCTTTATTTATCTTTCCTCTAGTTTTTCCAGCTCATCCCGACTGTCCATTTCCTTTTTCCATCCGATCATCTCGCAGACACTTTCTCTTTCACAGCACTGAAAGAATGTGAGGCATTTCCTTTACCTCCTTTTTCTTTCCACTTTCTTCTCTTGCTCAGAAACTTTCCATCGCACCTCATGTCATGCGCCTCTTTTTTAATTAGGAGTTTGAGAAATGTCTGTCATGCCATTTCTCATTTAGACTCCACTTCTCTAACTTGACGAAAGAAAATCTTTGCCTTGCCACTAAAAAAAAATATGAAAATTTACATGCCATTTACCCACCCTCAAGTTTTTACCCACTTTTCATATATGATAGTAACTTAACTAACCCAGCTTTTTTAACATAAAAATGACATGTTCAACTTCAATGCTTTGGTGCATTTAAGATTTAAGTTTGGTCTTATTTTAAAGAAGACACTTGTCAGATTGTAGCTAAAGTGAAAAAAGTTCAAAAAAAGTTGAAGTAATTAAAAGTTATGTGCCTTTAAGTTTATGAAAATAACAAAAGTAAATGTATATTTTACTTTATTACACAAAAATATGTATTTTACAAAAGTTTTAGTTCACATTTTACAGAAAAACAAAGCTAAATGTCTGAATAAATTGTATTCCAAGTTTTAATAAAATTTAAAAAATTTGCTTTCAGCAAGATTTTTTTTGACCGCAGTACCAGACATGACCACCAGTTGACATTCAGTTTCCATTGGTGACCATATAAGGTGTCTTAAAGGGGTGGTCGAGAGTGTTTATGGTTGTGTTTACAGTATATGATGCAAAGCAATGTGTGCGCATGCTTCTATTCGTTTTTTTTTTTATATATCTTATTTTAATTACATACTGCTACTCAGCTAGCGTGAAAACTTCCTCCGAAAGCCCACCCTCAAGAGGCTCTGATTGTTCAGCTAACATAATGTGCTATGATTCGCAGATCGGCTCCACATCACCAGGAAGCGTCACATTCAGTCACTAGCATGCGCCGCGTCTCGGCAGTGTAAATACTGTCAGTCAGTGTAGCCGTGTCAGGTTGAGCCTGAATTAGACATAAATTGAAGAGCACACAGCTGAACCTCACGCCTGCTCTGTAAAATAAAATCTGACAAGTGTCTTTCATATATATTCGGCTTAAAAGCATGTGTAAGTAATATGAAATAATAGTAATATGTATAAATATAGTAAAAGTAATATGCGAGTTCGTTATTTGAGATGTAGAATGCACAGAAAGCTGCCGCATAGAGAGACATGCATAGATTGGGTCATGCATAGACTGCAGCGCTGCTGAAGATTGTGGCAGTTTACAGCGGTTTGATGGATCAATATGAATTTGTAGTTAAATTGTTAACGGTGCCAAACAGCATTTCTCGTTGTTTACATCATTGTTTACGTCCTCGCTTTAACATACCATTAAGGCTAGAAACTATGCATGAAACAGATCAATTTTAACAAATAAAAATACTTACAGGTTGTGGCTACAATTCACAGCTTCATCTATTATGGTTGGAGCTGCTCCTTCTTTGAGGATTTTTTAGCTGAATCCAGCACTGAACTGGGAGAGATTCTGGAAGCTGTCCTTTGTCAAATGCTGGAGCTATATCTTTTTTTGTAATTCTCTGGAACATAATTCAAATTAAATAGTAAGCACTTCTCTCTTTGTGTCATGTGCCTTGCAAGCCCAAATATAGAATTAGAAGAAGCTCTGTGGAAATAGCAGCATTTTAGCTTTCTCTGCTATAACATTACTGCACCTCTGGCCACGCCCCTTCGCTGTGTGGGGTGTATGCACATAACCTGAAGCGTTTGTGATCTCACTAGCCCGGATGTATTTTTTTTTTTGTAGTCCCCAAATTTAATTTGCTAAGCTAACTTTGTAAAAGCCAATGTCTCTCTTCGCATTGAACTTTGAGCATAATACATTCAGAGATGTCATTTATGTTCACACAGATACATTAAACATAAAGTTTAAAATATGTTATCGTAGTGAACCACCCCTTTAAATAAAGACCAAATTTATACTGTAAAAAAAACATAAATGATCTAAAAATATTTAGTGTCATAGGTATTTTTACAGCTCTCCTTAACAAGTCAGATGGTTTAAGATGTTATTCATGCTCATAGCACAATTACTGCATACTAATTTTTCCTTTTAGTAAATAAATAAAACAAAAAGGGCCCATCCATCAAATGAATTATGGGTTTTTCTACAATGAGCTGTATGTTGAGCAAATACAAAAAATCTGTGACTCCAAATAAAATTGTATTAAAATATTTAATATTTAGTCTCAAGTTCTGATTTTCAAAACTGTTTAACCTGTTTGTATAAACCTGGATTTTTCATTGCCTTCAATAATATTTCTTTAACTATTATTGAAGTCAATGGGGACCATCAACTTCAATAATAGGTAAAGAAATACTATGAAAGTCAATGTGAACTAACAACAGTTTAATCACCAAAATTCTTTAAAAACATCCATTTGTGTTCATGAGAAGTACAGTAAAACACTCATACAGGTTTGGAACAAGTGAAAGGTAAAAAAAGGTAGCAGGACTGAAAAAAGTCAGAAGCTCTCATCAGAACTTGAGACTAAATAATAAATATTTGAATACATTTTTATTTGATGTTAGGTCTTAGTATTTGCAAAACATAAAGCTCATTATAGAAGAAAAAATCTATAATAATATAAAGGGATAGTTTACCTGAAAATTTTAATTCATTCATGAGTGTTTTTTCTCCAATTCAATATGCCATTCTTTTTTTTTTCAAGACCACAAAAGATTTTTTTTTGAAGTAATCTGTCACTTAATTCTCCTTTTTGGGCGAACTACCACTTTAATTTATTAACTAAAATGACAAATTAGGAAGCACTAATTGCATTATGGACATGAATATCACCCTAAACCATCTGGCTTAAGGAGAGCTGTGAAAATAGTTATTTCCATGTGACACTCAATATTTTTAGATCATTTATAATGAACTTTTTACAGTATAAATTTGCCCTTTATTTAAGACACCTTTACATTATAGAATAGGGGTCCCTCATATAAGGATGATCATGTATTTAGGGGTTCCGTGGCATCTAACAGATCGAAAACTCTGACCTATCCTTGTTTACAGAAATAATTTCACCCCCTGTGATTGTAAGTTAATATCATATCAGTGTGGTCAAATGACATGCAGATAAACAAACTAAATATTTTACTTTTAGCTTAATTTTCATTTATAATTCATTTAGATTTTTTACGTTTACTTATTCATTAAATTTTTTATTATTATTTTTTTTTTTTATTTCTTTGATTTAATTATTACCTTTTCACCAACAAATCCTTTACAGTTCCCTCCCACAACCCCTAAAGGGAAACTCAGGCAACCATAACATCTGCATGCCAATGTCCTAAAAACCATTCAGCAGTCCTTAGTGACCAGGCAGCAACACCCTGGCAACCACCCATAATAGCCTAACGACTCAACAGCCCATATAAAACAGATTATGTCCACTCATATTTTCTTCATAATATTTCAAAATCTACTTTCCTTTAATTTTTCTGGACACACTCCCCTGTACCCTCCCCCTACAAAATTTAAATTTAAATAGACATATTGGAATGACAAAAGAAAGCAGCTGCAGTAGGCAGTGTGACATATTCAACTCGCCAGCGCACCACCAAAAATCTGGAACATGCAGAGGGTCGTCTCCCGAAAATCTCCCTCTCTCTCTCTCTCTCTCTGTCTCTCTCTCTCTCTCTCTCTCCATACATCCAGTTATCTCTAACACTGTTTCCATCCATTCTCCCACATTCTTCCCTCTGCTGCTTCCATCCAAATCCTAAAGTTCTGTCGCCATGGCAACAACTGTCGTCTGCGAAAATTACCCCAAAAAAATCTCTCTTTATATGCGTGCTGGCTGCTACCCACCCTGCGCACACTGTCTCCAGTGATAATGTTTAGAGAGAATCAGCAAACAATTTCACACAGACTGACAGACGAACAAGCGGACGGACAAACGACAGGTCTTCCACAGTACAGGCACATTAGCGACAGACACACAGACTGAAAACACAAAGAAAGACAGAATGAACAGGTATAATAACAGAGGAAAGAAAGAGGCGAATGCGAGTAAGAAGGTAGACAGATGAGGGGGGGGGAAGCATGCCGTCGCCATGGTAACTAAAGAGGAGGGTATCCTGAGAGAGACAGACAGGCAAAAAACACAAAAGACACATTAAGGAAGAGGGAAAGCACATCTCTCGTTATCTTCTCTTCCTCTCGGCTCTCCAGTGCACCCACTCATTCAGGCAGAGCTGCTTCCATTTGCAAATCTAATGTGTGTATGTGTGCGCATGGAAAAGGAGCAGTGATTGAGTGCATGTGTGTGTGTGTGTGTGTGTGTGTGGCGGTGGGGGGGTGTGTGTGGAGGGAATGAGCATGTGTGTGTGAAGGTATGTGAAAAAATAATATGAACAATCTCTTTTACTAATTATATATATACAGTGCGCAGCATAATTGAGTAGACCCCATTTTGAAAATTAATATTTTTATTCTCAGTGAATGTGAATATAGGCAATGTATTTTGGTGCATTTAAACAAAACAGATTTATTAAACAGATATATTTATTAAAATAATATTTTAGTCACCAAACATACTTAAAAAAATAAGTGTAAAAAAATGTGCAAGAATTTGAAAGATAATACAGTTAAAATTAAGCAAAATATTGCAAAAAAAAAAACCTATAAAAATTTCACAATTTTTTTTTCCATTTATTTTGCTTCTCTTGATTTTTCCTTTTTAAATTTGTACTGTTCTGTAACATAAATTTGGGTGTACTAGTTTTTGGACTGTTAGCTCCAGGTTTGGCTTCCGTACTGACTAATCTAATATATAAACAAATATAATATTGTATAGCTTCCTATTAAACATATGAATGTAAAGATAGATTTGTCAGGGGTGTACATATATATGCTGAGCACTGTACATATGCAAGAAGAAGCTGCCTAAAAGGGATGTCCAGGTGCTAATCCAGACTGTATCCAAAATACATAAAACCACAGCTGCCCAACTCAGTTACTGCAGAATTAAATGTGCATGCCAACTCTCCTGTTTGCACCACGGAGCTCCACAAAGTCAATATACATGGCTGGGCTGCTATAGCCAAACCTTTGGTACAATTGATTTTAATGGTACCATCAGTGAAAATCTTGAAGCATGTATTGTTCTCTGATGAGTCCACCTTCACTGTCTTTCCCACAACTGGGAGTGTTAAGGTGTGGAGAAGCCCCAAAGAAGCAAACCACCCAGACTGTTGCATGCCCAGAGTGAAGCATGGAGGTGAATCAGTGATGGTTTGGGCTGCAATATCATGGCATTCCCTAGGCCCAACACTTGTGGCTGATTGGCACATCACTGCCAAGGACTACTGAACCATTCTGGAGGACCATGTGCACCCAATCGTTTAAACATTGTATCCTGAAGGTGGCGCCGTGTATTAGGATAATAATACACCAATACACACATCAAGACTCGTGACAGAGTGGTTTGAGGAACATAAAAGTGAAGTTGAACATCTCCCATGGCCTGCACAGTCACCAGATCTAAATATTATTGAGCCACTTTGGATGAGCGAGTGACCCCTTACAGTATACTGTGTATATATGCAGTTGAAGTCAAAATTATTAGCCTCCCTGAATTATTCGCCCCCTGTTTATTTTTTTCCCATTTTCTGTTTAACGGAGAGAAGATTTCTTCAACACATTTCTAAACGTATTAGTTTTAATATCTCATTTCTAATAACTGATTTATTTTATCTTTGCCATGATGACAGTAAATAATATTTTACTAGATATTTTTCAAGACACTTCTATACAGCTTAAAGTGAAAATTAAATGCCTAACTAGGTTAATTAGGTTACCTAGACAGGTTAGGGTAATTAGGCAAGTTATTGTATAATGATGATTAGTTCTGTAGACTATCGGAAAAAAATAGCATGAAGTGGCCAATAACATTGACCTTAAAATGGTTTTTAAAAAATTAAAAACTGCTTTTATTCTAGCTGAAATAAAACAAATAAGACTTTCTCCAGAAGAAAAAATATTATCAGACAAACTGTGAAAATTTCCTTGCTCTGTTAAACATCACTTGGGAAATATTTGGAAAAGAAAAAAATAGTCAAAGGGGGGCTAATAATTCTGACTTCAACTGTATATATATATATATATATATATATATATATATATATATATATATACATATACATATACATATACACAAACACACTACAGTCACGGTTCGTTATGTACTTTGAAATAAGCAACAAATATTTAGTACTTGTTTTTTCTGTTTATTTTGAACAGGCAGTGTTAAGTGTTTTGTTACAATCAGCTACAGAACTGAAGAGCTTTTTGGGATGCAAAATAAACACAATAATGAAAAATTAAACTTTATAATTAGGAAGATGTTTATTAAACTTTCAAAGATTGAGCTCAGCCCCTCCTAAAACACCAGAAAAACAATAATTATGTTTATTCATTCATTAATTTTCCTTCAGCTTAGTCCCTTTATTCATCAGGGGTCACCACAGCTGAATAAACCGCCAACTATTCCATATGTTTTATGCAGCGGATGCTCTTCCAGTTCTTTCCAGAACTGGGAAACAATGATTATGTATTAAATTTAAATACTTGTTCTTTGTGAATAGCTCCTCAGTTGCTGCACTGTAGTCCTTTCTGTATAACAGTCACTGCACATCTGGACTGACTGTATTCGTCTCGAGAGTGCATGAGCCTTGTACCGTGACAGTTATACATGTACCGTTATACCCCCAATATACAGGGGGTGGAGATGTGTTGCACCCAGAATTGAAAACCTGGGGTAGGGCTCTTACCTAATATTAATAGTCAATATTAGGGTTAGCTCCCTTAAGAAATTGTTTTTCGATTGGCTACAGAGCAAACCACTGTTGTCCAATGACTTGCCAAGTTAACCTAATTAACCTAGCTAAGCCTTTAAATTGCACTTTAAGCTGAATACTAATATAGGGCTTTTCAATTAGTTTGTCAAGGGGGCCGGTTAATGAAAAGCATCCCAAACGAAGGGCTGGAGAGAAATGACTTGCTATTTGAGTGATGACACAACTGCATTTAAGAGCCCATATGTTGTATTTTTGCTCCTTGAGACACCCACGTTGGCTTTTTCTACATTAAAATGTTAATATATTGTATTTTGGAACCTTTTTTTTTTTTACAAACATTGAAATGTATTTTAAAGCACAACAAAAGCAGTGTATTGCTTAAGTAGGCTTCTTCTACATTCAGACACATTCATATATTATGCAACAATTATAGATTTTGGTTGTACGATTATATACTCTGAAGAATAATCATGGTTTCACGGATATCACCTCTAATGTAAATTCAAGCTTTATATTAGGTAAGTAGCTATTTAGATTAACTGTTGTTGCCATCTGCGTATATACATACATAGTCAATTTAATAATAATTCGTCTAACATCTCTTTTGTTTACATTGCACTGTAAGGCACGCACAACTCTCACTGTGAGATGTTTTCTACTGCATGCACCCGGAAAGCCGCAAGTGCATTGCTCCACTTATGCGCGCATATTGTCATATATTCTTACATTAGAAATAACAAACTTGCAAGTAGAAAAAGCGTGATATGGGAATAGCCACTGCTATAGTTAATCTGGCGTACGTGCGTGCATATTAGACTCGGTGAACAAGCTTGGAACTTTAAACTAGCGCACAGTTGGCAACTTGGCATAACTTTGTTTAATTGAAGCAGTTTCGTTTCATTCCGTGCAACAGAAATTTGGCTTAGAGAAGACTTTAGGATTAATTAACTGTGACGAATTAAAGCACAGTTAATAGTGAAATCGGCTAATCATTGCATCCCTATTAAAGATATTAGTGCATTGTACAAAAGGCATTTTTTACAAACACATCCAAATATTTCGACTGCCCGCGCTACTCGCTTATGGTGACACGCTCTGTGCAGCCTTCAACTGCAGCTCGTGCTGTATTAAACAGACGCACTCCAACTCATAACTATAGCGGCCGTTTTTCGACTGAACTAAATGTATTTTTGATGTCTCGGTCACTGTTTGGAGGGCCGGAACAAATTGCCTCTGGGGCTGGGTTCGGCCCATGGGCCGCCAATTGAATAGCCCTGCTATGGAGGACAACTCGGCAGCTAGCTCTCTGCAACTCTCTCATGGTCATCCACTGAAGCTAAGCAGGGCTGCACCTGGTCAGTAACTGGATGGTAGACCACATGGGAAAGCTATAGTGCTGCTGGAAGTGTTGTTAGTGAGGCCAGCAGGGGGCACTCAACCTGTGGTCTGTGTGGGTCCTAACGTGCCAGTATAGTATAGTGAAGAGGACTCTATACTGCTCAGTGAGTGCCGTCTTTCAGATGAGATGTAAAAACGAGGTCCTGACTCTCTGTGGTCGTGAAAAATCCCAGGATGTCCTTCGAAAAAGAGTAGGGGTTTAAGCCCAGCATCCTGGGCAAATTTGTGCACTGACTTATGTCCATCATGGCCTCCTAACCATCCCCATATCATAATTGGCTTCATCACTCTGTCTCCTCTCCAACAATCAGCTGGTGTGTTATGCAGACTGGCACAATATGGCTGCCGTCGCGTCATCCAGGTGGATGCTGCAAACTGGTGGTGGATAAGGAGATTCCCCCAATGTGTAAAGCACTTTGAGTGTCCAGAAAAGCTCTATATAAATATAAGGAATTATTATTGTTATTATTATAAACTCTTTGTAGAATGGAAAACTACATATCTTATGGAAAAAAACGGTATGGCTAGTTTAAGTTAAAGCCATTTCTGAAGTGTTCCTGTTGCTTAAAGTGTACAGGAAACTAGAAGGTTCAATTGCCAAGGAAAGGCATGCACTGATATATTGAACTTTGCATCCTAAATAATTAGCATTGAATAAAACTCATGAGAGAGTCTGCCATCTACATAAATGTACAATGGCAAAGAGCAGCAGAACAGTTGAGACACATGTAGTAGATATGAAGCCCCATCAACAATCCTTCCAAAAACCAGCTGTTGACTTTGTAAGCAGTACAAAATCCAGGGCTTCATATGATTGCCAGCGTTGTTTTGAGAACAATGCTTTGATTTAAAAGATAAAGTTTGCTCCATGTAATCCTTCGCTGTCATTTGGAGCATTTTGGGAATCCTTCAGCCTAATGCCAATGGATCTGGACCGCTGCCCTAAAGGTTGCAAGTTCAGTTACAAATAGAGATGAGCGAAACACTGAGACACGAGATTACAGAGATTAATCCCGCTCTATCTTTCCTGCCCTTCAGCTACAGACTTAACCCCGATGCTGCTGTGGGAGAGACGGCCCCTGCAATACATTTTCTGCAAACCGCTTTACTTGACTAACTTTCCAACAGAGATGCAGAAATATGATATATGGATATGGATATCAAAGTAGTTTCTGTGAAAAAATTATTTATGAATAAACATAATCAGTTATATATTTACCCGGCTATGCAATTAGAGACAATCAGGGACTAAAATGAACAAATCTGAGTAAAAATTGACATTTGGTGTATTTGAGACTTTGTGACTTTACTTTTTTATTAATTTATACTTTAATTATTAATATGTTATTAATAAACTCTAATGCATGAGAACATGATTCTATAACTATGTAAAGTGAGGCGCAGCACTGTAATCTTTTGACATGAGCAGCTCATGATAGCAGGGTTTTCAGTGTCTCAGTTAACATTAAAGTAATTTATAACATGTATTTAAAATTTTTTTTGTAATTTGATATTTTAGAATTTAAAAAATACTGTCATTAAAGAAACCAAAGTTTCCCCGTTTTTATGCCAAACTAAAAACTCTGTGGATTAATGTTTGAAGCCAAAGAAAAAAAAAGTAAATTGAGTAATTTTATTTTTATATAAAATAATAAGTAATGTATAGTAGTAAGTATAATCATCATCATCATAGTTAATACATTAGTAATTAGTATTGTTATTTCTTTTATTCATGCTTTGTAATGTTTATACAATACAAATAATAATTATGAATTGATTGATTGACTGATTGCAATTAAATGTGTTTCCCAGATTTCTGTTCAGCAGTGAACAGTTTTATGGCAAATCAAAAAAATATTTATGGCTGATAAATTTTCGTGGGGCGTCACGGTGGCGCAGTGGGTAGCACAGTCGCCTCACAGCAAGAAGGTCACTGGTTCGAGCCTCGGCTGGGTCAGTTGGGCATATTTGTGTGAAGTTTGCATGTTTTCCCCGTGTTCATGTGGGTTTCCTGCAGGTGCTTCGGTTTCCCCCACAGTCCAAAGACATGCGCTAGGTGAATTGGACAAGCTAAATTGGCCGTGGTATATGTGTGTGAATTAGTGTGTATGGGTGTTTCCTGGTGATGGGTTGCAGCTGGAAGGACATCTGCTGCGTAAAACATATGCTAGATAAGTTGGTGGTTCATTCCGCTGTGTTAATACAAAATCTTAGTTCGGTTAAATTTTAGAGGTGAGGAACAAATCACTGTAATATATATATATATATATATATATATATATATATATATATATATATATATATATATATATATATATATATATATATATATATATTGGTGTTGCTGTAACTGCGCATAATGTTGCTTTTTTTTTTTTTGTCTGAGTATTTAATTCAAAAATTATTATTATAATGTTGGTGATTTAAAAGGCCTAGTTGTTTTTTTTCCTAAATCTATATGATAGGGCTTTATATGAGTCCACGGGGAGAGAAATTGTCAGAGTTAAAGGAATAGTTCACCTAAAATAAAAGAATAAAAAAATTATTCTGAAAATATATTTTGGAAAAATGCCAGAAACCATTGACTTCCATAGTGTTTGCTTTTCCTACAATAAAAGTCAAGGTTACAGGTTTAACATTTTTAAAAACATCATCTTTCTTTTGTGTTCAACAGAATAAAGAATCATACATTTTCATTTTGGGGTGAACTATGCCTTTAACATACAGTACTGTATATATGAACAAAAGAAACTTACATCCATTTCCTTGTTATTTCCCACAGAACTGATGTCTGTTTTTAGACGGAAATCAATTGCCAGCTTCCATTTAAACACATCCATGTGACAGGTCAAATCTACGAACCCATTTCAAAGATCACCTCGAGGCGCGAAGCAAACAAACTGCAAGAATAAAATACAAAAAAACGTATATTTTCTGTTTTTACCTACGAATCAAAGTATATTTAACACGCTAGCACAAAATGGTAACCTAAAAATGTTAGCATCAAAATAAACTGGTTTTATAAAAATTTTAATATTGTTGAGTCCACCTTAATATATTAACTTACACCATTACCATTGATTTATTAATTAAATGAGGTAAAATATATCCTTATTGCAGGTTTGCCCCTTAAATCATTGTAAATTTCTCCTGCAGTTTGCTTAATAATTGAATCTTCTTATGATAATACTGTATGTGCACAATTACACTGAATTACTACTTCATTCATTTTTGGTGAGCATTGCTGTTTTCTGCATCACCCAGTGTACATTCATTCTCCGCTTGTCATGTTTTACTACAGCCCGCAGTCTTGTACATGAAAGGTGCTTTGTGTTGTAGCCGCTTTCTGATTGGGCAGCAGTGACGAGGGTCAGTTCCTGATTGGCTGAGGTGTTTTGTTATGTCCATTTAGCTGTTGTCCCTCCCCGAGGTGCTTCTCACCTCGTTCGCTCTCTTTCTTCCCGTCCTCTCCCTCCAGCCTATAACAGCTCATATATTTCTGTGCGTTTCTGCCAGTCTCTTTGTGAGCTGCTATGGTTACCAGGTCTCTTTTTCTCCCTCCCGCTCTGCCTCTGCTTCCAGCGCTGCTATAGTAACAGATTTATTTAAAAAAAGAGAGACGCCGCAAAAAAAAAAAAAAAACATATTTCCCCCTTCGTGCCTCCCTCTCTGCAGTGCTCACACACAGGCATTCACTTTTTTCATTGCAAAATCAATAATATATAGATGCACACAGGGAAATATGCTGTGTTTTTCATAAATTTCAATAAGCCAATTTTTGTGCTCTTATTGGTTATTTGAGTCAATGGATGACATTAAAGGTGGCTCAGTGGTTAGCACTGTCGCCCCACAGCAAGAAGCTTGCTGCTTCGAGTCTCAGCTGGGCCAGTTGGCATTTCTGTGTAGAGTTTGCATGTTCTTCCTATGCTGTGGGTTTCCTCTGGGTGCTCCGGTTTCCCTCATAGTCCAAAGACATGAGGTACAGGTGAATTGGATTAACTAAATTGGCCGTAGTGTATGGGTGTGTGTGATTGTGACAGTGTATGGGTTTCCTAGTACTGGGTTGCAGCTGGAAGGGCATCCACTGCATAAAACATATGTTTAAATGTTAAAAATGACAAACGTTGTCAGTGCCAATAGTCTAGTGGTTAAGTATGCTGACATATAGCATCATGGTGCTCATAGTGACCTGAGTTCGATTCCTGGCTCGAGATCCTTTGCCGACCCTTCCCTTCTTGCTGCTCCCAAAACTTTCCTGTCTGTAACCTCGACTGTCCTTTCCAATTAAAGATGAAAATCTCCTAAAAAATACTTAAACTAAAAAAAAACAATAACATCCGTTAACAATAGTAGGCGGTTCATTCAACTGTGGAGACCCCTGATAAATAAGGGACTAAGCCGAAGGTAAAATGAATGAATGAATTACATTAATGAACCAAATTCAATTAGAAAAAAAGCAGGGCCGTCTATTTTGTGAATTAGAAAAAAAGTAATCCAAACAGTTAAACAGATAAATAAATAAAAGGGCAGTTGTTTCTTTCAAGTCTCTTTATGGACTTGTCTTTCATAATAGACATTTTTTAAAATGCCAAATGCTAAAATGTGTTTTTTTTTAATGGCCAACATGGTTTTATTTATTTACATTTTAATATTTTTATCTTAATTTCCTTTCATAAATCAATTTTGCACTAGGTACAAAAAGTTACACTCAGTACCTTAAGGAAAAAGATGTCCCCACTGAAACTTGACTTGCCTAGTTAATCTAATTAGCCTAGTTAAGCCTTTAAATTGGACTTTAATCTGAATACTAGTATGTTGCTAAATAACTAATACAACATTATGTACTGTCATCATGGCAAATGCAAAATAAAAAGTTATTAGAAATGAGTTACTAAGGCTTCAAAGCCTTAATAACTTCAAAATTGTGATTATTTAAAAAATATATAATTTGTAATATTTTGTACAATTTTTCACATTTAAATATTTTCATATTTTCTGCTCTTCAGTCCTGCAGGTCAAATAGATTAAGTTATATCACTATAATCATGTGGATGTGTTGGTAAAGACATCAGAGTTTGATTTGTGTATATATATATATATATACACACACACACACACACACACACACACGCACACAAGCACACGCACACACACACACACACTGACACACACACACACACACACACACACACACACACACACACACACACACACACACACACACACACACACACACACAGTGCATCCGGAAAGTCTTCATAGCGCTTCACTTTTTTATGTTACAGCCTATTCCATAATGGATTAAATTCATTTATTTCCTCAAAATTATACACATAATAGCCCATAATGACAATGTGAAAATTTGTTAAAATTGTTACAAATTTATTACCTGAAAAATCACATGTATATAAGTGTTCACAACCTTTGCCGTGAAGCTCTAAATTGAGCTCAGGTACATTCTGTTTCCTCTGATCATTTTTGAGATGTTTCAGCAGCTTAATTAGAGTTCACCTGTGGTAAATTTAGTTGATTGGACATGACAGCAGGAACTGGAAGACTAGTCAGGACAGAGGGAAAGAATAATGCAGCGATGTACAGAGACAACCTGAATGAAAACTTGAAAATGGCTGAACACCGTCGCTTTTCAACCAACCTGATAGAGCTTGAGAGGTACTGCAATGACGAATGGTTAAAAATTCCCAAAGACAGGTGTGCCAAGCTTGTGGCATCATATTCAAAAAGGCTTGAGGCTGTAATTGCTGCCAAAGGTGCATCAACAAAGTATTGAGCAAAGGCTCTGAATACTTATGTACATGTGATTTTTTTTATTTTTAATAATTATTTTAATAATTTTCAACAATTTAAAAACATTTTTTTTCACATTGTCATTATGGGGTATTGTGTGTAGAATTTTGAGGAAATAAATGAATTTAATCCATTTTGGAATGAGTCTGTAACCTAAAAAAAAATATGTTTTTTATTGTTTTTGCCCTGTTTCTGGTAACTAAATCTATGTTAGTGAAAGTGTAAAAACATTTAAATATGATACTTTTATGATGTTTCTTCAACTGGGTCATTTTTGCCCTCTATGGACCTATGTGTAATGTCTTTAGCTAACGCAAAAGGGTTAACTTTGTTGGAAATACAAACCGTACACAGCAGAAGCCAAGCTTTTTTCTGATATAGCTGATATATACAGTTATTAAAAACCTCCAGTAGAAATGACTCCTTTGAGTAATTATTTTCATTTTCTGCCCATAAGTTATTCATTCATTTTCTTATCGGCTTAGTGCCTTTTTTAATCAGGGGTCGTCACAGTGGAATGAACTGCCAACTTATCCAACGGATGCCCTTCCAGCTGCAACCCATCACTGGGAAACACCCATACACTCTTGCATTCACACACATACACTACGAACAATTTAGCTTACCCAATTCACCTATAGCACGTTTGTGGACTTTTGGGGGAAACCGGAGCACTCTGATGTCTGAGGAAACTGATGTGAACACAGGGAGAACATGCAAACTCCGCACAGAAATGCCAACTTTGCGACGGATGTGAGGCAACAGCACTACCGTGCCACCCCCCATATGTAATTATATTGCCAAAATCCTCAACATCAAGACATCACTAATGACATCAAAATACTACACACAACACCCTATAGAAATATTCAGAGAGTCAGCGCCAATTGCCTAGTGGTTAGTGCGTCGACACAGCACTGAGGTGCTCGCGGCAACCTGAGTTTAATTCCTAGCTTGAGGTCCTTTGCCGACCCTATCTCTGCTTCCCAATAAAGGTAAAAACCCCTAAAAAGTAATTATTAAAAAAAAGAAGTATTCAGAGAGAAAGTAAGAGAGACACCAGGGCATATTGATTGATCTCTCAGATTTAGCACAAGCAATGTTTTCATTCTTTTTCCAATTAAGTTCATGCACATCTATTATATCAATTATGGCCAATTAGCTGTTAAAAGCTCCTGTCGGGACTCTGAAGGCTGAAGGCAGACACTGAAATCACAGGCTCTAGGGCTGCAATTCAACATCCAACTCAAGCGCACACGGGCCTTTCCATTGTACTGGGGTAATTTTTTATATAAGATAAACTGGGGCAAGCTGTCACTCCTTTCACTCCAGTGAATAGTTCTTGAATAAATTTGGTCTAGCAAGCCTCACATTTTGGTCTAATTATTATGAATATGACTTAAAAAGCATGTGCTTGTGTTCGTGTAAAATATACACATATATAAATAACTCAGAAATACAAACATCTTACAGAATTTATTAATTTTATGTTGGTAAAATAAAACTGATTATCCTATTTTCATGAATATTTTCTTTTTTTTTTTTTTTTTTTTACAATTTATTAATTAAATAAATAATGAAATAAAACTTAGACTTATAGACATAGTAATTTAGACTTGCCAAAGCATTTATATACTGCTACTCTTTGTTGATTTGAAGTGCTTCTTTTATTTTCACTTGAAAATAACTGAATAATATTCAAATAAAATGTAAAATTAATATTAGTTCACGGAGCAAAAATAAAGTTAACAAATACAACTCTGGATTTTAATAATGTATTAGTAATGCTGTAGAAGTATTCTTCATAGTTAGTTCAGGAGTTCACACTTAGATTTAGCTTGATACAGTTTGTAGATTTAGCATGTCTCGGGAGAGAACCCTGAGCTCGAAGATACTTGAGCCCAGGGCTTCCGGCTGGTCATGTAGCATGACAGGGGGTCCGAGATCAGGTAGATCTCGAGAGCTCTCCCTGGTAAAGGAGAAAAGGGGGGGCTGGGGGGGGGGGGATTCTTCAAAACAAAGATAAGGAAGGTAAGATGAACGAGCTTATTTATTCACCTTATTCTCCGCGTACGAGTGGGCGCAGCCATTTGAATCATTTTGGCTCGAAACTTCCGGTCTCGTTCACTTCCATTCATTTTTAAACGTTAAAAACAGCTCGTTTTGCTGATTGGTGTTGCAAACTGATATTTTCTTATTATATTATTCTACTTTGTCTGTATTGTAATGCAAACACTTGTTTGTAGAGTAAGTAGTTTGACCGTTTTTTGCCGTTTATTATTTCTAGTCATTTCTTCCATAGGCAACTGAATCGGAAGTTCTAAAACAATCGCAAAAACGCGTGCACTTCCGCATTGAAGAATAAGGTCAATAGGAGACTTGGTCTAGCAATGATTACTGGTGCGAGACCAGCCGCGATCCATCATATCAGATGCTCCTCTCGAAATTACAGTGCGATCACACAGGACCTTTCGCCCTATAGACTTCCATTCATACTCAGACGAATGCGTCAGACTGGAAACGCAAGCTTGAGTGGCAAGTTTCGCAGTTCGCTGCATTGCAGAGTTCAAGCTTGTTGAACTCTTACCAAATTCTGATATTGAAGTCATAATTATTAGCCTCCCTTTGAATTTTTTTTCTTTTTTAAATATTTCCTAAATGATGTTTAACAGAGCAAGGATGTTTTCACAGTGTGTCTGATAGTATTTTTTCTTCTGGAGAAAGTCTTATTTGTTTTATTTCGGCTAGAATAAAAGCAGTTTTTAATGTTTTTATGAACCATTTTAAAGTCAAAATTATTAGCCCCTTTAAGCTATTTTTTTTTTCTATAGTCTACAGAACAAACCATCGTTATACAATAACTTGCCTAATTACCCTAACCTGCCTAGTTAACCTAATTAACCTAGTTAAGCCTTTAAATGTCACTTTAAGCTGTATAGAAGTGAAAAATATTTAGTAAAATATTATTAACTGTCATCATGGCAAAGATAAAATATATCAGTTATTAGAAATGAGTTATTAAAACTATTATGTTTAGAAATGTGTTGGAAAAAAAAGCTTCTCTCCGTTAAACAGCAATTAAGGGAAAAAAAATGAACAGGGGGTAAATAATTCAGGGGGGCTAATAATTCTGACTTCAACCGTATCTGTTTAATAAATCTGTTTTGTTTAAATGCACCAAAATACGTTGTTATATTCACTGAGAAATGGATATACAAAATGGGGTGTACTCGATTATGCTGAGCACTGTATATTACTTTTTCCCAACATTGGTTATGGGTATAGGAACACTATACCCCTTTGAGTTTGATTCGTAACCCTGAATTTATACACAAATCATTCTAAATACAAACATGAAACAGAACAAAGAGCACATAAAAATGTGTGCAATCACTGTATATCTGTATGTGTGCCTTCCACATACACACACACCCACAAAGAGAGAGAGAGAAAGATACCATAACCTGATGTTCACATGGTTACGGTTTAAAAATAGGTGGACAAATGTGTGTAGATGAGTGCCTCTGCGTGTACACCTGTATTCACAGTCTGCTCCTGCATCCACAAAGTCTCGTGCACGTATGTCTTCACACCTGTGCCCCAGTTATTCATCTAACAAAATTACTGCTGCCTACCAGTAACCCACTGGAGAGATCTCTCGCCCAGACAGATCTGGGACTGATCTTCCTTCTACACAAGAAGCTGCTTCCGCTATAAAGAAATTTCCTGATGATCATCTCTGCGCTGAAATTAACGACTGTCTGGTCTTCTATTAGACGCATGCATCTTCAAGTCGGTCCACACACAAACAACTCTACATCAGTAACTATTGCAAGTGTGTCGGGCAACACGGTGCACTAATAATAATGTGCTATGCAAAGCAATCAAGTCCGTAGAAATAGAAATGCAGGGATTTGGAGGCGACGTTCCATCGGTTGTTATAAGAAAACGCTGCTAATGCTGTTTGGTCCACCTGCCAACTACATGTAATGCTCACTAGATCCACAAGTAATTAAACAGACTAGTGTAGCTAAAAATATCAAGCGCAATGCTTCAGTGTTTCTTTCACAGGCTCGCAGTCAGTAAGTAAATGTTCATCTGCAGCTTTTATTCGCGTCTTTATTAGACTGGAGCATGAATGAGAAATAAAGCTGTACATGTACAAAGTTATACATGTAGACTAAAATGACTACTATCAGTAAGACTGGCTAATTTTGCGCATTTTTTAAATGTTCATAAGATTATATATATATAGTTGAAGTCAGAATTATTAGACCCCCTTTGAATATTTTTTCTTTTTTAAATATTGCCTAAATGATGTTTAACAGATCAAAGAAATTTTCACTATATCTGATAATATTTTTTCTTCTGGTGAAAGTCTTATTTGTTTTATTTCCAGAATAAAAGCAGTTTTGAATTTTTTAAACACCATTTTAGGGTCAAAATTATTAGCCCCTTTATGCTATATTTTTTTCCATTGTATTACCATTGTTATACAATAACTTGCCTAATTACCCTAACCTGCCTAGTTACTAACTAACCTAGTTAAGCTTTTAATTGTCACTTTAAGCTGTCTAGAAGTGTCTTAAAAAATATCTAGTCAAATATTATTTACTGTCATCATGGCAAAGATAAAATAAATCAGTAATTAGAAATGAGTTATTAAAACTATTATGTTTAGAAATGTGTTGAAATAATAATAATTCATATGTAAATAAATATATTAAAATATTGTTTTCCCAGAGATGGGTTGCAGCTGGAAAAGCATCCGCTGTGTAAAACATGTGCTGGATAAGTTGGCGGTTCATTCCAATGTAGCAACCCCGGATTGATAAAAGGACTAAGCTGAAAAGAAAATGAATAAATGAATGAAATATTGCAACAATGCAGAATGTTTTTTTTTTTTTTTTACTTTTTTCCCCTTACGTTCACTAATCAACATAACTAACAACAAAACATACATATAAACACAGTGCATTGTAACATTGTGTACGTAAACAAAAAGAAAAAAAAAAAAGAAAAAAATTAAGGCAACATCAGTAGAATACCATAGATATATATATACTAGATATCACATAAGGGCCCTGAGCATACGTCAATAGCGCCACCACATTTGTACAGTGCTCCCAGGACAAAAGTCATTCAACCGCACTAGTCAAGACTAAAGTTAATCTGAAAATGCTGGACTTTTGCGCTGCACAGATGTAGTAATGAGCAAACAAAAAAACAAAGCATAAAAGCAGAACATTTCTTAGGTAGGAGTTTATTTATTTTATGATTTTGTATGTTATGAACTTTTGTGCTAAACTAGTAATGTTATAGATGATAATACAGTCACTTACTGCACTGACCACATGGCAAAGTAGCACCAATTTGCACTAAATTCTAGGCTTATGCTAGTTTTGTTAAAAAAAAATCATAATAGTGCCTGCGCCTCAATGTGCGTACTGTCCACCCTAAATTATTGAACATTATAAATGTTAAATAACATTTAAATCAGAAAGATGATGCACATTGAGACGCAGGGATATTTATGCTTCAAACTAATCATTCATCACAGAGTATCATTCACAAATAGCTCCCTCCTTTAGAATTAGAAAGCAGGTGATTAGGTGTGTTTCAGGACACAAACTAGATCAAATTTAACAGGGAGGTAGGTTAATACATTTCCATGCAAACAAACATATGCACTTTGTCAGCAATGCCCGTGCAGTCACTTATCCGTCAATGTAGAAAAGTGATGTAAAATATAATAATTTAAAAATATATTCACATACTGACCACTAGGAAAACTTCTGATCATAGATATATGTATATATGTGTGTATATATATATATATATATATATGTATATGGGCAGTCCTCCACTGCACCTCGGTCCCACATTCATTTCAAAGGAGTGCTACCCTGTACTAAAATGGTGGTTCTATTGACGCATTCCTTCTAAAAGACAACAATAGTGAAGGCGACATCTAATGTAAATATCTATGAGTAGAATACAAGCAAAACCTGACAGCATTTTGACCACTTACAATTACATTTGGCTTTGGAAGTATATGAAAGGATGCCACATGGCAGTGAACTTGGACCCAGAACCATTTAAATTAAGTCTTATTTTTTCCAAACTAAGGAAATGCAACACGGGAAATTATTGTTTACAACTGATCAAATTAAACATGTGGAGCCCTTTAAGGTTGCACATTTTCTGACGTTTCAAACGCACATCGGAATCGGTAAATTTCTGTTCCTCTCAATATGAATTAGTATCTACAACAACCGCTGCAATCTCTTAAAAAGAACAACTCACAAAGGGAAATTTTGAATTACTTTTCATTGTTAACTTTACCTGAAAAACAACAACATTGAACAATTTTGACCACTTCATATAGCCTAATTTTGTTGGAAAATGCTATTTTAATAACAAATTTCATTTGGTATGATTTGTATCTTTATTTTATGTTGGTCAGTTATCTACAAAATAAACAAAAAGAATTCATCAATTTTGTGGAGTAAAGTGATGTGCAAAAAATACTTTTTTTTTTTATTAATAATGAACTTACTCATTAAATTCAAGGCCTATTATAACATGTAAAATATAGTATTTCTGACAGTTTTCTTTATAATTTGAGTTATGAATTACAGTATCGCAATACTTCTTGGTATCGTGATACTTCAGCTGGTATAGTATCGTAAGATGAATGAATGGTATTGCGACAAACTTAGCAAATTGTGCAACAAAAAGGTGACTGTGAGAGATGGAAATACCTCGAACCTGAGGTTACATATACAGTATTCAGTTTCTGAATGGTTTAGTCACAAGCCAACAGTTTGGTGATGCTGTCTGAGCCTTATGTCATAATTTTTTTATTATGCACAGTAATACTGTACACCAAGGTAAAATAGAGAGCAGGTTTGACGATTTCAAAATTTGAATACAGCCCAAGCCTTTTTCATATACAATACCAAAGACAACAGTTAAGGGATTTGCACAAACATCTTTACAAAATATTGGAGTATGATAAAAAAAAATATATTTGACCAAAATACAGATAATCTGGGCCATAACCAAAACATATGGGCTAATGTAGCAGGGGACTGCTTGCTTCTTGAACAGGTGGGGTCAGAATGTAATTTTTTAAAAAGATGAAATAACTAAAGAAAAGATAGCCAGGGTGACGCAGTGGCGCAGTAGGTAGTGCTGATGCCTCACAGCAAGAAGGTCGCTGGTTTGAGCCTTGGCTGGGTCAGTTTCTGACCCAGTTTCTGTGTGGAGTATGCATGTTCTCCCTGCGTTCGTGTTGGTTTCCTCCGGGTGCTCTGGTTTCCCCCACAGTCCAAAGACATGCAGTACAGGTGAATTGGGAAGGTTAAATTGTCTGTAGTGTATGTGTGTGAGTAAGTGTGCATGGATGTTTCCCAGAGATGGGTTGCTGCTGGAGGGGTATCCGCTGTGTAAAACATGTGCTGGATAAGTTGACGGTTCATTCCGCTGTGGCGACCCCGAATTAATAATATTAATAAAGGGACTAAGCCGAAAAGAAAATGAATGAAGATAGCCATTTCATTTATTAATTAATTTTCCAATTAAACTGCAAAATTCTAACTTTTTACAAAGAAAGGAACTTTCTTTTTCTTAAGCTGGAATGACATCCAACAATTGTATACGTTACAGTAAACTGAATCCATTTTTAATTTAAAATTATGCACAATTCTTAAATACAATAGTAAACACCTGATTCTGTTACTAATAGTTGTTTAACTGATTGCTAAACCTTTTAAACTACTAGAGTTGACATTTTCCACCATTTTGTGCTTTAGCTCAAGATGTTAACCTCAAACACTGGGGTAAAGTTGGTTTTATATTCGCACATTTGGAGTTCCTCCTTAATAATACCATTTCAGAAAAATACTATTTGTAAATTCTAAATAGTGAAATCATATTAGCAGCCAATGAATATCAAAGTACAACATTGTTCACACTCAATTAAACAATGCTAATGTTGTTTTGAAGTCATATGTAATGCGATTTCTGACCCAATATTCAAATTAGTATGGTAAACAATATAGGATTGCCTATAAGAAAGCATGCCTGAAAGAAAATTTTATCATATTATTTTATTTATAAAGTGATTAAGAGATTCATTGAAATAACAAAATAACTGATGACAATTAATCTACTATTGGCTTTTCTTAAACATTTTGTAGAAATGAATAAGAGAAGAAGAAACAACATGCCTCAATGCTTTCCAGAGTTTCCTGCCAAAGGAAGTGACATCACTTGGAGCAAGTCACATGCTTTTTTTTGTCAATGCTTTAAAAATTGTCATGGGGTGTTTCTCAATTCCAAGAATGCAGAGAACGAACTTGTGTTCTTGTGAAGACCAGTCTTGCCAGGTGTCCTCGGAAGAACGAACTCGGGACACCGCGAAAACCAAGAACGCGTCCTGTGAGAAATGAGATGCTGCGTTCTTCCTGATGGTCACATGACCTTCACGCGTTTTAATATGGATTTCAGCAAATAAACACCCTTAATGTGTCTATTCCTTTATTAAGATTTTCATGATAATGTGTATATTCATCGTCTCATTTAGGGAAACTCCTGAGATAAATAAGTTATATCCCTGAACTTTAATAATAAACCAATATAAAATGCTGCGCTTTCCACCTCCAGTCGCAATGACTTCTGGGACTTCTAGAGTGAGTTCGGTGCTCAAGTCTGCATCCATGCATCCTCAATATCAAGAACACATTAGGGAACTTTCACGCATTCTCTGTTCTTGCGGTCTTGAGTATTGGACCTGAACTTTGGCAGTTGATGATGACGTTACACGAGAACACGAGGACACAAGATCACCAAAGAACGCATATTGAGAAACAGCCATGCCTTTTCATAACCAATGTACTTTAACAAAACAAAAGATAAGAAAATATATTTCTTTCATAATTTAAATTACAAAGAAGATGTTTCATGCAAATGTGTATTTAAGCTAGTAGAGTAAATGTGCAGAGATAGTCAAAAATAAGTATAGTGGGAGTGGGATAATTTATCTTAGAGATGCTATGTATGCAATTCTAGAATCGCCCATATACGTGTCCACAGTAGTGAACAATGGTTAATTCACTCCATTTTCACCATAAGTAAATAGATTTTTAACATTCATTCATTCATTTACTTTTCGGCTTAGTGCCTTTATACATCAGGGGTCGCCACAGCGGAATAAACCGCCAACTTATCCAGCATATGTTTTACGCAACGGATGCCTTTCCAGCTGTAACCCATCACTGGGAAACATCCATACACACTCATTCAAACACACACACTGTGGCCAATTTAGCTTACTCAATTCACCTATGTCTTTGGACTTGTGGGGGAAACTAGAGCACCCATAGGAAACCCACACCACATGGGGAGAACATGCAAACTCCTCAAAGAAATGCCAACTGACCCAGCCGGGGCTCGAACCATTGCCCTTCTTGCTTTGAGGTGATTGTGCAACCCACTGAGCCACCGTGCCACCCTTTGCTTGTAGTATTTTTATTTGTTTTTTTTATTGGACAGTGCTTTTTACTGAACATATGATGTACTAAACCATACCCATACCATGACCCTATACATACACTATAGATAGATAGATAGATAGATAGATAGATAGATAGATAGATAGATAGATAGATAGATAGATAGATAGATAGATAGATAGATAGATAGATAGATAGATAGATAGATAGATAGATAGATAGATAGATAGATAGATGATATGCATATTTTGTAACTAAAGATAAAATTAATTTACGAAAAAAGCAGAGATAGAGTTTCTTCCCAAACTGATAAACTTTCGGTGAACGGTTAATGTAACTTTTTACCAATTTATACAGTTCCTTTTACAGCATCGATGTTGTAATGTAATAAAAATACAATCAGTTAAATAGACCGTTAAAAAGCCGTTTACATGCATGTTCCCGTCAGAATTAGCAGGCTAGTGCAAAAGCTCCATTGAATATACTGGAGTAAAATAA
Source organism: Danio aesculapii (assembly GCF_903798145.1). Lineage (NCBI taxonomy): Eukaryota > Metazoa > Chordata > Actinopteri > Cypriniformes > Danionidae > Danio > Danio aesculapii. The sequence continues at coordinate 44,089,879 of NC_079436.1, forward strand.
ATGTTCAGATTTTAAAGATATGGCGTGGAAAAATGTCATTTAATGCAGTGCTTCGTGTACATTCTGAGACTCACTTTATATCGGATATCACTCAGGCAGAGGAGATCGCTGATTTTTAAAGAAAACAGATCTTAAACACAGCGATTTTGTAACTACAGTAATACAGCTCACCGGAAGCTCTTAACCCAGGTAACCGACTGATTTAAAGTCCTTCCGCATATTTCCGCATATATCCTATAGAACAAGTTTTGTGTGTGGATTCACAAATCATATGATGAATGATTTGACATTAGAAATAACAACAACAAAAAAAAAACAGTAGGTAACAGCAGAGGTGTAAAAAAAAAGTGGTCAGCATTTTCCTTCAGTTTAGTGTGGTCATGTGGTCACTACACGTTTACACAAGAGCTGGAGATCACCCCAGGAATGTTAAACGATAATACTGCAGACTAATTAAAAAATAACATCATTTTCTCGTCTGTCCTCCCTCAGTCTTTTCCTTCCCTCCCTTTGCATTCCTTCCCCTGACAGATTGAGTCGGGCCTGTCTCCTTATCTCTCCATCACACTATCCCTTCATCACAACATGTCTGTGTCACTCGCCGCTCTCACTCTCAATCAATCCATCACTCTCTCCCTCTCTCTCTCTTTTTCTCTGAATCCCTCCATCAGAGAAAGTTGCTGACACTTCCTGCAAACAGGTCTCGCCTCCCTCAATCTCTTTCTTTCATCACTTCTCTCTCTCTTTCTCTGTATCACCATCTTCACATGGAAATCTGCTAACAAGACTCAGATCTGAGAGAACACAGTCTCTGATCTTCACCTGCACACCTACAGATATTTGCAGATACACTGGATGAAATAAAAAAAGCATGAAATGGCTGTTATTATCTTTAATGTTCTGTTGAGGTTATATTAGCTATATTAGCTGTTAGATTATATTAGCTGTTGAGGTTATATACTTTGGGGCCCCGGGGGACGCCGCTGATCTATTTCTAATAGCAATTTCAAAAATCATGTCTTGTTCTGTTGTTCAGATAGAAGGCGACATGTTGACAATGTTTACTGAAATTGGCTTTAAATGTAACAAATAATGATATAAAGCTTACAAACAGGATGATAAAAATACTTATTTTACAATACATTATTTATTTTGTTTCATTTTTATTTTGAAGGTCTATTACTTATAGTTATATTATTAAGAAGCTGACGTAAATTTAATGAAAAGTGTAGTGGCATTTTTTTTCTTTCTTTTTAATAAATAAGATTAGTTATTAAATTATAATGCATGTACGTTTTATACTTCATATGTGAGGGTGTGTATGTATGTATATATTATAATATTATAATAAATGTAAGATTAAAATAGTCAAATTTGAATAAATTTGTAATAAAAAATAACTGATAATGATCAAAATAGTTTATTACAATACAAAATACTCTAAATTTGAAATTTCTTCAGAAATTATTATTTCATTCATAGTTTTTGACTGTTTTAACATTTTATATAATATATATAATATTGTTATTTAATTTCTCAGTCCTGGGTTGGGTCTGGAAGGGCATTCGTTGCATAAAAAAATTATTCCGGAAAAGTTGTTGGTTCATTCCGCTGTGGCGACCCCTGATAAACAAGGAACTAAGCCGAAGAAAAATAAAAGAATGGATGATTATTATTTAAACAGTAACACTATTATTTTCACAATATTCCTATTTCCTGATATAGTATGCTGATTTTCAGTTGTAATGTACATTGACACACAAATATATAACTGTAAAATTATATTGTAATTACCTGTAAACTATAACTTTAACTTTTTTCATTCATTCATTTTCTTTTTGGTTTAGTGCCTTTATTAATCTGGGGTCGCCTTAGCGGAATGAACTGCCAACTTATCCAGCAAATGTTTTACACAGCGGATGCCTTTCCAGCTGCAACCCATCACTGGGAAACTTTACACATATAAAATACTATTGCTAGTTACCTTATTACTGAATGTGAAAATGTAATTTTTTTTTGTTATAAATTACCAAATTATATACTATATAGCCGATATTATACTGTGCATTATATGTGTGTGTTAAATTAGCTTTATTCTTTAGGGAAATTGTCAAAAAGCAGTTTCACACATCATGCCTTTCTCTGTGAGCCATTGTTGTTCTGATAGAAGGCGACATGTTGACATGTTTGCAGAAATAGGCTTTAACTGTAATTAATAATGATATAAAGCATATTTCCTGATGTAGGACAATGATTTTCATTTATGCTATACAGTATACCTGTTACCTGTAACTTTACATATCAATAAAATTACTAGTTATACCCTATCAGCCTTCTGTATGTGGTGAAAATGTTATATGTTTGTAACACCAAATTATTATACTGTGTATATGAAACTGCATATAGCTATTTTAAACAAAAAGCAACGTACGTTTTTTTGGCAGGCGCTGTTGGCGGCAAAGCGGAGCCCACCTTTCATTCATATTCACTACACTTCACATTCACTGCTACACTTTACACTACAGTCACGTTCGTCCGCGGACCCTCATCTACTCATCCACAGCGGCTCAAATACACACATGAGCCGTGCTTTCCATCTTTCTACCTTTTCTCACAGTCGATTCTCGCCGTCACCTGTGATGCTGAGTCCCGCGGATAAACGGCTTTTTCTACCGCACAGTCACGCGCACGCGAGAAACACGGAGGCACGCGACCCTGAATTACACGGCGGTATAAGAAAACCACCCTAAAGGATGTGATGGCATTAATAACAGTGATAAAAGATGAAATATACTGACAACATTAAATTAAGAATTCGTCTAAAACACAATGTTTTAATGTTAATTCATACAAATTTACACTCACAGACAGGGTCACGAGTGGGTGACACTGTTTAAAAAGCACGACACGACATCACACAACAAAGAGCTATTTAACCTATAGCGTTACCATAGTAACAAAGTTGAAACACCTTGAGCTGTGTGCGCGCGTATGTGTGACAGGGAGAAACGGACACATTCGGTGGCTCGTGAAGGCAGCTCGAGTCTTACCTCTGTGAACGCTGATGATGGCCAGAGTTAAAATCCAGAGGCAGGTCATGCTGAAGCCCATCTCCGCCTCTGTCACTCAGAAGACACACCGTCAATTCATCTTCTTCACGCCGGACTCTGAAACCCCGCGAACCGGTGCCGATAATGTCGCGCGCGTACTCGCGGTCTGCGTTCATTCAGCGCGCGTTTCTGTTTTTCCTCTCAGCAGTGTGGACGCGCCGCTGGAAAAACCTTTCTTTCAGCAAACCTCAGTTTTTCATTGTTGGGGAGAGACGCAGCGCTCGGAGATCACCGGAGGACTCGCTCGGTATTGCGCCGGTGGAGCTCTCTCTCTCTCTCTCTCTCCCTCTCTCTCTCTCCCCCTCTCTCTCTCTCTCTCTCATTGCGTTTGTCGTCCTTACACACTGTTCAATGTCACAGCTCCGCGGATCATACAAAACACATGCGGTTATAGAAGTCGTTTGTTTTACCTTATAAAACCAGCTGTTCACCCTTGAAGCAGACCACTAAAATTATTCAAAAAGCAGCAGTGGGACTGGAAAGCCCCAGCTATAGGGGACACCTGGGCTAGCTGTCACGACTCACAGGGGCGAGTTAGTACAAAGGCTTCAGTCCTCCAGTTGTTTTTCCCCTCCTTTATTAGATTTTTTTTATCTTTTTTTAAGAAGACTAATTGTAAGCAATGGAATATAACAAAACCACCTTAGTATGACAGGAAGGTTTAGGCTACTAAAAGGCTGCTGTGCTTTCATGGCAATTTTATTTTTCACATGGCAAAATGGGGCAAGTTGTCACATGTTTTAACCTGTATGTGTTATGGCCACACCTAAATTGTTTTTCAAATAATATTTTTATTCTAGTTTTGTTGGTTCAGGATTTTTATGTTTTATATAGCTAATTATGTTACATGTACTGATAGGTTGTGAAAAAATGTTCTTTTTTATTTTGTGCTTCATATTTTGGTTGTTCTGCAAATTACTGACAATTGTTGTAATAACATGTCCAATGGCTATAGAAGAAAATGTTCAACAGCTTTTTATCATTGGATATATATGTAGCCAACTTATGAAAAGTTAATATGCAAAACAACTTTTTATTTTAAAAAATCATATTTTTTATTGATTAATTCTTCAATGCACAACGAAAACAAACTATATACAGGCTCGTAGCCAGCTTGGTAAAATGGGTGGTTATTTTTTCTCAAAAAGTGGACTTTTTTTCAGTTTTTCGCCCATTTTAGTGACATTTTAAGCACTATTTTTAGCTGAATTAGTTTGTCAGATGGTCATCATAACCACTCTTTTTGATATACCAAAATATTTCCTAAAGATTTCTAATAAAGAAATGTGAAGAAAAACTTTTTTTGAAAATACATATTTATTACAGCATACATCATTAGAATAAAATTGAATAAAATAGGAATCTGTTAAAGTCTATTGTCATTTGTTAGGCAAATAACAAACTGGCCAGCACATTAACTGTCCTCAGACAGATGTTGGCCATTTGAATAACAAAATAAGAAATAATAATAATAATAATAATAATAATGTAGAGCTTCACAATTTTCTAGCCTCTCAATACTAATTTTGAATACCAAATTAGTATTCAAATCAATTTCAATATGGTCCGCTTTTGGTGCTTCACACCTATTTATTGCTAATTTTTTTGTTTTAAACAAAGGTCCAACATTTAGAATAAAAGTTACCTGTAAAATGTTTTCTCTGTTTAAAAACTATGCAGTAGCAAATGATGACTTCCTTTACATCAGATTGAAAAATGGGGGTGGGGGGGGGTTCTAAGGGCCCCCAGAGACATTATCAAGGGCCCTCATGACAACATATATATATATATATATATTTGAAGTCAATTCAATTTAATTTAATATTAGTTGAATTGTCTTAAGTTAAATATATTGAATTCTTTAAGGCAGCGACTCAGTGTTTACAGTGCAATTAAGGACTCCTTACACCAGATGGCCTTATATGTGCTTAACCATTTGATACAACACATTTATGCATGCAGATGTTGGTGCACTGTTACTACTATATGCTGGTGCACTTGCATTTAATTCATTAATTTTCTTTTTGGCGTAGTACCTTTATTAATCCGGAGTTGCTACAGTGAAAAAAACCGCCAACTTATCCAGCATATTTACGCAGTGGATGCCTTTCCAGCTGCAACCCAACACTGGGAAACACCCACACACTCTTGCATTCACGAACACTCATACACTATTGCCAATTGAGTTCAATAGTATAGTTTTCAACTCACCTATATTACATGTCTTTGGACTGTGGGGAAACGGGGGCACCCGGAGGAAACCCATGCAAGCTCCACACAGAAATGACCCAGCTGGGGTCAAACCAGCGACCTTCTTGCTGTGAGACGATCATGCTACCTACTGCACCCCTGTGACGCCCCTTTTGCATTTAATTAACATTTGTAACTTAGATAGTTAACTTTACTGTAACCCTTCTAATCCTTACTCCTTAAACAAACTAAACCTCAAACCCATTAGCAGTACCTGAGGGAATTTTCCAGAATATCATGTCATTACAAAGTATTAGTATGAAATAGTTAATAGTTTTTTTAAACACATTTTTAATCATAATAGTTTTAATAACTCATTTCTAATAACTGATATATTTTATCTTTGCCATGATGACATTAATAATATTTGACTAGATATTTTTCAAGACACTTCTATACAGCTTAAAGTGACATTTAAAGGCTTAACTAGGTTAATTAGGTTAACTAGGCAGGTTAGGGTAATTAGGCAAGTTATTGTATGATGATGGTTTGTTTCTGTAGCCTATCGAAAAAAAAATAGCCTAAAGGGGCTAATAATTTTGACCTTAAAATTCAAAACTGCTTTTATTCTAGCCAAAATAAAACAAATAAGACTTTCTCCAGAGGAAAAAATATTATCAGACATACTGTGAAAATTTCCTTGCTCCGTTAAACATAATTTAAGAAATATTTAAAAAAGAAAAAAAATTAAAAGGGGCGCTAATAATTGTGATTGCAACTGTATATTGAAATTAATAATAATAATAACAATAATAATAATAATGATAATAAAAATAATAATAATAGCCACTGAAATGAGGTTAACCCAAATGTATATTTATTTTGAAGTTAACAAGGGATCTCTTTTTGTAACAAAAGCAAATACTGTCTAAACAGACCATCAAACAAACGGAGCCCACAATGATGATGATCTCAGAGTTTAGTCCCGTTCAGATGACATCATCGGCCATAATACAAATCAACATACATGACAGAATAGCTCCACATGATATGAATATTTATTCAAAAGGAAGACTTATCATTCAAAAAAAGAAAAAAAAAGAGAAATAAATCTAACAAAAACTCCATGAACAAAACAATACTTTTGAGCGTTCCTGCATCTGTTTTGTTGGGCCAGTGTGTGTGGAAAACAGACACGCAGTAGATGCATCTGTGTTCACTCGAGTGTGTAGACTGTTCAAGGCAACACTAATCACGTGAACTCATTGATAATCCAATGATGAAACAAAAGTCATGGAAACTAGCAACTACACCTTCCAGCCTACGACATAATAATAATAATAATAATAAAAAAGATTGAAAAAAAGATGGAACATAAAATTACAAACAACAGTATATGCACATCTACAGCAGAGTAAAAGTAAACATAATTTAAAAAGTAAGCACTGAGCTGATTACTAACTGGAAGTTCTACTGCTTGAGAGAGAGAGAGAGAGAGAGAGAGAGAGAGAGAGAGAGAGAGAGAGAGAGAGAGAGAGAGAGAGAGCGAGTGTGTAGGAATATAATGCAACATCGCCATCTGGTGGCGGTCGGCTGTAAGTGTTCACATCAGGAGCTCGTGGTCTGCAATGAGGTGTGTGGAGGGAGTGTGAAGGTAGAGAACGGGTTTTGGTTGTAATTGGTTAGTTGCCGGTTGGTTGTGACCTACATATGCGTTTAATAAATGATCCTGTCATCCTACGTGAACAAATAAAAAATAAGCTTTAATATTAGCTCCCATTCATATGGCAGATGTAATTTAATGCAAGCTTTCTTGCTTTTATTGGGGCCAAATTACACTGAAAAAAAATATTCTTTGGATACATTTTAAGGTAAGTGGTTGCAAACAATTTATATAAGCTGGATTTAAACAAATAAAATTTAGTAATGTTCAACTTAATTTGTTTGTTTATATTCAGCACGCATCAACTGTTTGCAAGCACTTACCTTAAAAAAATTAGTAAATCCATTTATTCATTAATTCTCCTTCGGCTTAGTCAATTTATTCATCAGGGGTCGCCACAGCGGAATGAACCGCCAACTTTTCCACCATATGTTTTACGCAGCGGATGCCCTTCCAGCAGCAACCCAGTACTGGGAAACACCCATATACACTCATCCACACACATACACTACAGCTAATTTAGTTTATTCAATTCACCTATAGCGCATGTCTTTGGACTGTGGGGAAAATTGGAGCACCCGGAGGAAACCCACACCAACATGGGGAGAACATGCAAACCAGCAACCTCCTTGCTGTGAGGTGACAGTGCTAACCACTGAGCCACAGTGTCGCCACCTTAGTAAATCCAATTAATAATTTTTTTTTCAGTGTACAGTATTACTGAAATGAACATTTGTTTAGCTGCTGTGATTTAGAATTAAGCAAAGATTTTATTATTCAGTTCTTATCAGACGTTTTAGTATATGAGCCACACTTATCTCAAGATTAGAAAGAAAAGCTTGTGATTTATTCAACAATTGTCCATGTTTAGGACAAGAAAACGCTGTTATTTTAAAATGTTTGATGCTACAGTACAAAGTAGAGTCATCCAGGCTGTGTTTCATTCATTAATTTTCCTTCGGCTTAGTCCCTTATTTATCAGGGGTTGCCACAGCAGAATGAACCGCCAACTTATCCAGCATATGTTCAACACAGCGGATGCCCTTCCAGCTGCAACCCAGTACTGGGAAACACCCATACACTCTTGCATTAACACACATACACTAGGGCCAATTTAGTTTATTCAATTCCCTTATATCGCATGTCTTTGGACTTGTGAGGGAAACCGGAGCATCCAGAGAAACCCCACACAAACATGGGGAGAACATGCAAACTCCACACAGAAATGCCACCTGGCCCAGCCGGGACTTGAACCAGCATCCTTCTTGCTGTGAGGCGACAGTGCTAACCACTGAGCCACCGTGTCGCCAGCTTAGTAAATCCAATTAACCATTTATTCAGTGACCAGTATTACTGAAATGTACATTTTATTAGCTGCGGTGATTTAGATTTAATCAAAGGTTTTATAATTCGGTTCTTGTCAGATGTTTTAGTGAATGAGCCGCACTCATCTCAGTCACATTTTGTCAAGATTAGAGAGAAAGCTTGAGATTTATTCGACAATTATACATGTTTAGGACAAGAAAACGTGATCGTTTAAAATGTTTATGCTACTGTACAAAGTAGAATCATCTAGACTGCATTTCATTCATTCATTTTTCTTCAGCTTAGGCCCTTATTTATCAGGGGTTGCCACAGCGGAATGAACCACCAACGTATTCAGCATTGGGCATTCCAACCACAACCCAGTACTGGGAAAAATCCATACACACTCATTCGCACACATACACTATGACCAATTTAGTTTATTCAGTTCACCTATACCACATGTCTTTGGACTATGGAAAAACCGGAGCCCCCGGAGATAACCCACGCCAACACGGGGAGAACATGCAAACTCCACACAGAAATGCAACCTGGCCTAGCCGGGACTTAAACCAGCAATTTTCTTGCTGTGAGGCAATAGTGCTAATTTCTGAACCACCGTGTTGCCCTAAAATAGTAATACAGGTATTGTAAAATATAAAAAAAATTGTAAATAAATAACTGGCCACTTTCCGTAATTACAGCAAACGTTATCGTAACTTAAGCACAACTTATTTAATAGTAAAGTGTGTAATTTATGCACAGGTGAACTAAACTGCATGTCATTGGTCGAATGTCATTTAAATATCAGGCATTCATGATGCTTAAAAAAACATGCTTAAATATTTTGACAGCACCACAGAGTCAACACATGAATGCCTTATTTACTGTTGATTCACATAGGAAAAGGGGTTTTAAATGTACTTAATTACATGAATTAATTAGTTATTAGATGAGTAAAGGCTGATTTATACTTCTGTGCACCTCTCAAAAAAATGTAACTAAACTTCGCAATGACGCGTAGTGCAAGCACTGTGATCGGTCGGCTTGGTAGCGTTGACGAGTGTGGGTGGGACGTGTCGAGTCGAGTGAAGGAGCTCTGGATGGAAAGTTTTGTTTTGCGTTTTACCTTATGATTAAAGTTGTTGCACATCCGCCGGTTCCCGTCTCTGAATGAGCGAGTTTTAGCTTCTTGTACATTAAGGTAGCATCTTGAAAAAACAAAACACCAGCGAAGACACTCGACACAGAGGAACATAAACACCTGTTCAGCTAACGTTTCGGAAGTGTTATTGCAGAGCAACTCAAACAGCACGCAGAAGTATAAATGCACGGCCACGCGCAAGCCATGCGCCGTGGTTCCCGCCGATCACTCAGAAGTATAAACCAGGCTTAAACCCTGAAACTCCCTCCAAAAATCACCATAATCTGTGGTTTGTAAATAATGTATTTTTATGACTGCAAAAATGAGGAAATTAATAGAGTTGTGGATATGAATAGAGCAAGGATTTGAGATCAGAGAGAGATAGAGAGAGAAAGAGAGCAGTAGTTTGCATTACCCTGCTTTTTTTAGAGGAGATTCATTCCTGAAGGTGGCGTGAGTGAGCCGATCACTGGGCTTGATACATGACAGGTCAGCATCACAATCAATGAAATGCATTCAGATTGATGACCTCAAAATAAAAAAAAAAAACATAACACTAATAATCTTCCCGGGGTGATGAAATGACACTAGACTGTTGCACCAACAGTAAACACCAGAAATCAAACTCGAAGAGAACGCAATTCATACAAATATTACTGAAGTTTTCATAACACCATGTATTTTTTTTCCTATAGTCCAGATATTTTGTTTTTTATCAACTCGGCATTTCCACGCATGTAAGAAAACCAGGCAGGCTCAGAGAGTATATACTGCAATATCAGACAGTGAGGGTTAGAGAGACAGACAGAGAGAGATAGAGAGAGAGAAAGAGAGAGATGGAGGATATATTTACAGCACACTGAGTAAAAATGATGCTATATAATCATATATATGTACTGTATTTATAAATTTATATCAGGGGTCCCACATAATGATTGCAGGGGCTGCTGTTTTCACCTGGTTTTTGTGTGTGTGCATGTATGTGTGTGTGTAACACTGATGTGATGTAAATGAGTGTGTGTGTAACACTTATGTGATGTAAATGCATGTGTGTGTGTGTGTGTGTGTGTGTCTGTCAGTGATATTGCAGGGTCTAAATTCAATTTAGTCTAACGTTTAAGATGCTTTTAGTTCAGTGTGTGTTTTGCATGCGTGCCTGTTATGCGTCGGTGTCTTTCAATGGGTTTGGGATCAGACCGTGTGTGTGTCCTGAAAGTTCATGCATGTGCACTTCAGTGCGCACATCTGGACCGCTAGAAAGGAATCATGGGAGACGAGGGAAGTGTGTTCACTGTCATATTGCCTTGATGTATCTCTTTTTATTGTTTACGTCACGTCGGGTGTGTTTGCTCATTATGGTAATGAAGAAATGTGTGTGTATATGTGTGTGAATGTGTGTGAAAATGAGCCCACGCGCCAGTGCGTAACTCTCACTTCCCTGTCCTGTGTGTCGAAGCTTATTAGAGGTCCTTCAGTCCCAGCAGGTCAACACTTTTTTTTTGTTTGTTTTTTTATTTTTTCCTCACATATTTGCTCTCTCGTTTGCCATCCCCGTTTATTTCCCCGTCAGGCTGAGTGAACTGAAGCGTGTGAAGGAAGAGGGTACGGAGGGATGGATCTCTAGATGAAGTACTCCTTCTTGTCATCCACCCCGGAGTGGCCTCCTTCAGCATTAATGATGGCTGTGTCTGCATCCGGAGCGTCGTCCGATCCCTTTGCCTCATGAGTCAGGTATGTACCTGAGAGAGAGACAGACAGAGAGAGACTGAAACATTCAACCTTTCAGGTCAAGTCAAGCTTTATTGTCATTCTGCTGCATGTGTGGACATAGAGAGGAACAAATGTTGCGTCTCACAGGACCACGGCGCTACATAACTAAACACAATCATAAATATGAACACGACACTGGACATAGGAGCTATTTTAAACCTATACATAACTAAGATACTGGAGCGGTAATCTAACTATACATATACACTAACCGGCCACTTTATTAGGTACACCTGTCCAACTGCTCGTTAACGCGAATTTCTAATCAGCCAATCACATGGCAGCAACTCAATGCATTTAGGCATGTAGACATGGTCAAAACAATCAGCTGCCGTTCAAATCGAGCATCAGAATGGGGAAGAAAGGTGATTTAAGTGACTTTGATTGTGACATGGTTGTTGGTGCCAGACGGGCTGGTCTGAGTATTTAAGAAACTGCTGATCTACTAGGACTTTCATGCACAACCATCTCTATGGTTTACTGAGAATGGTCCGGAAAAGAGAAAATATCAAGTGATATCCAGTGAGCGGCAGTTCTGTGGGCGTAAATATCTTGTTGATGCCAAAGGTCAGAGGAGAATGGCCAGACTGGTTCGAGCTGATAGAAAGGCAAAAGTAACTCAAACTCGTTGCAACCAAGGTATGCTGAAGAGTATGAATGCACAACACGTCGAACCTTGAGGCGGCTGGGCTACAGCAGCATAAGACCACACCGGGTGCCATACCTGTTAGCCTGTTACAATTCGCACAGGCTTGCCAAAATTGGAGAATAGAAGATTGGAAAAATGTTGCCTGGTCTGATAAGTCTCGATTTCTGCTGCGACATTTGGATGGAACCTGGACCACAAAACCAATGTCTTATGTGGCAATAATATTAGTGGTAATAGCCAAACATATATTGTATTGGTCAAAATTATATAATATTAAGTAAACATGATGTTTCATGAAGATACATTGAACATTTTCTACTGTAAATATATCAAAATTCTATATTTGATTATTAAAGTGCATTGCTAAGAACTTAATTTGGACAAATTTAAAGGCAATTTTCTCAGTATTAAGATTTTTCTGAACTCTCGGGTTACAGATTTTCAAATAGTTGTATCTCAGCCAGATAATATCATATCCTTAATATCATATCCATGTGCAAAATATACATCAACAGTAAGCTTATTTATATAAATCTCAAATTCCCCCCAAAAATTGGATGCTTGTGGATGTTTTGTGGTCCAGGGTCGCATATCACAACATTCATTAATTCATTTATTTTCCTTTGGCTTAGTCCCTTTTTTCATCAGGGGTCGCCACAGTGGAATGAACCACCAACTTATCCAGCATACGTTTTACATAGCAGATGCCCTTCCAGCTGCAACCGAGTACTGGGAAACATCCATACACTCTCATTCACACACATATACTGGCCCAGCTGGGACCCGAACCAGCGACCTTCTTGCTGTGAGGTGACAGTGCTAACCATTGAGCCACCGTGTCGCCAATCACAATATTGTATAGACATTTTTGATCACTATTTCATTCTACTTTGCTGATTTGTACTCAAGAAATATTTCTAATATCAATCCATTAATCAAAGGCTGCTAAAAATACAGCATTACAATCAGAGATTATATAAAAGCTATATTTAAAACATAGAAAATAGCTATATAAATTTTAAATATATTTCACGAAATCATTATCATTATTATTTTATTAGATATTTTTACTGTATTTATAATTAAATAAATTGAGCTACACTAAGATAATACAGTAGATTTTATCCTAAAATGTGGAGAAAAAACCCTGAAAACGTGCTTTCAGCTAGCCACAGTTTAATGTAACTTAAAAATTGAATAAAAAGAATACATATCATAATATTGTGTGCTGATTCTGATCAAGAAACAGTGCTATTATCAATCTATTGATTAAAAAGACTGAAATAATTGCTGTAAAAAGAAATCAGCATTACAATCACAGAAAGAAGAAGATATCTATTTCAAATGTAATAATATTTCACAAAAGTATTAATTATTCATAAAAGTACTAACTATTTGCAATTATAATCAAATAAATTGAGCTTCGGTGAGAATAAGAGATTTTATTCTAAAATATGAAACAAATAAAAATTCCTTAGGTGTTTCCCAAATAATTTATCATAATATTCATTCATTCATTCATTCATTTTCCTTCTGCTTAGTCTCTATTTCAGAGGTCGCCACAACGGAAAAAAACGCCTAATATTCCAGCATATGTTTAACGCAGTGGATGCCCTTCCAGTCGCAACCCAGTACTGGGAAACACCCATACACACTCATTCACACACACACACACACACTCATACACTACGGCTTTGTTTACCAACCCTGTTCCTGGAGGCACACCAACAGTACATATTTTGGATGTCTCCCTTTTCTGACCCATTAACTTCAGGTGTTGGAGTCTCTTCTGATGTTATGATAAGTTGATTCAGGTGTGTTTGATTAGGGAGAGGTTGAAAATGTGTACTGTTGGTGTGCCTTCAGGAACAGGGTTGGGAAACACTGCACTACGGCCAATTTAGTTTATACAATTCACCTATAGCACATGTCTTCGGAAACCGGAGCACCCAGAGGAAACCCACACGAACACAGGGAGAACATGCAAGCTCTATACAGAAATGCCAACTGGCCCAACCGGGACTCAAACCAGCGACCTTCTTGCTGTGAGGCGACTGTGTTAACCACTGAGCCACCGTGCCGCCTTAAACATAATATTATTATTGGTTTCTTTTTTTGTTGCTTCTATTTTATTTTATTACCATGATTGCAGCAGGCTGTCATTTGAATATTGCATTTTTCTCTTTCAGCTGTCTATTATTCTGCATTTACTGTACACATAAATATTTTGATATTTCACATGAGTTTGTTGTTTACATTTACCGACTCATCCGTCTGTGTTTACACCAATACCTCACCAAAGGGAATATATATGATCCTCCTATGCGCAGCTGCATTAAATCCTTGTTCAGCACTATTTTTTTTTTCCCTGGCATGAAAAGCGAGCTGTTTTTTCCCAGATGTATAGTTTCTGACAGTTTTTCAAGAGCTGTGCGTTGTAAGTCACATAAAGACGGAGGGAAAGCTGTGATGATCTGTTTACAGTGTCCCTCTGTGCAGTCACAGTCACACAGTCTGTCAGTCTCTGTCAATTGCAGCTTGCACTCTGCAAAATAGCTGCTTTTAAGGGGACATATGATGGAACACAACAGTTTTTTTTAAATAAAAGAAACTGATGTACTGATGCTGACGTCAAACTTTTCAGCCCCTTCCCCAGTGTACTTACAGGATAGTCTGCTAAACTCTAAAAATAGCTCTTTCTGGGAGAATTCAGGACTTGTGTAGCAGTTCTTGAGTTAAGATGAAGTACACAAGTGACGTGTTTCACATGATCACATTTTCATTTTTGTTAATTAAATCAAGGCATTCAGCTTTTCTGTTATAATGCAAATTAGCACCTGTCTTATTTTTTGGCGACTTTGTCACAAGACATGAGCAGAAAAGCTAACACTCTGTCATCAATGCATCATTTGAGTGTGCAATAATCTTATCCAAGTGTTAAAACATATTGCCATATCGAAAAGAGATTTTTTAAATGAAATCAGAACAAAATGTGTCTTTTCTTAATAATAATAATAATGCATTAATGTGACATGTCACTTCATCCAAATGTTATAACTAGGGATGCTCATAATAACTTATTAACCATTAACCGAAAGGATGCGTTTTTTTATTTGATTAATGCTATCAGTTAAACGATAACAATTTTTATAATTTTTTAAAAAAGTTTGGCTGCATAAATGTGCAACACATATTTGTTAACTCGCAGGATTGTAACATGTGCAACCACACGTGCCTACAGACGTATTTTGCCAAAGAAGCTAAATTAAAGAAGAATATTGCTGGTCACAGTTTGACAAAGACAAGTTGATGCCAAAGCAGTACTGATGCTGATTTCCTCTGTCTTGAATCTGCGTCTTAAACACCTCCGTTTATTTGCACAATTGGAGAAAGAAGCCGCAAAACTAAACTTTCCGAAATGTGATCTGCTTTGTAAACAAGCCAGCCACAAGTCGGAGTGTTTGGGTTTTCTTTCCATCAGAGCGCGCTATGGCACCGCTCATAAACACAACAAATAGGCTATGTGATTATTTAGTGTACAACCAACAAACCAACCCTTTTTCCATTTGGAAATTTACAGATATTAATAGTTCTTATAAAATATTCATTTTTTTTAAATAGCCTACATCGCCTAATCTACAAATCAAACAAATCCAATGATTTTCTTGATTAATAATGATAAAGATAATTCTGCACCAAACTGAGATTTTCATTTTACACCTTATAAAACATGTATGCAAATTAATGCAATATCAAATCTGAACAGCAAAATTGTTATATGCTATAGTAGCCTATACTTTATAAAAAGTCAACATGTGCGCACCTTGTCATTGTCTCCCATCGCAAGCAGCACGCACATGAACCAAGAGTGAGACAGAGAAAATAAAAGCACAGAATCTCTAATGTAAGATCGAACGCTCAAGACAAAGTCTTTAAACTAATAACTTCTATTAAAAATGTTGACAGAGGTTTGTGATATAAGAATTACAGCAGAGCATTAATTAAATAATTTTAAATAGTTAAAAGAATAAAAAATATAGTCCTGCCCTAGATATTTTTCTCTTAAATCGCAAATTTAGATTACAAAATCCAGCAAGATATTGGATATATATTCATATTGACCAATGAATATACATTTCTAAACAGCAAGGTCATAAAGTGTGAGTGAGTGTGTGTACTTGATTGTCTTATAAGTTGACAGACTCAGCAGCTGTTTATTCATATTTCTCTTTTTCATTTTTCCCCCAACCCATTTTCAGTGCACCACTGCAGCGAGACACGTGACTCATTTACAAGTATAATGTCCCAGTCAACAATGAGATCTTGAGTCAAGCGTCCACAATGTTTGTTGATGCTTAAATTGAAAGACAAAATCTGTGAAAAAATCGTTTTAAAAAAGCTGCTGATGGGGCGATTGCTGCCAGACCCTCTTTCAGGAATTTGAAGACAGTCCCAAAAGGTTATAAAGAGTGTGTGTGTGTGTGTGCAGTCTCTTTGTGTCTGATTAGGTCTCTGTGTGTGTATGTATGTGAGTAAGGGATTTCTTTGTCTGATTTGCCTTGTATGTGTGTGTGTGTGTGTGTGTGTGCGTGTGTGTGTGTGTGTGTGTTACCTTTGTGTCTGATGAGGTATCTGCCGAGGACAAGGAGGAGACAGAGCATAATGAAGACAATGACAGCGACCACTCCACCAATCACAGCATGGTCGACTCCCGAACTGGTGGACATCGCAGTGGGGTCTGCGGAAGGGACAGACAGATAGACAAACAGACAGCTGCTGTAGACAGTCACGACCACGCACAATCAGAATCACTTCAACAATACACACCAGGCAAAATCAGAGAAGACTCTGAGAGAAACTTCAGCTGAAACTGACAAACTGTACAATTCTTATTCATCTCAACCTCGTTTTTTTTTTATTTTACAAAGGTGCCGCATGTACAGTAACTTCGGGAATCCAATCTGTGTTTGATTCAGAGAGTCACAATGCGATGGCGTGAAGCTGAATGTATTTTGATTTGCTTTTGTCCTTTATATATGGATGCTGTGCAGCGAATGGAAATGTGTGTGTTTCTCAGAATACTTCAGGTTGAATGCTACAAAATGACTTGAATGACTGATGGAATGTTGCTGTAAGTCTATTCAGCAGTGCATTTACCATAAGTATTGTTATCCAACGACTCGCAACCATAGTTTCTTCTCAAAAAGCACTATAAACTCACGGATTAGAAGCAGAACCTCTTGCAAAAATGGCTTCTAGATTATAGTGGCTATTAGTGGCACATAGTAACTTCATGCGTTTTTCTTATCAGAGAGATAAACCATTTATACAAACGGTTTCATTTAATAAAAAAATGTGTCTTCCTTCCTTCCTTCCTTCCTTCCTTCCTTCCTTCCTTCCTTCCTTCCTTCCTTCCTTCCTTCCTTCCTTCCTTCCTGCCTGCCTGCCTGCCTGCCTGCCTGCCTGCCTGCCTTCCTTCCTTCCTTCCTTACTTCCTTACTTCCCAGCAGGTACACAACATCATAAGACTTTAATATCATGTTAGATTTAGGTTGTGATGTTGAGTGACCAAAATTCAATGTGTAGCCAGCCTCTAAAGACAATGTTACTTTGATGTCCAATAATGACGTCAAACGACATTGATATTTGGTAGATTTTAGGTAATGTTGGAATGTGACCAAAATCCAACATCGAGCCAACATCTTAAACCAACGTCATATTGACATCAAATACTGACATTTATTCATCATGTATGGCAACCGAAATCTAATGTCTGATAGACGTCATAGTGGTAACGTCCACACAACATCAAGCTGCAACACATTAGATGTTTATATTTGGTTGATTTTTGGTTGGTTCTTTCTTTCTTTCTTTCTTTCTTTGATTTTTTTATTTTGATTTGATTCTTTTGAATTGATTAAAAACATGGCAACTTCTATAGAAAATATTCAATATATAATTTACAATCACAACTGTTTCTTATTCATTGTACAAAAAACAACACTGATAAAAAGTCATTTGAGCTGTTTCAATTTAATCAATGATGAATCATCTAAAATATCTCCAAAATACACCCTTTTAAATATTTCCCTTAAAATATTTCCAGAATAAAACCCCTCTTTAATATCATTTAAAAATACACATTCTATTAAAATATATCGTCAAAATATTCTTACACAAGTCACAAATAAGTTTTTCTTCCCCTTTCAATAAATAAGCGTGTGTAAATAAATGTGTCTGCTAAAGGGATAGGATTTTGATCATTGGGCTACAGTAAATGCAAATTTATCTAGCTTATGTTTACTAAAGTGTTAAATACAACACATTTTAATGATTATTTTTTACAGAAATGTAAGTTTTTATGTCTTATTCTGCAAATAATTTTTTTGCAGGCTTCACTAGTGTTCCAGTTAAACATCATCACAAGGCAGGATCTGTGATTATGGCTATACAGGCTAAATGAAACATGATACATGCAAAACATCATTCAGAAGCGTAACAAAAAACTATGCCACTGTAAACAATGAAATATTTTTTCTATTTTTACACCACTGATGTGTCTGTTTTACTAATATTGCCTTTTTTATATTAATTTTTACATTTAAAGACTGTTAAAAAAATAGAATGAAATGAAAAAATTTAATAAGATGAAACAAACATCCCAAACTGTCATTTATGGCATTGCATTGAGTGTTATATCTGACTATGTCAAAAGGCCTATAACCCACTCTCACATGTTTTTTTTCTTTTTTTACATTTTGGGAGAAGTAAAATAGATATAAGTGCTTTTGAACAACCAGATGCATTTGCGTCTGACCAGTTTTGTCTGAAATGCATTCCAGACCACCTCCTGCAGTGGTTTGATTGATCGGATTTACTCTATATCCATCTCGAATGCATTTCAGAGGGCATTCGCAACTGCCCTTTTCACAATTGAAAAAAAAAAAAAAAACAGCATGAAGCGACTAGGTGTAAACAGACCCAGACAGATTGATATATATTTACCAGCCACTATATTATGTACACCTGTTCAAATTTGTGTTCATGAAAATATCTAATCAGCCAATTAAACGGCCACCAATTCAGTGTATTTAAATAACAACGATCTACTAAAGTTTAAACCAAGTATCAAAATGGAGAAGAGAGTGATTTAAGTGACTTTGAAAGTGGTTGTTTGCGCCAGACCCGCTGGTCTGAGTGTTTCTGAAACCACTGATCTACAGGGATTATCACATACAGCCATCTCTAGAGTTTACAGTTAATGGTCTGAAAAGGAGGAAATATGAAGTAAGTGGTCAGAGGAAAATGGCCAGACTGATTCGAGCTGATAGGCAGGAAACACTAACTCAAATAACCGCTTATTACAACTGAGGTCGCCAGAAGAGCATCTCTGAAAACACTAAACAGATGCGCTACAGCAGCAGAAAGCACTCCTGTCAGATAACAACAGCAAACAGAGGCTGCAATTCACACAGGCTTACCAAAACTGAACAAGAAGATTAGAAAAGGTTGTCTAGGTTGTCTTCTGCTGCAACATTCAGATAGTTTTGACAGAATATGGCATGAACAACATAAAAACATTCACTGCAAAAAGTGAGTAGTTGACTTTACTTTAGAAAATTGAGTATTACATAAACAAAAAAGTTAGTAAACTCATTCTAACTTGAAACTGGTGAGTTGGCTTAATTTAATCATGCACATAGTTCATTTATTTAATAATTTTAATGATAATTTTAAAATAATTTTTAAAGATTTACTCACTATTTTTAAGTAAAGTCAACTAATGGCTTTAAAAGCAATGGGTTATCCTTCAGGTTGATTGAGGGTTAATACTGTGGGGTGTTTTTCCTGGCACTCTTTGGGCCCTTATAGAGCATTTAAATACCACAGCCTAGAGGACTGTCCAGCAGACCATTTCCATTGTTTTGATGGCCACTTCCCAGCAGGATAATGATGTCACAATGCTCAAATCATCATTATTTTATCAGTATGTCAATATAGACCATAATCTCTGACCAATGCTTCCAGCACATTGTTAAATCTAAGCCACAAGGAATTAAAGTAGTTCTGAAGAGAAAAGACGGTGCGACCGGTATTAGAAAAGTGTACCTAATAACGTGGCAGGTCAATATATACATTTTAATCAGTAAATTTCAGCATGTCAAATCATCATTATTCTATCAATATAGACCATAATCTCTGACCAATGCTTCCAGCACATTGTGGAATCTAAGCCACAAGGAATTAAAGCAGTTCTGAAGACAAAAGATGGTGCGACCGGTATTAGAAAAGTGTACCTAATAACGTGGCAGGTCAATATATACATTTTAATCAGTAAATTTCAGCATGTCAAATCATCATTATTCTATCAATATAGACCATAATCTCTGACCAGTGTTTCCAGCGCATTGTTGAATCTATGCCACAAGGGATTAAAACAGTTCTGAAGACAAAAGTTGGTGCGACCGGTATTAGAAAAGTGTACCTAATAACGTGGCAGGTCAATATATACATTTTAATCAGTAAATTTCAGCATGTCAAATCATCATTGTTCTATCAATATAGACCATAATCTCTGACCAGTGTTTCCAGCGCATTGTTGAATCTATGCCACAAGGGATTAAAACAGTTCTGAAGACAAAAGTTGGTGAGACCAGTATTAGCAAGATGTACCAAATAAAATGACTGATCAGTATATATATTTTATTCAGTAAATTTCAGCATGTCAAATCATCATTATTATATCAATATGTCAATATAAACCATAATCTCTGACCAGTGTTTCCAGCTCATTGTTGTATCTATGCCACAAGGAATTAAAGCAGTTCTGAAGACAAAAGTCGGTGCATCCGGTATTAGCAAGATGTACCAAATAAAGTGGCAGGTCAGTACATACAGTTTAATCAGTAAATTTCAGCATGTCAAATCATCATTATTCTATCAATATGTCAATATAGAGCCTAATCTCTGACCAGCGTTTCCATTGTTGAATCTGTGCCATAAGGACATTAAAGCAGTTCTGAAGACAAAAATTGGTGTGACCAGTATTAGCAAGATTTACCAAATAAAGGGACTGATTAGTGAATACATTTTTATCAGTAAATTTCAGCATGTCAAATCATCATTATTCTATCAATATAGACCATAATCTCTGACCAGTGTTTCCAGCACATTGTTGAATCTATGCCACAAGGGATTAAAGCAGTTCTGAAGACAAAAGTTGGTGTGACCGGTATTAGAAAGGTGTACCTAAAAAAGTGGCTAGTCAGTATATACATTTTTATATATATATTTTAGCATGTCAACCATCTACACCATTTTTGAGAAGTGTGAGAGTGTAAATTACATAAGGAAACCCTTGGGTATGATACTGTATAAAGAAACAATAGGAAATAAATCAGAAATATGATAGACTGAATAAACCGCATATGTACAGGTGTAATGTTTTAAGGTGATTCAAAATGACAGGCTTATCCTGCTTATGCAAATGAGAAATAATTATGTTAAATACATTAACTGTGATTGATTAATAAGCAGAAGGTATTACTCCATCTGCATGTGACTCCTATATTGTTGACTTAATAAGGTTAATTAGTTTTTATAACTAGTTTCTACAATGATACTGTTAAGCCATACAGGAGATGCTTCACAGTTGATTTATTTTAACCTGTCATCTGCATATTGAATAAAATTGAAGCCTGATTATTCACACTCCAACAAAAATTCAACACCTCTGCTAATGCCGCTCTTTCAATAAACATTATTATGTTCGATTGTATTACTATAAATGTAAAAGTCTTTGTAGATTCTCTTGAGAGAGCATCACAATGCATGTTTCCCCCAGCTCTAATAATGCACAATAATGCTAATCTTAGAAAACAATTTCAAGCGATTTCTCCTTTTTATAGAGCCCTTGACATTTTCAGGCAAATTGAGCTAAAATAACCCACATAAGACGATAATCACTGAGAGCTTCTTCATTCAAAGAAGAACAGGTCTCATTTCCTGTCGTTTCAGTTTATTCCTGTGATGGTAATGTTTTCCAGTATTCAGTGTCATGTGATCCTTCAGTAATCTAATATGTTGATTTGATCCTCAATAATCATTTCATATTAAAATTGCTTTTGTGGAAGCATGTTTACATGGACATTAGTAATCGGATTATTTGCCTTAATCTGAATAAGACAATAATATGATCAAGGTGTTTACATAAGTTGCTTTTTGAATGTTCCCTTGAATTTTCCCTTCATGATCCTGTTTTACATGTTAAAGCACAT
Source organism: Danio aesculapii (assembly GCF_903798145.1). Classification (NCBI taxonomy): domain Eukaryota; kingdom Metazoa; phylum Chordata; class Actinopteri; order Cypriniformes; family Danionidae; genus Danio; species Danio aesculapii. Next base: position 44,111,987 of record NC_079436.1, read on the forward strand.
AATTCGATTAACGGCATCGTGTCACCACGCAGAACATTTCATGCATGCCCCCTGTGACAAATGAGATATTGGATGCGAGTATAAACAGCTGAAAGAGTGTAGTTTTAATGGAATTTGATACCGCACGCTGTATGGGGAAAAAACTTGCAGGTGTCTGTAATCCTTCACTGACTCGGTAGGTGCAGAGAATAGTGTCAAATAGCAGTGTATGTATAGACTAACCTGTCGCAAAATGCTTTGAAAATCCTACACAACACAAATAATTTGATTAAGGTGTTTACAGTTCAACCGGAAAATATTCATAGCGCTTCACTTTTTCCACATTTTTTATGTTACAACCTTATTCCAAAATGGATAAAATTAGTTTATTTCCTCAAAATTCTACACACAATACCCCAAAGTGACAAAAGATTTTTTTGAAATTGTTGCAAATTTATTAAAGATAAAAAAACTGAAAACTCACATGTACATCAGTATTTAAAGCCTTTGCTCAATACTTTGTTGATGCACCTTTGGCAGCAATTACAGCCTCACTCCTGTCTTTGGGAATTTTTGCCCATTCCTCTTTGCAGTACCTCTCAAGCTCTATCAGGTGGATAGACGTCGTGGTGTACAGCCATTTTCAGATCTCTCCAGAAATGTTCAATAGGATTTAGGTCTGGCTGGGCCACTCAGGGACATTCACCGAGTTGTTGTGAAGCCACTCCATTGATATTTTGGCGGTGTGCTTTGGGTCATTGTCCTGCTGGAAGATGAACCGTCGCACCAATCTAAGGTCTAGGTCACTCTGAAGCAGGTTTTCATTCAGGATGTCTCTGTACATTGCTGCATTCATTTTTCCCTCTATCCTGACTAGTCTTCTAGTTCCTGCTGCTGAAAAACATGCCCACAGCATGATGCTGCCACCACCATGTTTGACTGTAGGGATGGTATCAGTCTGGAGATGAGCGCTGCCTGGTTTTCTCCAAACGTAACGTCTGGCATTCACGCCAAAGAGTTTAATTTCAGTCTCATCAGACCAGAGAATTTTGTTTCTTATGGCCTGAGAGCCCTTCAGATGCCTTTTGGCAAATTCCAGGCGAGGAGTGGCTTGCGTTTGGCCACTCTACCAAACAGACCTGATTTGTAGATTGCTGCATAGATGGTTGTCCTTCTGTATGGTTTTCCTCTCTCCACAGAAGAACGCTGGAGCTCAGACAGAGTGACCATACTGATCACCTCCCCGACTAAGGCCCTTCCCCCCCGATCACTCAGCTTAGTTGGCTGGCCACCTCTAGGAAGAGTCCTGGTGGTTCCAAACATCTTCCACTTACGGATGATGGAGGCCACTGTGCTCATTGGAACTTTCAGAGTAGCAGATTTCTTTCTGTAACCTTCCCCAGCCTTGTGCCTTCAGGCAATCCTGTCTCAGAGGTCTACAGACAATTCCTTTGTCTTCATGCTTGGTTTGTGCTTTGACATGCACTGTCAACCCTGGGACCTTTTATAGACAGGTGTATGCCTTTATAAATCATGTCCAATCAACTGAATTTACCACAGGTGAACTCCAATTGAGCTGCTGAAACATCTCAAGAATGATCAGAGGAAACAGAATGTACCTAAGCTCAATTTAGAGCTTCACTGCAAAGGCTGTTAATACTTATGTACATGTGATTTTTCAGCTTTTCGCTTCAATAATGCGACTAAAATCGTAATACTCCAATTCTAAACAGAATTCCATTTCTGTTTAGTTTAATTATGACTTTAGTTGGATTATGGTCATCAAACATCACTATGTACATAGTAGACTCTTAATCAGAGTATTGTCTTAATTGTGTTAAAATTAAAATCAGATTAGAATTAAAATAGTTTTTTTTGGTGTCTATATAAACGTACTCAGTGACATATTTTTGTTCCAGGATTGTTTCAAAAATGGAACATTACTCTGAAACAGAAATCTTTCTTAAGATGAAAACTGTCTTTACTGTCACTTTGATAAATTTAAAGCAATCTTGCTGAACAGTATTGATTTTTTTTTTTTTAGTTACTGACCCCAGACTTTTGAACAGTAGTGTATAAAGAAAAGTTATGTGCGGAGATTATTTGTAATGCGCTACCAAGTTCCTACAGTGTGATTTTTTCCATCTGAGTCGCTGACCTCTCTGTTTAAAAGGAAACACATGAATAATCAAAAGCCAGATTTCAGCGAAGAGTCTATCATAAGCTTCAGTGACTTTGCCTGGACTCAGAGAGCGTGAACGACATCCATCACTCCCACCCACAGCACGATCTCTGTCTCCTTCTCAAACAATACTCCATCAAAACAGGACAAGTTAACAGTCACCCTGACGCTCGCACGATTGAAGAGCAGAAAAAAAAACTGAGGGCCGATAGATGAGAGCAGAGAGGATGAAGGAGGACGAACAGAGTGAGTGCTGAGTGACACGACAAGAAGCCCTGAGAGCGACATGGAAAAAATAGAGAGAAAGAGAAAAGAGGAACAACACAGAAAGAATACAGAAAGAGGTAGAAGGCACTGAGGAGATAATGTCTCTTTTAAACTGGAGGGCTTATAGGTCTTACATTATGAATAGTATGAATTAGGGATTCACTGGTCAATAATAATACATTGAAAATAACACAATAAAACTGATACTTCTTAAAGCAGTGAAGTTAGGCATCATAAAATTATAATGTTCAACAAAAATTGATATTCATTAGGAGATTCTAAGCAGTGTCGTTAAATTTAGCATTTAGTTATCTCAACTGTAAAATAAAAGGAAATTGTGTTTGAGCACTGATAAAACATTATAAAGTGGATTATTTATGCCTGGCCAAATACACACTGAAGAACACTGCTCTACAGGGCCATTCGCACCAAGAACAAGAACCATAAAAAAAGATAACTACTGTGGTTAATGTGTTCACTCCACGATGATTCCTTCCAAACCCATGAGAGTTTTGTTGATCTTTTAATGAATCAGAGGGATTACTGTCTCGCTTAAAATAAAAAGGGGTTATACTGTGCAAACTTCACTATTGGTCAGTCGGTTCGAATGTTATCACTCGATTAAATGGGCATTATCAGTGGTTATCAGCTAATAGTTATGAGCCAGTAGGGGCCTTTTGCGCCTACTAGTAGGTTCAGAAAGCTGTTATCATCTATTTACATGGTCAATTAGCTATATCACATACGACTGCGGCCAGAAGTTAACGAAAATTATTTATATTATTTATTAAATTTCCCATTAATTGTATTTTATTAACGTCTACTCCTACCCCAACCCTAAACCCAACTGTCACAGTAATGTAAAAACAGATCTGGATCTGAAGTCTACTATATTAGTATTGCTGATTAAACATGAGAATTATTTATGTTATTTAATCAATTTCACATTAATTGTATTTTATTAATGTCTAAACCCCAACCCAAAACCCAACTACACAGTAATGTCACAACAGTAATTTTACAGTAATGTATAAACAGATCTGGATCTGAAGTCTACTCTATTAGTGTTGCTGATTAAGCATGAGAATTATTTATATTATTTATTACATTTCTCATTAAATGTATTTTATTAACATCTACTCCTGCCCCAACCCCAAACATCACAGTATTGCAAAAACAGATCTGGATCTGGAGTCTTCTCTATTAGTATAGCTGATTAATCATGTGGATAGATGATAACAGCCTTCTGAGTCTACCGGAGGAGGGCGGTTGAGGAGGGGGATCAGTAAAATGAGGTGTCGAATCAGATTTCAGAGGTGCCGGGTCCGGATGCATCGTGTTCCGGCACAAATTAAGCACTGAATGGCACAAGCAAATACCTCTCACACTACTGGTTAATTGATTGATATGTGTATTTTTGTATGCACAATACAGTATATGTTTTTCTTTGCCTTAGCCCATGTATAACAATACATTTACCTGTTCAACTGAATTTTGATGCTTTTGGGGAAGAGTTAAAATGTAAAAAAAGTGTAACCATGTTAAATTTCAAGTGTTTTTTTTTTCTACAATTAAAAAAAAATAAAAAATAAAAAACCCACAATAAACAGTGACGTTTCTACAATAAATGGGATGTGGCAAATCCCAAAAGTAAATTGATTACCTGTTTTATTTCTAAGGAATAATTCACCAAAAAAAAAAGTATTCAACATTTCCTCATCCTCAAGTGGTTTCAAAGGATTATGAGTTTCTTTATTATTATGTAGAGCACAAAAGAAGATATTTTGTTAAAAGTTGAAATCGGCAACCATTGACATTTAAATTTGAAAAAACAAATACTACAGAAGTCGATGGTAGCAGGTTTCAAACTTTCTTCTAAATTTCTTATTTTGTGTTTAGCAGAAGAAATAAATACCTAAAAGTTTGGAACACGAGAAGGGGATTAAATGATGACAGAACTTTTAGTTTTGGGTGAACTATACCTTCAAAGTCCTACTGACAGAAAAGACAAAAAGGTTTACAATGGTCAAATCAGTAAATACATCTTACTGTTACAGTGCAACACAGCAAAGATTGTGTCTGCTGTAGACACAGTGTTTGTGTGTGTCTGTGATGCTCAGCCATCAATGTAAAGCTGAAATAAAACTCTACAGCAACTAAATTTTATTTAACAGCCATATTGCTTATCCTGCTATCTAGTAAAGCAGAGATGCCAAAACTCTGCCCTGTTCTGGTTACAGAGCGGTTGGTCATTTTAGATTTAAAGGTCTCATGAAGTGCTTTGAAATGTGCATTTTTTATTCAAGGTTTGACATAATCTCAACTGAAAAACGAAGAGAGGGTGGGACATCCTCCCGTTTTTAAAAACAGCCAATAGTGTTTTGTTTTATCACAGCTCTGCCAGTGAGAGTGGTTGAGCTCAAGTGCATTAAATGAAAAGCAAATGTGAAGCGTCTTGAAGGGGGCGGGACATGTGATATACTAGAGAGCATTTGATTGGTCAGGAGATTTAAGGTGACTTGAAAAAAAGCATTGATCCATTTAGGCGGAAGTGACAAACTACAAGCTTTACATGTTTATAACAGTTTTATATCTTCTGAACGCAAATTTTGTCATTGTTTTGTACCACGCTAGCTTTTATATAACTGTGAAGACTAAAACACCGATACCAACATCTAAAAAACTTTATTTATTTTAATTTCACTAGACCTTTAAAGACACAGCACCAAAAACAGCTTGTTTTTATTCCCACCCAAAAATTGGGTTTTTAACATGGTATAACTTATCTGTTGGGCATTTCAAGCTGAACCTTCAGGCGTCACAATGTACATCTTATGAAATGAGACATGAAATGAGTTTTCTGTAACATCTTGTGTAACCCCCCCCCAAAATATCATTTGTGTTTTGAACATGAACTCAAGTCTTATGGGTTTGGAATAACACGTGGGCGAGTAAATGATGACACAAAATGTAGCTTCGAACTAACCATTTAATCATCTAACGGCCCTGATGTGGGTCTTTATATCAGTTTTAATGCTGGCAAAAGTACTATTAAATGCTAAAAATGTAACCATCTCCTCTCATTATCTTCACAGCAAACTGCCAATATAGCTCTCTCTAAACAGTTACGGCGAATCTGTTGAAAATTAGCAGCAAAGCAATCATTTTATCGTGTGATAAACAGTCTGATTCGATACAAAAATAGTTTATTCAGGGAATTAAGGGATCTCCTTTTTTTGACTTCAATACAAATGGATCAGCCTTTGCCCCCCGTTGGGTTCCCACAGTGTTGCACATTTTTCAGCAGAGATTGCAGTCCCCCCCTGGAGGAGGGTCTCTGCGTGGTGCACTCATGTTGATCATGCAAATCTACTACGGTTTAAATTAGCACAATGTGGGGGGAAATAAAAGAGGCAGAATCCAACTTGCAGCATGTAATCATAAATCGGCATCTCTTATGAGTCAGGCTCTGAAAAATGACCGGATTGATGACACGGGAAGATGCGTTTCCATGTTCGAATGATTGTTTTTTCTTCATCCGCCATGCAGGATGCAGATGGCTGGACCTCCCTGTAGCAAAAACCTGCGTCAATAACAAACATCTCGCTCCTTCATTCTAAACGAGATGGTTTTCAAATTGGCTGAAAATGCAGTTTTCGGCGTGAGCCTAATTCATTTATAAGCTTTCAATGAACCAACAAATTTGTGCTGATATTAATAGCTTTTTCATGTAATATCAAATGTTTTGCCATCATTAAGTATGTCCCTGCACCATTAACTATATTCATAATGACAGAGCAATTCGACAGAGAGCGGTAGCTAAGAAAAAACATCCAGATCCATCATGAATTGAGATAAAATAGACAGACGGTAGAGAGAAAGAGGGTTTCATTCATAAGAGACAAAAAAAAGAAAGGAAGACAGGGCAATTCTGAAAGAAACAAATAGGAAGGAACGAAAGAAAAAGAAAAGAGAGAAAGTTTGAGAGGTGACAATACCTGCGGCGTTCTCTCCGGCTTCTTCTCAAGAGGATGAAGGGATGAATGGATGGATGGATGAGTGGATGGATGGATGAGGACCACATGAGTGGAGATGTGAAGCAAGAAAAGGAACAAAGAGAAACCATGAAAAAAAAAATGTGTGCAAGAAAGTGTGTGTGTGTGCAGAACTCTCCCAGAGAATAAGTATCTCGCAACAGTATTAAAGAGGATTTTACGTAGCGAAATAATGAAATAATTAAAGCGGATGTTTGCTGGAGGGAAGGTGTGGTGTCAGATTGTGTTTCTGGATAATCAGAGGCTTTGCGGTGAGATGTGCCTGGTTAAATCCTGCATTACAGTCAAAGCCGACAGCAGATGCTGCTCAACATGCTTCTGTGATACTGCACTGGAGATCTCAATATACATCTCTATCTTTCTCGTGCGCACACAAAAACACAACCTGCTCGCGTATGAAGTGACACATTCAAGCTGTTCCACCCACACACCAGGGATGGGCATTTTTGTCTGCACAGGTTCCTGAAAGATGAATCAGACGAGGACTCAAGTGCTTGAGGGTCCACACATCTGCGCTTTTTTTTTTTTAAGAAGCTGTTAGAATATAAACACTAACATTGCTCTATTTACATTAGTATAAACCTAACCTGTCACTGTTTACTCGCTCTCAAGTTGTGAAATATGGATTTGTGAAGGACTGAGGCTGTAAAGCTTCAATTTGCAAGCTTTATGTGAGGATTTTTGAGTTTAAAATGGTCATTTATTAATATTCCTCCACTCCATTCACCTGTTAAAATAAACAGAACTTAGCCAAACGAGTCAAGTTCATGAATGAATCATTTGAAGTGGTTTTGTTAAGTAAATCAAACAAATTGTTGAAAAGGTTCAACTCAAAATAATGATTCATTCATAATTGAACAGTTTTCTCTCTTATGAACAAAAGCTTACATCTGTAAATCTAGCGTATGGCTCCAGAAGACTTTTATAACACACTTCTATGCTATCTTTATGGTGTGTTTGGTCATTAATGCAGCTTGACAAACACAGTTCTCATTCACATTTTTATATTGACCTAAGCATGCCTCAGATGATCCATAAGGGTTTTTTAAGAAGCCGTTAGTCTATATTCACTAACATTACTATATTTACATTAGTATAAACCTAAAAACAGAAATTCTGTTATTGTTTATTCACTTTCATATTGTGAAATATGGATTTGTGAAGACTATGCACTGTGTGAAGGAGGACTGAGGCTGTAAAGCTTCAATGTGTAATCTTTATGTGAGGAGTTTTGAGGTTTAAATGGACATTTATTGATATTTCTCCACTCCATTCACCTGTTAAAATAAACAGAACTTAGCCAAATGAGTTGAGTTCATGAATGAATCATTTGGAGCGGTTTTGTGAAGTAAATCAAACAAATTGTTGAAAAGGTTCAACTCAAAATAATGATTCATTCATAATTGAACAGTTTTCTCTCTTATGAAGAAAAGCTTACATCTGTAAATCTAGCGTATTGCTCCAAAAGACTTTTATAATACACTCCTATGCTATCTGTGTGGTATTTTTGGTCATTGATGCAGCTTGACAAAGTTCTCATTCACATTTTTATATTGAGCTAACCATGCTTAAGATTATCCATGAAATAAATGTTATAAAGTACTGGACTACAGGCATGGGACGATAACCGTTTTCAAAGTATATCGCGATTTGGAAAAGTCAAGGTTTTAAAACCGCCAAGATTTTCTGTAATACTGTTCCTAAGGTGTGTAAGATTTTGTTATTTACATTTTTTTAGGACAACAATATCTCCAGCAGAAAAGACATACAAATATGTTATTTTAAATTGTAAATAAATCTGTGTTTTTGATTCATTTGAGTCAGTGATTCATTAGAATTATTTAGCCTGACATGTTTACTGCTCCAAAATATTTTAAATCTTTCACAAAATAAAATGTATTGTGTTCAAAGGGGATAAAGTTGTTGTTTTTTACCCAGACAATTAAAAAGAACTGATTTTAGAGTAGTAATCGCAATACTGTGATACCGTGAAACCGTGATATTTATATCCAAGGTTATCATACTGTCAGAATCTTTTACCTTTGGATGAACATGAGGTTTTTTTTTAAAGGTTTTAGGTTTTTTACATTAGTATAAACCTAAAAACAGGAATTCTGTCATTGTTTACTCACTTTCACTTCGTAAAGTATGGATTTGTGAATACTATGCGCTGTGTGAATGATGACTGAAGATGTAAAGCTTCAATATGCAAGCTTTAAATTGTCATGTATTAATATTCCTCAGCTCCATTCATCTGGTAAAATAAACAGAACTTAGCCAAATGAGTTGATTTCATGAATGAATCATTTGGAGTGGTTTTGGTTGAATCAAACAAAATCAAACAAAAGGTTCAACTTGAAATAATGATTCAATTATAAATGTTCTCGCTTATGAAGAAAATCTTACATCTGTAAACCTTGTGTATGGCTCCAGAAGACTTTATAACACACTTCTATGCTACCTTAGCATCATAACCACCTGGTTGAAATTTTATCCATAGGTTATCATTATTATTTAAATAGCTTATTACTATTTATCAGAGTTGTGTCAGTATATTATTCAATCCAAAAATTATATTCAAGGAATACATATTAAACGGTTAATGCATCTTGACACACAGTTCCCATTCACATTTTTTATACTAACCTAAGCATGCCTCAGATAATCCATTAAATAAATGTTTTAAAATACTGGATGAACATGAGGGTGAGTAAATAATGACAGAATTTGTATTTTTGGGTGAACAAAGTGTTAACTGGAGTTGAGTTTAATGTCCTTTAGTGATATAAATGACATCAAAATACTGTTTATCTTTTTTATTTCCACCTAGACTTGATATATTTAATAGAAAATACAGCAATATTGTGGAATATTATAACAATTTAATAAAGAGATTTTTTATTAACTTATTTTAATACATTTTAAAGTTTACTCCACTGCTTTAAAGCTGAATCTCCCACGAACGTCATGATTTTGCTAAGTACGATGCGATCCTGGATTAACATCTATGTTGATCCTAGAACATTATTTTTGTTGGAAAATGTAACCCCTACCTATTCCCTACCCCTAAACCCAACCATAACTGTAAATTATTCCCAAAATCAGAGGGGAATAATAGTTAATAAAGGGGAACAATCATGTAGAAGTGCATAAACCTAACCGTAAACCTAAACTTAACATACATGGTAAACACATCCCTTAATTCTGATTGGCTGATTGGAATGTTGTTCCAGGATCGACATAGATGTTAATCCAGGAACCAGGTAAGGGTTCTTCAACATCAATACTTCAGTCACATCGTTTCTGTTATTATTATGGGGTCAATAAATATAATTTTTCTTACTCATTACAGTACTGTATTAATTTATTTGCATTTAATATTCAAAACTGGTTCATTATATTCTAACACTCACTTTGTGGCTCTCCACATATCCCCAGAACCCTATCATTAAAATTAATATTAATTGTGAAGCTTAATTTTTCTCTGGGGTTTTTTAAAGACTATTTTGATGAAAAGACAATTTAGTCCTCACTGCCACTTTTAAACTGAATGCATCATTTGATAATAAAAGCATTAGTTTATGACAAATCTCTTTGACAAAAATGTAAATGCCAATATAATAAATAAATGGCAAAATCAAAATCGAGTCCCCTTTGTCTCAGGCGTGTCTAGTTGTTACTGAATTTTGATTAGTCCAAAATGTTGTGCAGTTTAAAAGTCAAGCCAATTATTGTGATGTCAAGATCGATCATTGCTGTCTCTTCACAAAGCACTTGGGTAATGATGCCCATCCCTATCTCACACACACCCACACACACTTGCACAGCTACAGTATCTTTATGGGGACTTTCCATAGACGTAATGCTTTTTCTACTGTACAGACTGTATATTCTGTCCCCTACCCTAAACCTACCTAAACACTCACATGAAACAATTAGCATTTTTACACATTTAAAATACTTAAATCTGTGTGATTTATAAGCCGTTTTCCTCATGGGAACATTTTTTGGTCAAATTTGACTGGTATTGCTATACTTGTCCCCACAATGTAAGAAAAACAAGAAACACACACACACACAAACACATACACACATAAACACACAGAGAAGGCAGAGGCATGTTAAACTGTGATCAGGTGTGTGTGTGTGCTCGATGGATTACCTGTAAAGGTGTAAACTCCATTCAGCCGAGGGACAGATGATGGAGTGGCGGGGGGGATGGTGGGGGTTGAGGGAGGGGTGTAAGCCGAAACGGAGGAGGGCGGAGGAGTGAGTTCAGGGAACAGAGCATTGGACAGAGCAGTGGTGGGAGATTCAAGAGAAGGAGGAACAGTCGAAGCTGAAGGAGTCGAGGAGATGGGAAGAGTGGATGTGGGGATGACAGTGGAAGATGATGAAGAGGAGGGTGGGGGAAGAGTTTTGCCTTCGGTTGGGGGTAAAATAGAAGTTTGAGAAGGAGATGTAGGAGAAACGGTGGATGAAGGAAGAGTAAAGGAGGGAATCAGGTAATCTGGATCTCCCTGATCTTGGAAGATGAAGAAGGAGAAAACAAAAAAGAAGACGGCAGATGGAGAGATGGATGACGAGCGGGAGGGATGATGGAAGAGGAAATAAAGAGCGTGTCATGCACAAAAGAGAGAAACAAAAAAGAAAGGAAAGTAAAATTCAGAAAAAAGAGACGTGGAAGTCAACGTAAAACAGCAGAAGACATTTAATGATGACGAAAACACCTTTTCTTGCCATCCATCCCTCCTCGTCGCTGGTCTGTGGTTAATTACCTTGTACCAGGAGGGTGTGTGCTACGTCCCCCATGCCGATTCCATTATCAGCCTGGCACTCGTAAACGCCGTTATCCGACTTGTTGAGGGACTCGAAGCGCAGGAATGCACCATCCACCTTGGCCAGCGGGGGGAGCTCTCCCTCTTTCCTCCGCCACACAAATGCATTCGGCCTGAGAGAGAGTGAGAGAGGGAGAGATTACATTACAAAACGGACCACATATACAGCGTTTTGAAATTTCACATCAAAAGCAAAGCAGAAAGCGTCGTTTAATTGAGCAGATTGAAGGGTTTTGCAATTTGGCACACTCTCAAAAGAGCTGGGGAGCACAGAGGGAAGCACTGGAGAGCGTCCCGAATACGGCAAAGCTCAATCACATGTCAAGTAAAGCGGTCCAGACTTCAGTTAATCAGAAGACAAGAAAACCATGCAGCCAAACTAACATTGTTGCTACCCACATGACCAGCAGCATCACTAACTAAAAACATCAACGTCCATAAATCGCTTAACTATCAGGATTTGACTGGAGATTTTCACTGGAGACTTTTAAATTAAGGGTAATGATTGTGTTTAAACAGGTTTCCTGAACACTCTCTGAATTTTCCAGTGTTTAAAAGGATAGTTCACCCGAATCTGATGATTCTGTCATCATTTACTCATCCTTTAATCAAAACGGTCTTCTGTTGAACACAAAGGAATATATTTTATTATATAAGACAGCTGGAAAGTGTAACCATTGACTTAACATACCGTAGTATTTGTTTGACAAAATATGAAAGTCAGTGGTTACAGGTTTTGAGCTTTCTTCAAAATATCTTCTTATCAGAACAAAGAAATTCATAAAGGTTTAACACCATTTAGAGAAATGAAGAGTACATTTTGATTTTCGGCTAAACTATTCCTTTACCTAAACAAAAAGCCCCACCCTTTCCTCAAAGTTCTCCCATTGGTTAAGCCCGTGTTGCTAGTATTCAGAAGATCAGAGAAATGTTTTGCTAACTCCACACAGCGTTCACACTTCCCGAGGAAGTCAACCTACTGCTGGGATGAAAGAAAGTATTTTAGCATCAAAAAATTACACACTTCATCTTTAAATTCCAGTCACACGACCAACTAACTGTGGCTTTTCCTCATGCGTGTCTAAATCAGCGTGTCTGTGTGTGTTACAGGGATTTAGAGAACTACAGAGGAGACACAGGCGTATCATTATTTGAGCACATGAGTAAACCAAAATAATATGATCCTCATTGATGCTGATAGAATGATTTAGTCTTTTGTAGTTCATTTTTTTGTCACAAGATATGTTACTTGCCTTACAGTAAGACACCAAAGGGGAAGGATGTATAGATTTATGCTGTTTATAGGATTTATGTGTTTAAGTAAAAAATTTTTTTGTATTAAACAGCAAAAATCAGTCCAAGGCACTCGAAAAATGTGGAAAAAATATAAAAAGGCCTTTATTGACATGGCTAATCCTTACGTGTTTCGGCAAACAACTACCTTGTAGGCAGCAACTTTACCCTGATGAAGGCAGTGCTTTACCGAAACGCGTAATTTTACCTTGATGAAGGCAGTTCTTTGCCGAAATGTGTAGGTTTTTTGAGGATTAGCCATGTGAATAAAGGCTTTTTAATATTTTTTCCACATTTTTCGAGTGCCTTGGACTGATTTTTGATCATATTGATTTTGGATAATTTTTGTATTATTCTGTAACCATTAATGTTATTCCGTATAACTACCAATGACAATTCTTCCAAAATTTTGAATCAAAATGTCATTTGGAGCATTCGGTTTCGAATAAAATATGTGTCATGATTTCATATTAATTTTTATATAACACAATAGTAATGTTATGCATTTAGTCAATATGTAATAATAATAATAATAATAATAATAATAATAATAATAATAATAATAATAATAATAATAATAATAATAATAATAATAAATAATAATAATTTTCCTAGTGATGGGTTGCAGCTGGTAGGGCATCCGCTGCAATAAAACATGTGCTGGATAAGTTGGTGGTTCATTTCGCTGTGGCGATGAAATGAATGAAATGAAATGAATGAATGAATGAATAATAATATTAATAATAATAATACATTAATTTTTATGTAGCGCCTTTAAAACGTAATTCTCAAAGCGCTTTACACAAACAAAATGCAGATATAAAAACAGTTTAGAATAACAGTAAAACTGTAACATTCAAAATTGATAAAACATCCGAATATCATATACATGATTTTAAAATTAATACGGAATCTGATTAATTGGAGAAATGGAGAAATTCCAAAACAGGAATAATGTGTTTTCTGATTTTGGTCCCTGTCAGAATTCTGGCCGTTGAGTTTTGAATAAATGTCATTGATGTTACTTTTGGAAACGCCAGCTAGTAAGGCATTGCGGTAGTCTAAGCGGGGAAAAAATGAAAGTATTAATCAGTTTTACTACCACAGAAAAGGACAGAATGGGGCGGATTCTTGAAATGTTTTAGAGATGAAAATATGAAGTCTTTACAGTGGTCAGCATGTGGGCGTCAAATGTTAGATTTTTGTCAAACATGACCCCCAAGTTTTTTAGTTTGGCCCGAACCTCCACGGTAGAGCAATCTAGGTTAGTTTTAAGAGGTTAAGTTGGTTGGAAGAACCAATAACCATAACCTCTGTCTTGTTAGTGTTAAGGCACAGAAAATTTTGGGACATCCATTTTTTATCTCCAAAGATACAGTGTTCCAAGTTTGTAACAGCTGAAAGATCACCAGGTTTGGAGTGAATGTATATCTGAGTGTCTTCAGCGTAGTAGGTGGTACTTTAGACCTCGGGATCCCAGGAGATGATGGAATAGCCTCTGAACAAATAAAAAACTGGATGACTAGAGGATCCTTTTTTTATTCTGCATAGAAATATGTCTATTATTATTATTTCAAAAAACTAATTTGTTGAAATACACTAAAATATGATTTCAAACTGTATAATACATGGAATATGTTCGGAATGTTTTCACAAAGTACACAATTCTTTAATAAATAATTTTTCTTTTAAAAATTCAAGGGCATTGATTTAAAATATCAACATTTTCTAACACTATAATTGTCTTTTCTGTCACCTTTGATCCATTTAGTGCCTTGAACAGCATTCATTTCCTTTAAAAACAATCGTGAATACACTATTTGTGTATTTAATGCATATATCATCAATACCATTACGAATGCTGTAAATGCTGCCAAGTGCTGTATCTCCTTCAGATAAAACCCTCTGTTTGAGCTCCCATTCCAGTAAGGAAGCGATACAGAGTGAAAGCAGATGAGAAAATGCGACACGGAGACACTATGGGATGTCTAAATGGGCTTGAATAGCTCTCGGTGTGCTACTAATGGATGTCAGGAGCCGTAATGAGCTGTAATGCGATCCTGCACCAGCAGAGGGTGATATTCAATTACTGCTATTTCCAGAGAGAAATATTTATGTGATAGAACCGGGCTTAAGTAGCTAGAAATGTAATAAATATATATCTGAAATAATAACGTTTCATCCTTTAGCTGCAGAAAGGGAGCTGCTGAAGTCAGGCAGATCATAGAGACTGTATTTAAAACTACTCTATGTAAGGACGTCTCTGATCCTCTCTGTTTTTCTCTCCTTTCTCATGTAACATCAACACAAAAACCTCGGTGATACTGTCAAAATGAGCTGCGTGCATGTGTTTGTGTGCGCAAAAGTGAGAAAGGAGATCAATAGGCTGACCATTTTCAGCTTCATACATAAAACATGAATGTCAAAGATGGAAATGAGAGAGTGTGTGTGTGTTTGTCTTACTCTGGATTTCCGTTCCCCACACACTGCAGGTAAAACTTCTCTCCTTCTCTGGGCAGGTCACTCTCAGGATGAATCCACACTCTCGGTGAAACTGAAAAAAAAACACAAACAAAGTTTTGTTTGTGCATGTTTGAATTGCGTTCTCTTCATATCTATGTACTGTATAGAAATATATTGCATAAAATGTATTTTTATTTCTTTGGATCTAGGCATGATGTCTAGATTTTGAGGATCTTTTGGTCTACTTCACTGTCACTCAGGTCCTATTTAAGTGATTTGTTAATAATGAACAGGTTTGACAGTAATCAGGCCTGGTTGTGGCTAGAGAAATTAAACTAAGGTGTTAAATTAAGTTTTAACAGGGGGTCAAACACTTTTTCACACAGATGCAGAGTTAGAAGACAAGAAAATCATGTAGTCAAACTAACAATTAGGGGTGTCAAAATTAATGGTTTCCTCGGTGCACCGCGGATGCAGATGCAAACAATTCGATATTGGTTCAGTAATAGATCATAACCGGTTTTTATGTACTGACCTCATTTATCTCTTACACATGATGCCGCGGGAGAATACTATGGCGAAGGAGCTGAAGGAGAGTACGTAAAACGTTCCTACTACTTATTAAAAGCAGATAATTGGGCACAATTCACTGTTTCTTTCACTGACACTGAAGAAGGTATACAGCACGAGCCGCTATTGCACTACTAGGGAGAAATGCTGTAAAACTCCATCTCTGCCTCTCTCTCTTTCACTTTGGACATTTGACTCGCTGGCGTGTTCGTGATGTAACTTTTCCTCTCCTCTCGGCTGATCCAGACATGAGCATGCCTGTGGTGCGAGTTTTCTCCACTGTGTCTATTATGGATTATCCGTGATAACCGCGTATTATGCGCATATAGACTGTAACTCATCGGTGAACAGCGCTTTCATTTCTAAAGCCAATCGCAGCCCTTTCTGTTGAGCGGGTGAAGACAATGACCAATCATAGGGATTTAAGAACTTGCTTGACAGCGCTTTTCAGAGTTTTGTTTACAACATTCATAAAGAGAGTTTTCTTTGAACAGGTAAAACTTAAGATACAGTTCATATATCTGAGGGCTTGTATTAAAGGACAAAATTGTATTACAAATAATATATAAATATTAATATATTTGTAGATTTTACAAAAAAGAAAGAAGAAAAAATCTATTTATGTAAGGAAAGTATCGTCAATGCACTGAGATGGATTGAGATACCGAATTAAACCGAATTGATGGCATGATAATCGTAAATGAACCGAACTGTGAGACCAGTGTAGGTTCACACCCCTACTAACATTGTTGCTACACACATGACCTGCAGCACCACTAACTGAGCCATGTGCATAAATTGCTTAATTATCAGGATTATTCATTCATTTATTTTCTTTTCGGCTTAGTCCCTTTATTAATCTGGGGTTGCCACAGCGGAATGAACCGCCAATTTATCCAGCGTATGTTTTACGCAGCAGATGCCCTTCCAGCCACAACCCAACAATGGGAACTCTCTCATTCACACTCATAAACTACGGCCAATTTAAGCTTACAAAAATCACCTGTAGTGCATGTCTTTGGACCGCAGGGGAAACCAGAGCACCCGGAGGAAACCCAGAACATGCAATCTCCACACAGAATGCCAACTGACCCAGCCGAGGCTCGAACCATGCAGTGACCTTCTTGCTGTGAGGCGACAGCACTACCGACTGCGCCACCGCACCGCATGTCATTATCAGGATTTTACTGGAGAATTTTAAATTAAGACTAAATGATAGTGTCCAAACATGTTTCCTAAACACTCTCTGCATTTCTGTTGGTTAAAAAAGGATAGTTTTTGGTAATTTTGTCATCGTTTCACTTCACTTGGTCCAAAACTATTTGAGTTTCATTCTTTTGTTGAACACAAAAGAATGTATTTTGAATAAAGCTAGAAACCTGCATCCATTGACTTACATAGTATAAGTTTTTCTACTATGAAAGTCATTGGTTACACATTTTCAACTTTCTTTAAAATATCTTCTTTTAGGTTTGACAGAAGAAAGAAATTCATAAAGGTTTGGATTCATTAAGGTGTGATAAACCAGTTATGTTTTAAAAGGGGGCAAACAATTTTTTACACAGTGCGATGTAGTTTTGTATTTTGTTTTCCTTTAAAATTAAAAAAAAAAACTGCACGATGTGTTTACTTGTGTAAATAAGTAATATTTAAATTAATAATATTTAATAATATTTAATGTATACTAATATTACTAATGTTTTAATAATTAGTTTGATGATCTGAAACATTAAAGTGTGACTAATTGATTTATTTTATCTTTGCCATGATGACATTAATAATATTTTACTAGATATTTTTCAAGACACTTCTATACAGCTTAAAGGGACATTTAAAGGTTTAACTAGGTTAATTAGGTTAACTAGGCAGGTTAGGGTAATTAGGCAAGTCATTGTATAACCGTGGTTTGTTCTGTAGATTATTGAAAAAATATATACCTTAAAGGGGCTAATCATTTTGACCTTGGTATTTAAAAAATAAAAAACTGCTTTTATTCTAGCCGAAATAAAACAAATAAGACTTTCTCCAGCAGAAAAATAATATCAGACATACTGTGAAAATTTCCTTGCTCTGTTAAACATCATTTGGGAAATATTTAAAAGAGAAAAAAATTCAAAGGGGGGGCTAATAATTTTAATATAAAATAATTAGGGGGGCTAAAAAAAAAAAAAAAAAAAAAAAAAAATATATATATATATATATATATATATATATATATATATATATAGTATATATATATATATATATATGTTATATATATATATATATATATATATATATATATATATATATATATATATATATATATATATATATATATATATATATATATATATATATATATATATATATATATATATATATTCATATATATTCATTCATTCATTTTCTTTTTTTCGACTTAGTCCTTTTATTAATCCGGAGTCGCCACAGCGGAATGAACCACCAACTTATCCAGCACATGTTTAAAGCCCTCATATGTATATATAATATATATATATATATATATATATATATATATATATTATATATATATATATATATATATATATATATATATATATATATATATATATATATATATATTACTAATTTTGGATTTGCTGATATTTTTATAATTTGGTATTTTAAAAACATAAGCCATGTAAGCCACTTTTTATCTTCATCCTTCTGTCCTTAACTCATACCCAAATTAAAAAAGAAGATTCACAGCAACTAAATCATAACCTAAAAAGCAACACCAAAACATCTGCTTACGATTTTTTTTAGTTCTTGTGTTAAAACATAATAAAAACTGCAATATATATATACTCCAACACATTCCTGAGGCTCAAACAAGGAGCTGGTGACAGCAACGCAAGGTCGTGGTACTGATTTTTCAAAGACAGCGCGAACAGATGCTTTAAATGCATTGCCTAGGTTGCATGAGCCCAAGTTTGAAGCTGTTGTAAAATACAGTAGGTGATAAAACGAGCTGAAATGGTGTGACCGCACATCATATTTCTATATTTAAGACAGCACCATGTGACATTGCAAGCCATCTGTAAACAGCCTACAATTACGCAGTATTCCCAACATATGCATCCAAACATAAAATGCTCAGGTTGTCTACGCTGAAAGCACCTGTCTGACATGGTACATTATCTGTGGTATAAACATATTAGGCTGACATTTCTAAAGTCGCACAGCAGTGCACAGTCATAACGTTCAGCTCCACACAACAGCTGCATGAAATGTGCTTTCTGGCTTTTGTATGCGTGTCTTACAGAGGACGTTGAGGGGCTGCTCTGTCCTCTTGTCTCCATTGGCGATGGATGGATGATCCACGGCGCAGGCAATCAGAGCGTCGTTGTCGTCTCTGCTGACAGACAGCGTGAGTTCACTGGTCACTGTGTAGGTTGGTTCATTAGGGTTGGACTCCACAACATCAGGACGCCCTGCAAACACACACAAATGCATTGTGATTTCTTAAAGACCATGTGAAATGGTTACTTTTTAGGTTCTTAGATCAGCCAACTCTTTCTCCCTGGTGCCACCTCGCACTCGATTAAGTACAATGGGAGCCAGATCTTTTAGTTCCACGGCTCCTCAGCTATGGAACTCCGGAAGGGGCAGTGATAGTCTTCACACTTTTAAATCTCGTCTCAAGACCCATATTTTTTAAGCAGGCGTTCTTTCGACTATCTTTTAACGTGTTAATTTATACTCACAATTTGTTTGTACTCCTTACATGCATTTAATATTCTGTTTGGCATTTTATTAATTGTTTTGTGCTGTTAATAAATTAATTGTGCTGTTGATGCTTGTTGTAAGGCAGCCTTGGGTGTCCAGAAAGGCGCCATTTACAAATAAAATGAATTATTATTATTATTAGGTGAACAATTAATCCATGCTATTTAATTAATTGAAAAAAGTTTGTTTTGGTAATCTTCGGAAGGATTCGGATTTATACCTTCCAGTCCGTCTCAGCATGGATCAACTTTTATTCTTTTCTCATCATCCTGTTTCATTATTTTTATTAAATATGACTATATGATTATTTAAATGAGTATTTAACTCTGAAATGATTGTAACTAATGAATAAGCTAACACACTGCTTTATGTAAGAATGTTCAGTGTATTTGCCTGTCTCTTTGTAATATTTTCAGGAGCCACCAAACATGGTCAGAGGTCATGGAGATCTTGAGTGGAACTGAAGGGCTGAGGACTGGAAGCAACTGTTTCTATTGTTATTTCTAGGAGTTAATACTATCTAAAATGTCTAAAGTGATTTTACTATTTTATGGTTAATTCTTTTAAAGTGGTTTTACTTTTTATTCAAGATAGACTTTCTGTAGTAAGGATATTATAACTGCCTGAATGTAGATTATACCGGTTTTTAACCAGTTTTGATAAAGACAGCTGAGAGTACATTCAGCCTTGGGTAAGAAACAGGTTGTACTTTAAGTGTGTGTGTTCTATTTGATTGTGGATCCGTTTCACAGGTCTGGAGCCAGCTCTAAACAGTCTAATGGATGTCTGACGTTTATATGCTTGAGATATTTTTCAGAATTGTACGCAGGAACCCCATGTGGAAATTTTCCCAATCAGGTTAGAACACCTCTATGTATGACGCAGTTACTGACGTTATGTGAGAGTATAATTGTTATTGATTTGTGATTGTAAGCAGAGCGGCCTAGGAACTCATTTGCGAGTGTTGAAGCTGGCTTCTGCTGATGAAACTGAAAACTATCTTCAGTAAACTTTATTTATTTATTTGAATCTCTGACTCCGGCTCTTCTTCATCTGAAAAACTGGTCATTCTTTGGGTCAAAACTGTACAATTTTTCCTACACTTCAATCAAATTATGACCATTTGCTTTAGCGTTTGGACTGGTGGTCATTCCCTGTTGATGACAGTTTGACGAAACATTTTTTTTTTTTACCTCTTGCCGTTAGTTTGCTATGGGAAAATGATGAGCAGAAAGAAAGCCCTGCTCACTACTGATTATTCGAGTTTAGCTTGAAGTTCATCAGCAAACTAAAATAAAAGTCTCTGCAATTTCCAGTTTACACAGACTTTAACTATTCTACAAAAAATAAAATTTATATGCACCAATCAACTAGACAAAAATTGGACTTGGAGGGTTTTTGCTTTAAACACATGATCGGCAACCAGACATTGTTTTGTTTTAACTCGCCAATCTCTGTTCTGGACTTGCATACAAACGGCATTGCAATAATTTTGTAGCACAAAGTGTGTGTAAATGAAGTGTTAACAGAGACGCTGCACAGACGAACCAGGAGTCATACTATGCTGACAGATGCCACACTGGGAAAAACACAAAATATTCAGCATTAAATTGAACACATTTTGACCAATGTTGATTTAATACTTTATTTTATGATGTTTACAGTTATATATTACAGTAATTTATTATTTAATTACTTTTAGATTGTACAGATAAAACTTGTGTGTTTGGCCAGTTTTCATTATAGGTGATTCAAGAGTTCCCACTTAGATATTGTTTGACAAATGTTAGCAGGTTTGGCATGCTGTCCCGGGAGAGAACCCTGAGCTCGGAGATAGTTGAGCCCAGGGCTCCCACCTGGTCCATAGAGCATGTGAGGGGAGTACGAGATCAGGTGGTTCTCGAGAGCTCCCCGTGGTAAAGGAGGAAAGGAGGAGAAGGGGTGGAGGGGGGGTTTCTTCGGAAAACGAAGATGAGAGTAGTTCTAGCTAGGCTACTTATAGTGAGTTGGGATTAATCTGATTGGCTAACTAATGAATGTAGATGGGTGGCCAGCTGCAGTCAATCATATCACGTGCTCTTCTCGAAATTTGTTTGTGAAACTTCACTTAAAAATATATTTTTTTGTTACAAAAAGTCAAAGAAAAATATCATAAAGTGTTTATTTGATTTGTGAAAACCTCTATCTAAAGCTAGAGTAAAGGTCTATTATTACTGTACAATATCTGGGTTGCGACACGGTTGCTCAGTGGTTAGCAGTGTCGCCTCACAGCAAGAAGGTCGCTGGTTCGAGTCCTGACTGAGTCAGTTGGCATTTCTGTCTGCCTGAAATCACAGGCAAATCGGTGCTTGTTCACATGAGTAACAATCACACAGTGTGAACCATCAAAGATGCGATCTGAGAGAATCGCTGATGAGGCGAGATATTTGGCATGCTAAATATCTGGAACTATCAGCGATTGTGAAAGTGTTCTGATTGAAAATAACATCTGCGATTACCTACAGCCAATCAGAGAGCAGCACCACTAGTGTGGGTATCTGCCGGCCAGCGGGAGGTTGGGGGAGAAGTTAAAAGGGCTTCTTTTCAGGCTAATTAGACCCAAAAATGGAGGAGAATTTGCTAATTCCCTTTAAACCCAGGTGAGCAAATATGTACATTTTCTAAACCACTAAAGGCTTCTTTCTCATTATGTAGTTAATAACAAATATATACTACATAACCTCGCATTGTTTTCATGTCACTTCTTGAGTGTGTTGGATATAGTTTGCGGATCGAGACAAAGTTGTCTGCAATTCTTCCTATTTTAAAGTCATGCAGTGTGAAACCCCCTGTCGCCATCTATCTTGTAGTGTAAACACAGCAGCAACAGAACGCTACCCTAGATAGCCATGCCCGGTGAAAACATCTGTGACACGACTACTTTGAAAATCGTGCAGTCTGAACTGTGCATTAATTGATTTGTGTTGGGACAACATGAGGGAAATGTGTGGAACCCAGCATTTTTTACAGTGTATGTGTATACATACCTTGAATCTCCACTTGGTCACGGTACCAGTGTAGTTTGGCAGGAGGTTTGCTTCCTGAACTCGTGCAAGTGAGAGTAACCTTGCCACCCTCCTGAACAGCACCTTCGAAACCTGTTATCACCGGCTTACCTGGAACACCTGCAAGAGACAAACAGAGAGGAAAAACTTAACATTTCAGGTGCAATCTGGAGGTAATAAGGACATAACAGCTTACAGAAAAACATAAATAAAATGAAAACAGTTCAGCTCACACAGTCGCAGACAGGCTGTCAACAACAGCTCTAGTTGTTAACCAGAAACAGTGAATGGAGTATACAAATCAAGCAATATGCTAATGAAATATTACTCCAGGAAACATAGAAAGTGCTCCTTTCCAAATTTACTTTGGTAGTCTAAATATGACTTGATTTTAAAAATACTTTATGTACTTAAAGTATTAGTTCACCCAAAAATTCTCATGTTGTTCAACCCCTTGAGACCTTCGTCCATCTTTGGAACACAAATTAAGATGTTTTAGATTAAATCTGAGAGCTCTCTCATTCTTCATAGACAGCAAAAATCCCAAGAAGACCCCAAAACTTTGTCAAAACATATTTATATTGCCAATGTATTGCTGTTTGAATCAGCAGCGCAAACACAAGAATCATATTGTCCATAGTAAACACAAACCAGGACCTGACAATGGAGAGAAAACATGTGAAAAAATATTATTTATTTTACAGTTTTTTTTGGTGCACAAAAGTGTTCTTGGAGCTTCGTATGATTACAGTTGAATCAATGAAGACACATGGAATATCTTGAGAATATTTTTGTAGTCATACAATGCTCCAAGAACACTTTTGTGCACCAAAAAAGTGTCAAATAAATAATACTTTGTTCACCTGTTTTCTCTCCATTGTCAAGTCCTGGTTTCTGTTTACTATGGTCAATATGATGCTTGCATGTTGGACTGCTGATTTAAATGACAATATATTGGCAATAGAAATATGTTTTGAGAAAGTTTTTGGTTCTTTTTTGGGACTATGAACGTCTTGTAATCCTTGCAGTCTATGGAAAATAAGAGCTTTCAGATTTTATCTAAAATATCATAATTTGTGTTCTGATGAATGAAGGATTCAGATGTTTGCAATGACACGATTGTGAGTAATTAATAACAGGTTTCATTCTTGGGTAAACTAACCCTTTGCATTTCACAAATATTAAAAGAATATCTATTTATTTTCCAAGAAAACTTGATGTCTAATTTTACATTTGAGAATTATCATTAAGTTACGAAGTATGCTATCCATTTTAGGTGCAGAAAAGTTAGTTCATGATTTTGTGACTTTTAGGCTGGATTACTGTAATGCTCTGTTCGCTGGTTGCCCAGCATCCTCTATTAATAAACTTCAGTTTTGACTTCAGAGCTCTTACAAGGTCTACGAAATATGACCACCCCCCAATTTATCCTCCTTACACTGGCTGCCAGTTAAGTTCCATATTGATTATAAAATATTGATTCTTACCTATAAAGTTTAGCTCCTGTTTATCTAACCAACCTTCTGTCTCACTACAATCCAACTCGCTCTGTAAGATCTCAAATTCAGGGCTTTTGGTAGTGCCTAGAATAGCAAAGTCTGCTAAAGGAGGTTGAGCCTTCTCATTTATGGCTCCTAAACTTTCAGCAGTGAAAATTAAACCACACTGAACTGAACTAAACTAAACTGAACTTCAACTCTGAAAACGGGACTGACACAGTTTCAATGTACTAAAACGTCTATGTTAAGCTACTTTGATACAATCTACATTGTAAAAGCACTACATGAATAAACATGAATTGAATTGAATATTACCATTAACTGGTTTCAATTAAAAAACTAAATGTTTATTTATTTCATATAAACCTACACCCCATTCAGATGACAATCCATAAATATGGACATATCCACATTCAACCATTTTATGCAGAGGGCTTAAACAGCTTGACCTTTTACAGCAGATTTTGTTCACAAACAACCAACAGTCGTGACCTAAATATGAATTCCATTTGCAATGAAAAATCCTTAAATTTAACATTAATAGCTAACATTTAGTGCCATCAGTCGCAGGCACTCGAGTTGAGAGGATCTCCTGTTTCTGTATTTACCATGTAAATCAGAAAATTTGTTGACTTGAAAACAGATGCAAATTGGATCTTTTGAAATAACTGTGAACTGATTTAACAGGTTTACTGACAAGATTTAGCTTGTTCACAACTCATATTCTCCACTTCAAAATTCATTTTTACTACATTTTTTCCTGCATCCATTTTACCCTAATAAACAAGCTACATGATGTTTTGTGTGAATTATGGGAGTAACTTCTATTAAACTGTAAAAAAAGTGACATATTTTTAAAAACTAGCTACAATAAGTTTTCATTATTCTCCTCACAGTTTATCCATTATTAAAAGTCAACTTATTAGAATTAACAAATTACTTTTAGCAGACCATGAATAATCCCAAAAAACTGGAAACAAGTCTTTCCAGCAGTAACATTACAGACACATACTGAATATAAGGGAACACTAAAAGAAGGGAGGAACAAAACACAGTGAACTCAAAAGAGCTTTGGCCACAGATATGCTTGTGATACTATGGTCACGTTAGGATATAAAGCGTAAAGTTATTTTCATGACAGGATAAAAATACAGCACATAGCCAAACACACCTTTCACCGTTTTCACCATGGGTATGGATTATTTGTAGCACAACCTTATTATCTGAAGGAATTTGTTTCAGTTCTTTTGAATGAAACTTCCACAAAATGGAAGTGAAAACCATAGTCTGAAATGCAGTAGTCAGCGTAAAAGGTGGATAGTGAAGTAAAAAGTGCAGTATTTTGTTTTGGTGTGAAGTAAAATTTAAAATATTCTCTGATTATGTATAGATACTTGATGGAAAAACGCCTATAACTGTCGACTGATGTTACATTAGAATCAGAAAGAGCTTTATTGTCAGGAATGTTCACACATACGAGGAATTTGTTTTCGTGACAGAGCATCTACAGTGCAACAGAATTACAGAGACTGGACAAAAAACATAATAAATATATTTTAAAAATAGAAGTAAGTTCTGTTAAAATCTGTAAATGAAACCATTTCCTGTAGATTTCTACAGAATTCAGAAGTCCACCATTAACTCAGTCTGCCCTTTGCATGTTTTTCTTATTATATAATAAATTGGCAAATGCAAATTTTTTATCGGCCAAAAGCAGTACAACACTCTCAGCTCCCGTTTAACAAATTTGACTGCGTTTAAATCAATTATGCAGATTTCCCCCCCAAAAAACGTGGCAGAAAATGTGGAGAGGTGTGCAGGTTTGCGTGGGCTTGGTCACATCAAACATGCTTACACGGAGCCGCTGGTGTTATATTTTTTTTAAAAGAGGTGAAGCACAGATGTAAGTTATCAGTGGCAAATCGTGAATGGGTGTTTAATCATGTTGGTTTGCAGCATGGCTTCAGAAAGTTTTTATCAAATAATATACATTCATTCATTTACCTTTGGCTTAGTCCCCTGTTCATCAGTGGTCGCCACAGTGGAAAGAACCGCTAACTTATCCAGCATATGTTTTACACAGAAAATACCATTCTAGCTGCAAACCAGTACTGGAAAACATCCATACACACATACACTACGGAAAATTTAGCTTATTCAATTCACCTATAGCGCATGTCTTTTGACTATGGGAGAAACCAGAGCACCTGGAGGAAACCCATGTGAACACTGGGAGAACATGCAAACTCCACACAGAAATGCCAACTGACCCAGCTGGGACTCAAACCAGTGACCTTCTTGCTAAGGTGACAGTGCTAACCACTGAGTCACCATGTCATCCCTATTAAATAATATTTTACTTTTTGCAATATCCAATATAAGGGATATACTCACTCACTAAAGGGAATATCAATACTCACTCACTATCCTTCAGCTTAGTCCCTGATTTATCAGGGGTCTTCACAGCATAGTGAACCACCAATTACTCTGGCATATGTTTTATGCGGCAGATGCCCTTCAAAGTCACTGCTAAGTTTAACCATAAAAGAGCGAAACTTTATCATTTGCATGTGTTTTTAAGGTCTGTGACTGAGCATTTTAAGACAGTTTAAAACATCTGGGCACCAAAAATTTGGATGTTTGGATGTTTAACAAAGATTAATTGTATTTAATTATTTAAAGGATGAACGCTTTTAAAAATAAAACATAAATTTCATTAATATAATTTAATTAATATCAATAATATAATTTTTTTACTTAGCATATTTGTCTTGTTTCTGGTCCAAACACTTTCAGAAATAAAGGTATATGAGCTGTAACTGGGGTAGCACCTTTTCAAAAGGTACAAATTTGAACTTAAAAGGACTATATTAATACTCAAGGATACATATTAGTACTTAAAAAGTACAAAAGTTTTCCTCTTAAAATATTTAGGTACTACTACTGTATGTATGTTTGATGTACCAATAAGGACCCTTTAGGTATAAATGTGTACCTTTTGAAAAGGAACCACCCCAGTGACAGCTTGCATACCTTTATTTCTGAGAGTGAATATATACACATCAAAGTGAAAATAAGATAATTTTTCTTACCCCATTAGTAAATAAGTTTGCTTATTATAAGGAAAAACTCTTCGGGCCCTATCATACACTCGGCGCAATAAGGTTTTCCGTCACATTGTTTAAATAGCAAATCCATTTGTGGACTCATGGGTGTTCTGGTCTAGAAAAGAGGTGTGTTAAGGCGCATTGTTGATGCGTTGCTATTTTGAGGAACTAAAATATACTGCGCAATTGACCAGCTGAAAGTAGGTCTAAAGCCCAGCGCAGAGAGCATTAGTTGTGCGGCTCACTTACACATTGTTTAAACACGTGGATCTACAGCAATACACAAATATCTTTACAAATTAAAAAAGAACAAACTAAACAATATGCATATTTATATTTGTTTTTATTAAAACAAGCTTAGATTTGTCCACCTGTCGGGTTTTGGACCTAATGGGGCATAGCATGTGTGTTTGGATATAACTCAGTTTTTTGACCACACTGGAAATTAGAACTGAATGTAGAAATAGTTTTGAAACGAATCTTTGCGCTTAACAAACGAAATTAAATATGTAGGCTAATGGATGTCTTCAGTGGAGTGTGTACATCCCCATTTCCTTATCCACAAAAGAGAGAAAGAGAAAATAATGGCCGGTTGGAGGAGGCTCATTCTTTATCCTCTCGCTGCAAATGGTCTGTTTAACTGTTTTCTTGCTAGTGAAGCGTTCAGTTTTTCCATTTACAAAGTCCGCCATGTAAATAGCAAATGCATTTTGACTTATTTCTTCTGAAGGTGAAAAGAAAACAATATTTTTACTTGATTTACTTATGTCCTTGATCTATCTTTAGATATTTAGATTAGAAATGAGACAAAACAAAGTAAGAAAAGCATTTTTTTAACATTGTGATTATTTAATTTCTGTACCTGAATACTGTTAGACTCCCCAGACAATTGTAAGAGAAAGCTATCTGAACCATCTTGTGAAAGTGTATTCATATCACAATATTTATCAAAGAAAAATAAAATATTGCAATATCAATATTGTGCAGCCCAGTATCGAGGAAAACTGAACGAACATAGAGAACATGCCGAACTTCTCTGTGTGTGGAAAGTATATCAAACTGAGATTTTCATCTAGGATGAGACAGTATTGTTTATACTGACATACTTTGATAATAAAAATATGTTTGAAAAATATTGATGATATGATATCTTTTATTTAATGCCATGTCAGCTTCATTGACTATCTTCATGGCAAAACGAATTCAGAATAATACGAATATTTGAAATATAAAGACAAAGAGTGAGCCGCTGTCAGATAAGAGCATGATCCACGTTTTTAACTTGAGACGTGCTTTATAATATTAAGCGATTTAAATTCAATCATTCATAAATTCAACCTACGCGTCTCACAATACTGTCAGTACGTTTTCTTTAATGCATTTCCCTCAGCACACAACTTACATCTTGTATTTGCTTGTATACCTGTCTGTAAGTGTTACAAATTAATGCAAGTCTTTTCCATTTTACATAAAAAATGATTCTGACAGCAAGCCTACTTAAATTTCACCTAAACAAGAACCAGTGCACTCGTGTGCATCAAATAGACAGAGCAGATAGGAACAAAAGTGTGATTATTCATTCAAATATTTTGCATCCAAGCATTTCAGCTTTTTTTTCAGCTTTGACAGTTTGTTCAGTAAACCAATGTTTAATAAAAAATATTACCAACAAAAACCATGGTTTGTTTTTTTCCCTGTAGCACTGAAAGCAAACCGCAATGTGACTTCTAAACAACAGTATGTATTGAACTGTCATTTTTTGTACTGTTACACAAATATATATAGTGCACTATATACAGTATATATACAGTGTACTGCTGAGTGCTGTGGGCTTGGTGAGCTTTTCAGTGTGACCTTTCGGTCTGAATTGAATGTGAATAAAAATTTGATCAAAAGTGACTGTGCTGCGAAATTATGGCAAGACGGGGCTTCAGACTAACATTTGAGAGCCACTAAATTTTGCAGATGTTAGCACTAACACCTGATTTGGTAGCATGGTACATGTAATATTAATATTTTTTTAAATCGAGATTTGTCTCTGAGAATTGCACATTTGACAGCAGCTTGAGAGTAGCAGAAGTGGGAGAATTTATATTTCTATGACATTGTTATCAAAAATAAGATCCTCCATGCAAAAGCACAGTAATATGATTTATTAACATTATTATATATAGATTTAATACATTATTAATACAACATAAGTTGACATTAACATCTCACATTTCTGCCAATGGCTCCTGTTAGTGCTACTACAGTACAAGCATGATAATTGCTGGTGATTTGTAGAATCAGGGTTCCAACTTTTTAGCCAAATATTGAATGACCTAATATCGAATATCGAATTTCCAACACAATCTCGCAACAATTCGTAACTTTTTGATTTAGTGGCTAATTTGTATAAATTTTATAAGATCTCATTTATACAATTTAGTACAATTTGCTTATCCCCCAATGACAGTTGGGTGCCAGGCCTCTTTTCTAAAATCGTACATTTTCTTACGACTGAACTCGTATGAATTAGCCACTAAACTGACAAAACATAAAATACTTACGTTTTCTCGTGAGATCAGGCTAGAATTTCCTTGACATCTTATGAAAACAGACCACTGTTTTGGCTATATATTGAGGGGTGTAACTTCCACTGGGGACAGGAGGGACATGTGCTTCCCACTTTTCAAAATCCCATTTGTATTCCCCTCATTTTTTCAGATTTTTTTATCTGCGCGCCATGGATGGACAGAGAGAGTCTGTGTCTAATAACTTTGCATTCATGCTCTAAAAATAACTCTGTGAAAGTTCTAATGAGCAGGTATGAGCATATTCCAAGCCGCAGCATAAGATGACTATAATGGGAACATGGATTCAGTATATTAGCTCTGAATAATGATATTTTCTGTTAGACAAAATATGTCTACACCTGCACTGTAAAGCCCAACAGTCAACTTTATCAAAGCAAATGAGTGTAGTTAACAAAAAATTTACTGAAAGTTAATTCTACTCATTTGAAAAGAGTTTTGAACTCAGTATTGACGGTAATGAGTTAATACCTCATTACTTCAACTTAAATGGAGTAAGTTCACAGTACTCATATAGATTAGTTTTTTTTTTTACTCAAATGGTTTGTAGCAATCAGTTTCCGATTTGAGTTGCCTTAACTTTTTGAGTTTTACAGTACTCAGTTGATTAAAGTTCTTTTCCTTTATTGGGTTTTACTGTGCTCAAATTGCTTCTTTTACTCAAATGGATTAGGTTTACAGTACTCATTAGGATTAGTTTTTGAACTTAAATGGTTTGTTGCAATCGGTTTCCTCAAATGGTTTGAGTTACCTTAACTGTTTGGGTTTTATAGTGTGTAGATGTTCATTAAGTTTAGGTTGCGCTGCACAGACAAATATTTTATTTTTATTTTACAATTAATAAAAAAACGATCAATATTTTTATATCATTTCCATAGAATTTCATTTTGCTGATGCCTACATGCAATTGATATTATAAAATTATGATTCAGAACACTTTTTTCTTTCTTTAAAAATATTTTTAGGTTAGTTTGAAATTAAATGTGTTTAATCAGCCTATTTTTACCTGGATTTTGTACAGCATAGTCCCTATATATATGTGAATGCAGGTAATGGGATTTAAAATGAAAACATTTTCCTCAGTTTTGTGTCCCTCCACTTCTCAAACCAAAGTTAAACCCTGGTATATATTAATAATATAAAATTAAAATAATATACTAAAATAATTAGACATAATAAAATAACTTTAATTAATATTATGAGAACAACAATGGATAATTTAATTTACCTTAGATTTTGAAAAAAAAACTGTTAGTGTGGGTGCAAAGTGCTTCCTTTCTCATATTTGATAGCTCAATAGTTGTTTTTATAAACGTTAAATTTAGAATTTCTGTTGTCTATTTTTTAACACTTAGGGCTCTATTTTAATGATCCATGCGCAAAGTGCAAAGCACAGGGTGCAAAAGCATTAAGAGTGTGTCAGAATCCACTTTTGCTATTTTAAGGACGGAAAAGTCCACTTTGCGCCATGGCGCATGGTCTTACAGGGTTGAGCTTATTCTCTTAATGAGTTATAGGTGTGTTTTGAGAATAAACCAATTAGAGTCTCATCTCCCATTCCCTTTAAGAGTTAGTTGCGTCGCACCATGGTGCATTTACATGGTGGACTTTGTAAGTGGAAAACCTGAACGCTTCACTAGCGAGAAAACAGTTAAACAGAGCATCTGCAGCGCGAGAATGAGAGATGAGCCTCCTCATGATTTACTTTCACTTTCACTCTCGTGGATAGGGAAACGTGTTGTACGCACAGACATCTATTAGTCTATACATAATTAATTTCATTTGTTAAGCGCAAAGATTTGTTTCAAAACTATTTCTAAATTCAGTTCTAATTTCCAGCAAATTAATAAATGAACAATAATAACGAAGTCAAAAACTGAGTTATATCCAAATACACGTTCTGTGCCCCTTATGGTCCTAAACCTGACAGGTGGACAAATCTATGCTTGTTTTTAATAAAACAAATATAAATATGCATATAATAAATAATACTGCTAATATTAATAACATTATACAAAAGCAAATTGTCATGAATAAACTGAAAAAGCCCCCAAGATGAAGAAGGCATTAAAGTATGGTTTTTATAATTATGGAAGCTAGAAAATAATATTGTTTGTAATATTTTAATCCTTTATATTGATATCCTATATATATCCTTATTATATCCTATATATATATATATTGAATATTTTAATTCTTTTTCATTTGTAAAGATATTTGCATATTGCTGTACACCCTGTGTGTATTAAGCAATGTGTCAGCGAGGCGCACAACTAACGCGCTCTGCGCTAGACCTGATTTGATCTGGTCTGTTTAGGTTTCTCAAAATAGCAACGCACCAGCAATGCACCTGAACACAAATCCTTTTTGAGACCAGAACGCCTATGGGCGCACATATGAGCGCAAATGCATTTGCTATTTAAACAGTGTGGCGCAAAACGTCAAAACGACTTTTGCACCAAGCTGTAACTAGCAAACAACAATTGCGTCGCGCATTGCGCCTGGTGTATGATAGGGCCCCTAATCTTTGAAGAGTTATTTTAAAGTCAAGTTCTTGTATATTGAACTAAAATGTATATTATGTTTAATGTTACACTGTAAAACCCAATAAGTTAAAGTAACTCAAACCAATTAAGGAAACCAATTGCAACAAACCATTTAAGTTCAAAAACAAATCCTAATGAGTACTATGAACTTAATCCATTTGAGTAAACGAAGAAATCTGAGCAATGTCAAACCCAATAAATGAAGAGAACTCAAACCAACTGAGTACTGTAAAACTCAGTAAGTTAAGGCAACTCAAACCGTTAGAGGAAACCGATTGCTACAAATCATTTTAGTTTCAAAAAACTAATCTATATGAGTATTGTGAACTTAATCCATTTGAGTTGAAGTAATGAGGTATTTACATTTACATTTACATTTAGTCATTTAGCAGACGCTTTTATCCAAAGCGACTTACAAATGAGGACAAGGAAGCAGTTTACACAACTATAAGAGCAGCAGTGAACAAGTGCTATAGACAAGTTTCAGGTGTGTAAAGTCTAAGAAGCAAAGCATTAGTAAATTTTTTTTTTTTTTTTTTTGAGAGAGAGTACAGTTAGTGGTATAGCCAGAGAGGCAGTTAAGATTAGGAAGGAAAGTGGAGACTAAACAGTTGAGTTTTTAGTCGTTTCTTGAAGACAGCAAGTGACTCTGCTGTTCTGATGTAGTTAGGGAGTTCATTCCACCAACTGGGCAGATTGAATGTGAGAGTTCGGGAAAGTGATTTCTTCCCTCTTTGGGATGGAACAACGAGGCGACGTTCATTCACAGAAGTGAGAGCAGATACGAAGGAGCAAAGCCAGAGGTCGCTTTGTAAGCAAACATCAGAGCTTTGAATTTGATGCGAGCAGCAACTGGCAGCCAGTGCAAACGGGTGAGTAGCGGAGTGACATGAGCTCTTTTGGGTTCATCAAAGACCACTCGTGCTGCTGCGTTCTGAAGCAGCTGAAGAGGTTTGATAGAATTAGCTGGAAGCCCGGCTAGCAGAGAGTTGCAATAGTCATTTAATTAACTCATTGACTTCAACATTGAGTTCAAAACTCTTTTTAAATGAGTAGAATTAACTTTCAGTCAATTTTGAGTTAACTACACTCATTTCATTTGATAAAGTTGACTGTTTACAGTGTAGCTTTAATTAACAGGTACAGTCTGCTGACTGCATTTGACTTACGTGACTGCCAGTCGATGTATTAAAATGTAAGTATTAAATTATTAAAATTGTTTAAGTGTAATATACATAAAAATCAAAAAATATTGTGTAGAAAAAGGACATTTTGATAAATGGAAACTAACATTTAAAACAACAAACAAAAAATGCCTGATATTCCATGACTTTTAAAGAAATCATGGGACACGTGTGAAATGAAAAGCCTTCCAGCATGTTTATAGTAGGACCGTGTTTCAGCTGATTTTTGTGAAGGAGGATATCAGTGCTGTTTCATTTGGCTTTAAACTAGAACTTTGTGTTTTTTGAACTCAAACTCTTCTCACTGGATTTCACTGCATGTTGAGCACTGATGTAAACAATTGTTGCAGTGAAACGCATTTAGTCTGGTCATTGCTGTGTTTTCTTTTGTACCAAACCAATCCATGGGGTCAAACTAGTATTGTTATTTCATTCCACTTTTGCTACGTTCCTTGATGCATCTCATTCGCAACAGAATGTCATCGCTTATCAGTAGGTAAAACGGTTGCGGCACCAGCAGGACCTCCAACAAAACTTGGTAACACTGGCAGAAATAAAGGTCACAAAATGTCGGGAGCCCTACAAGAAAACATTGATTTGCCTTCACCTTACACACAAAAAAACAAACCAACAAACAGCATAAACAGTGTAGTCTGACTTATAAACAAATTACTCTTATTTATCCCTCAGAATCAGATAGACAAACATTCTTAAGAACTCACTGAACCTGCCAGCTACTCACTCCCTGACCTCCAAAGCACTATTGCGAATGTATGATTCAAAAATTCAATATTTTAATATTTAAATTTTATATGTTTAACAGCAGGAGCCATCTGTATCAGTCCCATGCCAGTGTTTGACTGAATGACAGCAATGGTTTAATTTTCTAATGGTGTCTATTGCATCACCATTTCAATAACTGGCCATTTGTGGCTAAAATCACTTTGAGAGCTTTCATAATCATCTAATAGAAAAACCATGCTCTTAGAGGAGACAAAATATATTAATTGAAAGGCCATGATATAAGGCACCCATGGTAGTCATAGATGTGTGATGTGGAAGGATAGGAATGAATGATAGATGGATGGATAGATGGATGGATGGATGGATGGATGGATGGATGGATGGATGGATGGATGGATGGATGGATGGATGGAAGGATGGATGGATAATGACGATGACAGACACTGGTAGAACAATAGACAACAATATAATCAAATGATAAATAAAATGACAGGATGGATGGATGGATGGATGGATGATGACAATGGTAGACACTGGTAGAACAATAGACAACAATGTAAACAACTGATAAATAAAATGATAGATAGATAGGTAGATAGGTATAGAATAGATAAAACAACAGACAAATATAGAATCAAACGACAGAATGATAAATTGAACGACGGATGGATGAATGGATGGATAATGACAATGGTAAACAATGATAGAACAATAGACAACAATATAATCAAATGACAGGATGATTAGAAGGATGGATGGATGGGTAGATGGATGGATGGATGGATGGAAAGATAATAGCAATGGTAGACACTGCTAGAACAATAGACAACAATATAATCAAATGATAGAATGATAAATAAAATGACAGAATGATTTGATGGATGGATGGATAAAATAGATAAAACAAAGATAGAATCAAATGACACAATGATAGATAGAATGATAGAAAGACGGACGGACGGACAGACAGACAGAGAGACAGACAGAAAGGTAGGTAGGTAGGTAGGTAGGTAGATAGATAAATAGATAGATAGATAGATAGATAGATAGATAGATAGATAGATAGATAGATAGATAGATAGATAGATAGATAGATAGATAGATGGATAGATGGATAGATGGATAGACGGACAGACGGACAGACAGACAGACAGACAGACAGACAGACAGACAGACAGACAGACAGACAGATAGATAGATAGATAGATAGATAGATAGATAGATAGATAGATAGATAGATGGATAGATGGATAGATGGATAGATGGATAGATGGATAGATGGATAGATGGATAGATGGACAGATGGACAGATGGACAGACGGACAGACAGACGGATAGACGGATAGACGGATAGACGGATAGACGGATAGACGGATAGACGGATAGATGGATAGATGGATAGATGGATAGATGGATAGATGGACAGATGGACAGATGGATAGACAGATAGACAGATAGACAGATAGATAGATAGATAGATAGATAGATAGATAGATAGATAGATAGATAGATAGATAGATAGATAGATAGATAGATAGATAGATAGATAGATAGATAGATAGATAATGATGATGGTAGACACTAGTAGAACAATAGACAACAATGTAATCAAATGATAAATTAAATGACAGAATGATTGGATGGATGGATGGATGGATGGATAGGTAGGTATAGAATTCATAAAACAACAGACAAAGATAAATCAAATGACAGAATGACTGATAGGATGGATGTATAGATGGATGGATGGGTAGAACGATAGATAGAATGATAGATAGAATGATGGATGGATGGATGGATGGATGGATGGATGGATGGATGGATGGATGGATGGATGGATGGATGGATGGATGGATGGATGGATGGATGGATGGATGGATGGATGGATGGATGGATGGATGGATGGATGGATAGATAGATAGATAGATAGATAGATAGATAGATAGATAGATAGATAGATAGATAGATAGATAGATAGATAGATAGATAGATAGATAGATAGATAGATAGATAGATAGCCTTATCTCTGTGTACACACTCTCATAATTACACAAATACTATCCCTTAAATTGCCATTTGGTCAAATTTAGTTATTTTTGTCTAAAAGTACAGGATGAGTCAATTACATGATTCATGTAAAGTAAAAAAATAAATGAACCACAAATTGGAATTGGCCTGTTGCTTGTAAACAAATTGGCAATCGGTATGAGCACATCACTACTTACAGCCTTGATATACTGTATATAGCAATAGCAATTTCTACTGAGAGCTCCCACTCTAAGAGAAAATGCGCGCACACATACACACTTACCGAGTACAGTAACTGTGGCTCGTGCGGTCCGTACAGGCATGGTGAAAATGGAACAGGTATATTCTCCATCATCTGACAGCTGAACATCCCCGATGGTGATTATCAGCTCCGTGGCCGTGGACTTTACCAACTGGATACGGTTATCTCTCAGTGCTGAAAAAGACAGAACCGATAAGAGGAACACATACACTACATAGGTGCCGTACACTACAAGTTTTAGCATTTTATTTCCCTCCCCTGAAGTCGGCTGATAACGCAAGTCAAAATATCTGGCAGCAAAACCATTGTGATTTAGATTTATGTGATTGCTTTCCACCATCTCTCTCTGTAACATTTACATTTCCTTGCTGTATCACAAGCAAAACGACAACAGCAACAACAAAACAGAACATAAGCAGTCTTATCTGTACAAACCCCATCCGCACAATGTTCGAATGCCTCTGAGATCCAATTAAAATGTGTTTTTTCTTTAAGTACACCTCTTAGTTTGAAAGGTCAGATCAGATTTCAAAGCTTTTTTTCCATTCATTATTCAGCAATGTGACGTTTACAACATCATGCAGAGTGCGCAATATTGTCTGATCCAAACACTTTCCTTTTTGCTTGCATCTAGCGAGCCATGTGATGTTCACCATGTAGTGAACAGCGTAACGAGTCAGCAGTTTTGGATAGTATACTGTATGCATGAATGCATAAAATGCCTCTGTTCTCTTCCAGATCTGGTGAGTTCAGCAGCACAGTGAGATGACAGACACGAGTACAGGCAAACTTTCCAGTTCTCTGTGCTCTCTTTCTACTGACAGCTACTCTCAGTTGTTGTATGAGAAAGTCTCTTGGCATCGTGCTGATGCTGACATTATTACTATAGCAACCCTTGTAGATACACTCGATATTGACTACCCGATGATTCCACCCAGAGAAATGACAGTGCAGACACTCATGCTTCCGATTAGGTTTGTGTTCAACCAAGCCCTGGAATGTACATTTGGGAATCCATTATGTAAATGACCTACATTCTGATTGGTTAACAGTATTGTTCATCAGAGCAAGCCAAGCGGATGAGCATTGAACAAGCATGTTCAAATGCTCAGGGTTTATGTCATACTTAAAATGGGTTTAAATGAATTATTCTATATCTTAAAAGAGAAAGCTAATTTCCTAATTTCCATTTAGAAATAAGATAAAACATACATAAAAAATGTGTCTAAGCTTTAATGTCATCTATATGCTAATATAGATTTATATGCTATGCTTTCAAAAAAGTTAACTTCTGAAAGATTTATATATTTAAATATACAGTCTCTCTCTCATGGTTTCCCACCACTGATTAATAAATACAAAGGACATTGTGACTTTTTGATTAGAAGGTTGTTACTTTTATTCTCACCATTGAAAGAAAACATCTCACACTGCTACTCGTGTGATATTATATATATATATATATATATATATATATATATATATATATATATATATATATATATATATATATATATAATATCACACGAGTAGCAGTGTGATATGGCTGTATATTGGCACTAGTGGGAGGCGTGCGTTGGCTTGAGGCCGCAGGCCGAGTGCCTTAGTCTCCCACCAGTGACGATTATACAGCCACATCGCACTGCTACGAGTGTGATATTGCGTTTATACAACAGTTCAACACCATAATCATGTGTATCAAAAAGAAAAATTAAACACGGAAAGTCTCAAAACCCTTTTGTATAAGGAACTACTTTCTTCCGACATTCATTTACATCTGCAGCTGATGTCAGAACAGCAGAAGCCGTTACTAACTCACCAACGTCACTTTAGAGCTAGTATTTGAATGATTCTCTAGAGTAATGTCTAAAGTGATGAAAAAACAGGTGATTTTGCTCACTTTTTAAGATTATAATGTTTATATTTAAGATTATATATATGAACGGCATGCAATACCATCTCAGTCTACAGAGATTTCCCAGTATTTCTCTGTTGCAATCAGGATACCATAATAATTAACCCCGAACAAGCCAAAGCAACGCAAACACTACCAGAATACTGTTGTGTTTGTGATAGGAAAAAATCTAAACACATGTGGGTATTTCTACTTTCTTTCTGTTTACTGAACTAGTCTGCAATAGCGAAAACAGGAGACGCATTAGAAACAGATGGCTATCTCCGGTATTAAGACTTTAAGATGAGTCCCACACTACAATTATTATGGTATAAATACAGCACTATAACAAACAAAAGAGAGAGACCGACTTAAAAAGCAACTTACCAGTATTATAATGATTTGATCAGCTGTAGTTTAAAATTACGCTGGGTTTTTCCTCACCTGTAAGGGCTTATTATGCAATATCACCCTCTTGTGGATGGACAACGTCAACCGTCTTTGGTCTGCTCAATGACAGGTTAATGGCCGCTGATGCGGTTATGGATATGTGACGCATTATACTGTCGAACAGCAGGACTATTTGTCAAACTGTAGAATGTCCTCTGCTTGTTGCTGTATGTAGACAGGGAGGAGTAATACAAAGGTATATATATATATATATATATATATATATATATATATATATATATATAGAGAGAGAGAGAGAGAGAGAGAGAGAGAGAGAGAGAGAGAGAGAGAGCCTCTCATACAACCTCTTCACTCTTGTGTATGACTCCGCCCACTAAGAGTGACAGCGGATCAATAAACTGACTACAGTTTGACAAATATTGCGGCTATTGGACAACATAATGTACTTTTAAAGCTTTTTTAGTCGAGAATGTAATTGTTTAGATTGCAACTTTATTAATATATACTTTAGCAGTTTATTTTACAAGACAGTGCCTATTTGAAATATTTATCATTTTGGAGATTCAGCACGTTGGCGGCCATTAGCCTGTCATACTAAGCAGAGCAAAGACGGTGGACGTTCGCCACAAAATGGCAACAGAGACTGCATAATAAGATAAGGTAAGATAAACAGCATTTTGTCAGCATAAGTTTCAAACTACAGCTGAACAAATCATTACAGAATAGGTAAGTCGATCTCTCTTTCTTGTATTTTGTAGTGCTGTATTTATACCATAGTAATCTGGTAGTGTTTGCTTTGCTTTAGCTTTTTTAGGAATTAATTATTGTGATCTCCTGATTGCAACAGAGAAATACTAGAAAATCTCTGAAGACTGATGGCATTTCATGCCGTTCAGCCTTTTAATCGTAAAATGTGAGCAAAATCACCTGTTTTGTCATAATTTTAGACATTATGCTAGAGAATCATTCAAATACTAGTTCTAAAGTGACGTTTGTGAAGTTGCAACGGTTTCTGCTGTTCTGATGGTCAGCTGCAGATGCAAATAAATTGTGGAAGAAAGCAGTTCATCTTACAAAAGAATTTTTGAGACTCTGTGTTTGATTTTCTTTTGTATTTACACAATTATGCCATCAAACTGTTGTATTTAAACGCAATTTCACACTTATAGCAGTGCGAAATGGCTGTATATCGTCACTGGTAGGACACTAAGGTACTCGAGCCAATGCACGCCTCCCACCAGTGCCGATATACAGCCATATCGCACTGCTACTGGTGTGATGTATGTCGTTTTATCACACAATTTTATTTTGTTTAACAGTTTAATTTTAAATAACAGCACTGTCATCTTCAAGAAACTGACAGATTGTTGTCAAATCAGTTGCTCTAAATGAGAAAGCCCCTCCCCCATCTGTGTTTGTCTGACCAAACAGGCTGGCAATGATGGGGAAAACTTGTTTGAAAAGTTATTATTTTTGCTAATGGTGCAGAAATCACACACTTCACCTTTGAACAAAAGGAGAACTTGTGTCTAAAGCAGATTTACAGTAAATGTGTGTGTGTGCGCGCTTCATGCTTTATCAGTAAGTGAAGGGCACTTAATTTGTCTTCATCAGCTGCTGTTCCTCTGTCCTCCATCCTGCTCTTTCATGCACACACTCCTCCTTTGTCATTCCTCACTTTATCTCTCTTCGCTCATCCACCCATCCATCGTCCCTCCACACTAATCTGTTCATCTCTTCACACTTGTGTGCTACTGTTCACCTTTAACTGAGCTCTCGTCTCTACACTGCTGAAAATCTGTATTTGGCTTTCCAAATATCCAAACATTCTTCAAACGAGATAAATGTACTCGAGAAGCAAAATTGTGTGAGATAATGAGATTTGTTTT
This sequence comes from Danio aesculapii, assembly GCF_903798145.1. Classification (NCBI taxonomy): domain Eukaryota; kingdom Metazoa; phylum Chordata; class Actinopteri; order Cypriniformes; family Danionidae; genus Danio; species Danio aesculapii. The sequence goes on from NC_079436.1 coordinate 44,152,550, forward strand.
CAAAGAATTTATCACGAATCGAGTTTATTTCTCACCGCTAATTGTTTTTTGTCCTGTTTTAAGCATAAACCACACTAAATTTAGATTGACTGCAATAGGGACAGACGAATGGACTTAATTGGAAACTCTTCCTACGTATATAAAGAACATTTATATCGCTTTAAGGCGCCACATTTGTGGCTGCATTTCTCTTCTCCCCTCTTTTAACGCTCCATCCATCCTTTTCATTCAATAGACTGTTTTCTATTTCTGCTTCTTCATGGTGCTCTCTTGTCGCCTTCTTTTGTTTTCCTCTTTAATCAGGTCACCCCTCCGTTCCCTCTCTCTCCATCACCTCGTTTTCTGTTATCACGGAGCCACCTGTTTGTTTTTAGGGTGATATTAATGTTTTAGGAAGGTGTCTCGCGCATTCTTTCTTGTGTTCGGTGTTGAGGGACTAAGAGCTCTGGGAAAATCTCTAAGGAAGGGTCCGACGAAAATCAATTTCCTGTTCGGAGCGAAATGGCAAGTAATTGCAATCACAGACCACAGACTTAAAAGCGATTGAGTAAAAGAGAGGTCATAAAATGTCCATTTGCTAAAGTCAATGTGAATCGCCGCTTACAACCCGATTTATCTGTAATTTGACACCTTTTTTTGGTGTGTGTGTGTGTGTGTGTGTGTGTGTGTGTGTGTGTGCGGCAAACTAGATAGTCTACTAAGAATATATAAATAAATGTACTTAAATGCTTATTGGATTTTGAAAAAGAGAGATTAGTAAACAGGATTCAGCGTGACCAAATGAGAGTTTGCTACTCAATAAATAAATGACTTTCTTTTCACACAACTGCTTCAGAAGAGAGTCTAAAACATGTAGACCTCTCATATTTGTGTTATTTTTGGAGCCATGGGCAGCTTCAGTTCTCATTCATTTTTATGGATAACCTGAAAGCAGCTAGGATATAGCACAAAACATCTTCGTTTGTGTTTCAGGTAGAGACCAAACTAAATATAGTACATGTAAACAGTATACATACTATACAGAGAAGAACAGAGCCTTAAAATTGTGATCAAAGCTACACTCACTGGTTGCTTTATTAGGTACATGGCATAGATTCAACAAGGTACTGGAAATATTTCTCAGAGATTTTGCTCCATATTGACATGATAGCATCACGCAGTTGATGCAGATTTGTTGGCTGCACAGCCTGTGCGAATTGTAGCCTCTGACCTCTGGCATAAACAAGGCATTTGCTCCCACAAAACTGCCACTCACTGGACATTTTCTCTTTTTCTGCCATTCTCAGTAAACCCTAGAGATGGTTGTGTGTGAAAATCTTAGTAGATCAGCAGTTTCTGAAATACTTAAACCAGCTTGTCTGGCACCAACAACCATGCCACATTTAAAATCACCTTTACTCCCCATTCTGATGCTCGATTTGAACTGCAGCAGATTGTCTTGACCTTGTCTACATGCCTAAATGCTTTGAGTTGCAGCCATGTGATTGGCTGATTAGAAAATTGCGCTAACAAGCAGTTGGACAGGTGTACCTAATAAAGTGGCCAATGAGTGTATATCATCTAAAAGGAATATGAGCTGCTTTCCTCAGGCATGAGTAATTATTAAAAAAAAAAATATATATATATAAATAATTATAAATACAAAATAATTTCTTATTGTTTAAAATGAGTTGAAACAACACAATTCTTCAGTTTTTTTTTTTTTTTTTTTGGGGGGGGGGGGATTCAATCCACTTATTTTTTTTATATATAATTTTACAAATTAGTAAAATATTAAGTTAACTTAATTTGTGTTGAGACAAGATGAAGGAATTGTGTAGAACCCATCATTTATTTACATGTATCAGCCTGTAAGTTAAACAGGTAAAAACTTTCATTAATTGGGTGTTTTGTGGAATGCTTTTTGTACATGCTTATGTATTATTAATAGCTGTTTTGTTACTAAAATGTAGTCAATCCACTCTCTTTATTGCCCAAGAAAAAGAAGAAAATATAACATTTGAGCCAAACATTACAGTAGTAAACAATAGTGTTTTCAATTCATATGAGCCTGAAAACCGCATAACTCAATGCACACACATTAAAAAATCGTTATGGAGTTGCATTACATGCAGCTTTGCTAATTAATAACAGGATCTTATCTTGTCGCAGTGATGATGCTGTGCTTTCTAACGTCTTTAGAGGACAGCCTGAAGTTCAATCAATCGAAACTGGATCTCAGGTAGGTGGCTATAATGGTTAGGGACTACGAGTAAAGACCAATCAGGGACTGTTTTACACTTTGGAACTGATTGATTGCTCAGACTCCCAGCCGTATAATTCACCATAGAATAGAAGCACACAACTGAAAGATCAATGTTCATCCACCAGGATCTTTTTACTTCTTACATTGTTGTATTTGAGTGAACATCTTCATACATGCAGGATTTTTCGCTGTTAAACTTTATCTAAAGGTACAATTCTGGCTATTATCAAACCATTAGCTATTACTTTTAGCTCAATAAATATGTGTAAAATTGAAACTGTGATGGAAAAGAGCAGCCAGGACATAGTACAAAACATCTTTCTTTGTGTTTCAGGTAGAGACCAATATAAATGTAGCACATGTAAACAGTTTACATACTGTATATACAGCATACACGCGATAAAGAAGCAGAGCCTTAAAATTATTTGTGATCAACGCTACACTTGCCAGCCACTTTAATAGTACACCTTACTACTACCGGGTTGGACCGCCTTTTGCTTTAAAGAACTTCCCTAATCCATCATAGTATAGATTCAACAAGGTACTGGAAAAGGTGCTCAATTGGATTGAGTTCTGGTGACTGTGGAGGCCATTTGAGTACAGTGAACTCATTGTAATGTTCAAGAAACCAGTCTGAGATGATTCACGCTTTATGACATGGCAGTTTATCCTGCTGGAAGTAGCCATCAGAGGATGAGTACACTGTGGTCATAAAGGTGTGGACATGGTCAGCCTGATTTTTCAGTCACGATTTATCTTAAGCTATATTCCTGGCTATTAACAAACCATTAGCTGACTTTTAGCTGGATAAATATGTAATTTGCTGCGTATTAATATTTAATAAGCTATTAGTTAGGTTTACGTATTGGGTAAGATCAGAGAGGTAGAATAAGATTGTAATATGTGTTTTGTAAATACTAATACACAGTTTATATCTTGATAATAGGCAGGTAATAATTTTTGGTCTTTACCACACACGCACACACACACACAATAATTTGATTAGGGGGAACCAGCCATCATACTGAGTGGGTCATTGCCAGCCTTGTCCTAATGTAACCTCACCGACTTTGTAAGAACACGAGGGTCAGTAGATTACAGTAGATTTTAAAATAGGCGACACCCACCTCTTTTCTCTCCAAAGTACAGGGTCTGCTGGGCCGTGTTGGACCACTGGAGGGAGGAGTTATCATTTTCCTTCACGCCGCAGGTCAGGGTTACCACCCCGCCCACTGCCACCGTCTCATCTTGGGTCACCGGCTGAAAGGGGTCATCATCTGGGCAACAGGAGAGAGATAAATGAGCAGATATTAGAGTCGAAAAAAACAAGATGACATCATGAAATGAGATATAGTTAGAGACGGGGGGAGAAGGAGACAGGGAGAAAATGAGAGCGAGACTTAGGTGAAAATTAGATGCTTCGTCCCCATCATCATGATCTTTGAGAGCAGGGCTGTGTATTTCTTGATGAGAAAAAAAAAATGAAAATAGCATCGTTATCATTGCCTCCACCTCACACTGCAGGAGTCACCAGAAAAGAAAATCAAAGACCACAATTTGCAAGAAAAGATAGAGGAATGAAATTGAACAGGTATGATGACTATTAAAATATATGACATATGCTGATCTTTACAAGAACGTAAAATAAAACAGCACACTTTAACAGATGATATGAAATTAGTATTTACAAAAACTCATATCTAATATTTATGAGCTTTAAGGGGAATAAAAGCGACATTGTGGCGCAGTAGGTAGTGCTGTCGCCTCACAGCAAGAAGATCGTTGGTTCGAGTCCCGGCTGGGTCAGTTGGCATTTCTATGTGGAGTTTGTATGTTCTCCCCGTGTTCACATGGGATTCCTTCGGGTGCTCCGGTCCAGTCCAAAGACATATGCTATAGGTTAATTGGGTAAGCTAAATTGTCCATAGTGTATGTGTGTATGTCCTGGTCCTCCCAGTTAGGGGTTGAGCATTGGGCTAACAACCCACCTCATAGAAACTAGATGTGATGCAGCTAAATATCATCTTTGATATATAAATAGCCCTGGGAGTAAGTAAGTAAGGGGTAGTAACATTTTGAAGTAAGTAAGTATAGCATTTTGGCATGTTCCTAGCCTACGTCATGCATGATACAGACAACTGAAACAAATCATGTGACTTATGTTATGACCTTAGATAAATAAATAAATATGTTTTAAATATAAATACAATATAAATTGTATCTCAATTGTGGTGCTCACTGGATACAAAAACAGGACTAGCATTGCAACCCCCTGGAAACAAGTCAGAATACCCTAGTAGCTGCCTGGGAACAGGCTGAACATGAACCAGAACTCCTTAGCAAACATATAGCAACACCCTGATGATTAGTCCAAAATATACTCTAGCAACAGCATATAGTAACACCCTAACAACCATTCACAACAGCCTAGCAATTGCAGAGTAATACCACAGAAACCATCCAGAACACCATACTAGCTGCATAGAAACACCCTGGCAATTATTAAGAACAGTCTAGAAGCTGGATAGGAATGACCACTGCAACCCCCCACAGCAGCGAAGCAAATGCACTACAACACCATGAGAATGACCTAGATTGCCCTGGCAACTGCACATCACCACTCTGACAACAAACCACAAAATACTAGCTACTGCACAGCAACACACTGACAACAAACTACAAAAAAACTAACTACTGCACATCACCACCCTGACAACAAACCACAAATACTAGCAACTGCACAGCAACACACTGACAACAAACTACAAAAAAACTAACTACTGCACATCACCACCCTAACAACAAACCACAAAATACTAGCAACTGCACAGCAACACCCTGACAACAAACTACAAAAAACTAGCTACTGCACATCACCACCCTAACAACAAACCACAAAATACTAGCAACTGCACAGCAACACCCTGACAACAAGCTACAAAAAAACTAGCAACTAGACAGCAACACCCTTGCAACCACTCAAGAACTCATCCAGAACACCCTAGTAGCTGCACTGCACAGTAATAACTGGCACCCAGAATACATTAGCAACTGCATAGCAACACTTTGACGACAACCATTCAGAATACCTTAGCAACGACACACCGACCCCCTTTGCAATCACCAAGCATGGCTATTCTAGAATTATGACATTATGCTGAGATTTGTGAAGGCAAATACTACTTACTTTTTTTAAACCATCATCAAGTTTTGTGGTTTTATATAGGTTGCGTAGTGTTAGTGGAGATTAGGGTTTGAGGCAAACCCATGTAAAGCCCTTCAGGCATCTAACAGATGACAACTTAACTCATTATATTGGAAATGTGTCTGTGGGTGTGTGTGTATGTGTGTGTGCGTGCATAAAGGCCAAATGTAATGCCAGTGTGAGTCTAGCTGTATGATAATTCAGCCCTGGGCGGCCCATGCTCCACTTTACCCAATAATTACCACTTAGGTTATAATCGATGACCTTTTTAATGCTGACCGGTGCTGGATGAACTCTGGGCGAAGTGCTGTCTGAATGTTAGGCTAATGGCAGCTTGAATGAAGCGCTAATGCTTAGTGAATGCTGGGCAAATGCTGGCTTGACGCTGGCCAAGCTCTGGACTGGAAGAGATTAAAGGCGAGCAGAACTTGGCTGATTGTTGGGCGTATGCTGGATGAATGGCGGGACAAATATTGCTAATTGCAAGGCTAACATTGGCTGAAGACTGGGTTAATCTTGGCCTGATGCTGATAACACACTGGCCTAATGATACTCGCTTTTGTCGATCTCAATCTTGGATTGATTCAGGCTAAACGCTGGCTTAATTCTAGCCTGATGTTTTGCTAGCCTTGGGATTAACCTACTCAATTGCAGGCCAAATGCCGGCTTTCCGCAAGCAAATATGTGGGACAAACGCAGGTGCGCCGGGCAAGTGTGAAGCGGGGCCGAACTCAGCCTGATTAGCCTAAAAGGCTTTAACGAGACGCTGCTTTTAAAAATAGAGCCGGGGCAGAAGGGATGAGAAAAGACTAAGTCTCAGCATCTACATCGCAGAACATCTGGCTATGTATGTGCGTTGATGTTAAAACCTCAGGCACTCTCAAAACCAACACAGTGCTAGAATTAGAGTCAGATCTTCAACCCAATGAACCTATGCCAAAAGATAATAGGCTAAAATTAGCCTTTAGCTTTAGCACACATGGTGCAGGCTACTTATCGGTAACCAATTAGAGCGGTGTTAGCAGTTAATATGCGATTAGTGGGTCACATACGCGCTCTCTCTCTGCAGTGGACAACTGCTGCAGGGGGCACTTACTGAGACTCTCAAAATGGCATCTGATCCATTTAACTGGTTATGTCAGGACACTGACTCGACTCTAATCACTGAGTGGATGGAGCGAAGAGGAGATTGAGGGAGAGAGAATATGGGTGAATTCAATTTCATAGTGAACACCACTGTGTCCTACTCACTCCAAAGGGCAGAGCACTTAAAGTGAGTACTCGGAGGGGTGCAGGGCGTTACCAACTCATTTGTGCATGGAACACTCTACACAAATGTCACTGCTATTTTATGTTGAACCATAACGTTACCTTAATAATGTACACAGTCCAATTTAAAAGATGCTTCACCTGAAAACTAAAAACCTTTACCCACCAAACCTGTACTGAACACAAATACAGATACAAAAATATAACTGTCTATACTTATACAAAAATACAATTTTGAGTTCTGAGTTCATAGTAAATTTTAATAGCCTTATTAATTTAGCTTTTTAAAAATTTGTTTGATAAACATGTTTTTGGTCACCACCAAGTGACTGTAAATGTGTATAATCAAACATATACTCTTGGAGCCACTTTGAAATCCATGTATCTCTGAAAATTAACCATTGAGGTCCTCAGTATAATTGAGTTCACCCCATTTTAAAAGCGAATATTTTTATCCATTTCTCTGAATTTAGGTAATGTATTTTGGTGCATTTAAACAAACCATATTTATTAAACAGATATATTTATTAAAATAATATTTTAATCACCAAACATATTTAGAAAATAAAAGATAATTCAAGTAAATTCAAGCAAAATATTGCAAAAGAAGGCAACCTACAAAATTTCAGGTAAAATTTTCCATTTTTTGCTTCTCTTGATTTTTCCTCTTTTTAAAATTTGTATTTAATATTTTTCTCTAACATATAAATTTAGGTGTACTAGTTTTTGGACCATTATCGTAGCTTATTTTGTTACATAAGCTGCAGATTTGACTTCAGTACTGACTAATCTAATGCATGTCCACAAATATAATACTGTATAGCTTCCTATTAAAAATATAAATTTAAAAGATAGATTTGTAAGGGGTGTACTTATATATGCTGAGCACTGTAAATAAGCAGAACAAAGAAGTAAATTGCAAATTTAATTTTGAATATTCTATAGTGGATTTGTCAGTAAATACTGTCATGATCATCAGCGATCTAAACTTTGCAGATCGCTGGAAAACATGCACATCACCCGGACTACAATTCTGCCACTATATGAACTACAAATCCCAGAAGTCATTGCTCTAATCACTTATGCCACAGCTGATAGTCATCCGGACACTGACACACACACACACAGCTGGCAACTCATCATGGACTGATTATCTGACTATGCATTTACCTCTCAAACACGCACACGTTGCTGAGTCTTGTTTTTCCTTGTGAAGCATTATGAAGCATTTTTCCTTGTTTATCCTGCTGTGGTTTTGATCTTTGCAGTGTTTATTGATTCCTGAACTTCTGCCTGTTTTATGACCTCGCTCTTCGGAGTATCTGGATGCCCCTATTTGTACCTATTGACCATTGCCTGCCTGACTATGCTTATTAATAAACTGCACGTGGATCCTCAACTTCTCAACGTAACAACATCACTTCAATGGAAAATCTTCATTAACATTTACACTAAGAAACCGCAGCTGTAGATGCCAGGTTTTTGCAATTTAAAAATACAGTAGATAAACCTTAAAATTAATACCTTAAGATTCGTATTAAAACTACCGTCTTTCATTATTTGTACCTTTGTTACAGAAACCCTACCAAAGGCAGATGGTGATAAGACAGTCAAATGATGAGCCAATGCTCATCACAAACAGCTTATCCACAAGCAGAGAAGCATACTAATATCGTAGAAGGAGCTTAGTGTCATTCACACAACTACTAAACACCATCACGACAACAACGCGCCTACCACTAAAGAAATGCAACAAACTTTATTTATTAATATTATATGTACTGTAACATAAAACTCTAATGTACAGTACATCAACGATGACAAAAAGCTAAAAAGATATCTAGCAATGTTTAAGAAAATTAAACAAAAGTATCAAACAGGGAATTCTAGGAAAGTCAGTTTACTATAACTAATGACATAAAGGACTATACCATATAAGATATACCATAAGTAACTTATGCTAACCATTAGTTTTTAAGTTAAATTAACCATTAAGTTAAATTGTTTTACAGGGCCCTGTGAACTATAGTTCATTCATTTCCAGATTCAATTTGGTTTGATGGTTTAGGTTTAATTAATCTAAAAAGTAGTTTAATAAAATCATGAAACTTACAATTTAACAATGTTGCAAATATTCCATTTTGCAGTTTACAGAATTACATTTTAGAGATTATGAAGATGTATTTGATTTACATTAAAATTAAAACATGGAAAATTACTAGAACTTCTATAGTAAGCTGCTTTGACACAATCTAAATTGTAAAAGCGCTATATAAATAAACATGAATTGAACTGAATTGAATAAGGAAACGCACTGTTTACCAGGTAACAGATTTTTACTGCAGCATTTTTGCTTTTTTTGCTGTTAAAATCAAAGCTATTTAATTTTGTTAGTCTTTCATAAAACAGAAAACAATCAACAAAATAGAAGACAAAATAGTTTTATAATATTACTTAATAATAGTTAATTATCAGTCTCTTTTAACTTGTGATTCAGGAGTATTTTTTTCAAACTTATTTACATCTTTAAATTGCATTATGAGACTTTAATCTTTGCTTCGACAACTGTTCATGTTGAAAAATGTAACAAAGTCCTTCTTATTGACGTTTCAGGCGTTCGAAAGTTTTACTCTTTTGAATAAAAAAATAAATCAACCCAGGCTCATTCTGAAAACGTACCCATATTTACATTTCTGGAGTGCGCCAAATACGTCCCGGGAGCGTTTTTGACGTTTTTGTTTTCGCGAATCCACCAGAGGCCGCTGTCTATGCTTTTTGAGATCTCCAATTTCACTCGAAAACGCCGTTCGCATCTGCTGTTCTCGCGTAAATCCACCAAAGGCCACTGTCGACTGACTGTTTGACTGACTGAATGACTGACTGACCCAAACCCAACCAATGGTACTTTCAAAAGCACCAAGTGACACGTTCACCCCTTTCCATAAACCCAACCGACAATTTTAAAGAGCAATCCAGAAAAAAAAACCTCACCTGATTTTTAGCACATTTTCAGATTTTACCACATTCTCACCCTGTTATTTACTTGTTTATTTTATTTTTTGTATTCTGTTTTTGTCATACCTGCTCTCTAGAACCGTTCTTCACCAGACTCAAACTCCATCGTCGTGGTCAACTCCTCTCTGCGTCCCAAGTCCACCGATGTACATGGCGAGCTAACTGGATAAATTGGTAACAGCGGGAAAGCTGTCCATATGGAGGTAAGCGGTCAGCTGGTAAGCGTAAAAAGGAATGGTGTCATAGCGCTCCATAGCGTTCGTTTAAAAAACAAAATGCAGCTACATAATTCGCAATCTCCAGAAATGTATATAGGGCTACGTTTTCAGAATGAGCCATTAATGTTGAATAAAATACTAACTCAATGACCAACCAGGACAATATGTTGTTTCAAACAGCTAAAATTGTCAATAAAAGTCACTTCGCCAAACTATTCAACATCAAAATATTTTGGACCAGAGATCAGAGGCCCCATAATGCAATTTAAAAGTGTAAATAAGCAGAAAACATCGGTGAACCACAAACTACAGAAGCTCCTAATTAACGGATATTTTTTACAGTGAACAAAAGACATGAAAAGTGCTTTCCTCCTTCCTCTGAGGAGCTGATAAGCAGATATTTATGTAACTGTGCATGATCGTATGGTTAGTTAGAATTTATTATTCACATTTAGCATTGTTCTTCCTGCCGTCTGAGGCTCAGTGACCTATTTTTGGGTCACGACCCAGCAGACTAGAAGCACTGCCTTTACGTACACACACACACACTCACAGAGACACAACATGCTGATTTAAAAACACACCGACAGTGTCATTTTCCCTCTCTCTCTCTCTTTCAGTAGGTGTCTCTCGCTCACAAACACAAATGTGTGAGGGTGTTGAAAAAGCACACAGCCTATATTTAAAGCAGCATCGTTTACACCCTCCTCACATAGACGAGAGAGCAGAGAGAGAGGACGGCTGCTGAAAAGAGACAAAAGCGGAAGATAACAGATAAACAGATGAATACGGAGAAAGACTGACCAAGAAAAGCCAAAAGGAAAGACAGAAGAGAGAAATAAACGAGGGAGGGAGGAGATGAGTGTTTGTATGTGAGAGATAACGCAGGTTGAAGTGTAATAAATACTGTCCAAAAACAGACAGTGAAAAATAACCCCTTCGTCTCTCCGTTTCCCTCTTCTCTCTCTCCATCTGCGCTTTCACTTCTTCTCTCCATCTCCTCCTTCCCTCCATCTGTTTTTCTCCGTCTCTCCATATTTTCCCTGTGGTATTGTGTCACCTCTTTGCCCTCTCCCTCCGTCTCTCTGCCTCTGTTTCCTCCGCTGCATATGTAGATGTCTACTTTTCAGCCTGATTAACGTTTGATTGGCACTAAACACCCTGTTGGTTCCTCTCTGGTGTCCAGCTGTTTGTGTGTGTGTTTGTGCGCAACAGCTGGACTAAATGAAGTCCTTGTTGTCTTATTGATCATAGACTGCGCACATTTAAAAGACTTGATGAAGATATGGTTTGATATTATAAATGCTGGAACATATCTGCTTAATCACAGGCTGGCAGCATATGAGATGGAGCAAATATTGGTTTATGGAGCTTAATGGAGATTGTCTGAAAAAACTCACTCGCTCCGATGAAGATTTATGGATTCAGCCAAACACTATACCTCTCTCACTCTCTCTACAATGTCCAGCAGATCATTCATTTGCTGCATTTTACACTGCTAAATTCTCTGCATTTATGAAATTCTGCATACAATATATATATATATATATATATATATATATATATATATATATATATATATATATATATATATATCTTTGATTATCTTATATTTGATTATCGTATATAACTTAAATACACCGAAATAAAATAATTTGTTGGGTTGACACAATTTTTTTAAGGTTAAGTGGTTGCAAACAATTGATATGGGGTGAATTTAAGCAAACAAATGAAGTTGAACATTACTAAGTTGTATTTGTTTGTTTAAATTCAGCGGATATAAATTGTTTACAATCAAAAACTGTAAAAAATATGGATGTAGTATCCGTGACGTCACCCATAGGTTTCTGAAGAGCGCAAATTAAGCTACAAGTAGACCAGGGGAGGCCAAATGGAGCACTTACTCTGGTTCCCCGGGCTGTGCAATGGTTTGGGAAATTCGAAAATTAAACCAAAAAAAATATATATATAAAAAAATTACAATTAGCTTAAAATTGGCAATAAAAATTTGGGAATTGCGACCAGCAGAGCCTAGGAAGTTTAAAAAAAATGAAGCTACAAGTGGGCGTGGCCAACCATCGCCATTTTGTTCTCTCATCATCGCACCAACTGGGGGTAACCGAAAAAGGGCAAAGATGCGGAGCGTAATCGGAGCTACAGATGCCTGATTTGCTAAGGCATGACTGATCATGTGTGGCATGACTGAATTTGTAGTTCATAAGATGTAGTCCATGTGAAAGTGAGTTCTTACCAGCGACCTCTGGTGGTTAGAGATCGCTGGTAATCATGACAATTACCTGCAATTCATTTGTGTGAATTTGTGTGTTCTGGCCACATGTTCTTGGCTGTATACTATATCAATAAAGTGTTTAGTCTTTGAAAAACACTGTTTTTCTAATATTGAGCCATAGCATTGTTCTAATGACGTTTGTCTACAAAAGGTAAATGCGAATTACTTCCAAATACTTCAAATATAGTCTGTGTTAGTAAATGCAAGGCTATTAATGAAATGCAGGCATAAAACTATATGATTTTTCAGATGACTGTTCTAGAGCCTACAGCTAGTTAATCTGTCAGATTCTGGAGTGCAATTGAAGTTCTAAAGAAAGTTATAAATGATAAATGATCTTAAATAAAACAAATATATTTATAGATATGATATATATGTATATAAGAATTTCATTTACCTGGGAAATGAAGGCTACTTAAATGGTTTGTGAGCACAATTAAGTGCACAGCATGCCATATTATCTAACAGTTGTAAGAAATAATTCCAAAAGGCATTTGACTGTGTAAAGTCACATAAAACAAAACAAAAATATGCTGTATATGCTGAGTTCAGCGGCTAATCAGCTGGAATCAGCTGAGGAGACACAATGACAACCAGAGAGACCTAGCTGTCACTCAAGTGGCCACGCCCTTAGTTATGCAGACTTAATATAACTCATTGTAAATGAAACAGATGAGTTATAAAAAAATTCACCCCCCTCACAGTTGTCATGAAGTGTAATATTAGCTATATGAACCAAAATCGTTCTTTTGTACCAAGCTGTAAACACCTTTTTTTCTGATGGCCATTTTAACAGTGGGGTCAATAGAAATCTGATCTATTTTGAATCCAGCACTAGCGGAATTTCGATGAATTGCAGTTTCAGTTACTTTCGTATTAGCTTCCCGAGGGAGCTTGTTTACAACCAATTGCTTTAAAACATTTAGTTCAATGAATCATATATTTTTCTGTTTAATATACATATATATTTTCTTTTACGGAGGTATCAATATGTTTACTGAATAAAAAAGTTGTTTAAATCATCTTTTTTGTACATTTTACATTATTAGTTACTTCAAGAAATGCATCTGATATTTATTCCTCTTTGTTAATGCTAATTAATGAGAATACTACTGTTAATTTTTAGTTCTCAGCTCCATTAAATTATATGAACATTTGATTTTAATATTGTATTTAGTAAATGCTAAAATGAACATTACCAGATTAAATAAGGCTTTACAATTATTTTCTTTGTAGGTTTATGATAACTAATATAGATAACTATACTGAAGTACCAAATTTTAATAAAAAGTATGATTTTAATTTGTTCCACACATTTTTTCCTAAGAAATTAAGAAATGTATAGCAAATTGCTCAGAAGTAATATGGAAAACATGTATTGTTTCAAAAGGATTCTGTTTCAAATACACTACACTGGTGTTATGCTTAAAGAAATGAATAATTATTCATTTTTAATAGTAATTTATCATGGTTTCTATAAAAATACAAAATGGCACATCTGTTTTTAACATTGACAATAAATGAACACATTAAAATGAAAGTAATAATTCTGAAAAATCAGCTTTGCCAACACAGGGATAAATTACATATTCCAATATATTACAATAGAAGTCAGATTTACTATCTCAATATTGTTGTTTTCTTTGTATTTTTGATCAAATAAATATAGCCTCAACACAAAAACTTCCAATTTCACAATAAACACAAGTAACTTTAAATACAAAAAATAAATCTCAAACACTAGACATATGAACGGTTCACAAACTCAAGTAAATGCTTGTTTTAAGCTGAATGCTGTACATTAGTAGGTCATTCAGAGGGTTTGTCGACATGACCCTTCTCAACCCCCCACTCCATGCCAGCTGTTGACCTATTACTGCCCCACCCCAACACACACACGCACACAAGCACACACGCACACACGCACACACGCACACACACACACACACACACACACACACACACACACACACACACACACACACACACACACACACACACACATTTACTCTTCTGCCCCATAACTGCCCTCCTGGGTGTTTACGCCCTCACCCTTATGTCATTCGTCCTCTTTTTTTCATCCTTTTCCTTTCTTTTTCCATTTCATATGCAGCATTTCTGAGTAACTTTGAAAATAATTGCACACCCATAAATATTTAATGTAATTTCCATGTCAAAATAAACACATTTCACATTAATATTTGATATTAATGACCCTGGAACAATATATTTGCTATACACCTTCATTGCCATACACCTTCATGATTATCATACTGAACACACACAAATTGTCTCTTGCTTGATTGAATTACACATCATGTTGATATCAAAAGTGCCCATTAAGATACTGGGAAATCTCCTGGAAAGCATAATCTGATACGAATATTTACGTTACATTAGTATTACAGAACATAAATCCCCCACTGTACAGCAGACAAAGACTTCATTAAACCACTGTAAAGCCAATGTTGTTTTTTTGAAAGACTTATTCATTGTCTTTCCCGCTCTTTTTCCGAGTTGTTGTCGGTTGTGCTGCCCTCCTCTCTCTGCCTGTCAAACATTGTTAGTTCACTGTCTCGCCCCCCAGAGAGAGACACTGCGCAGGGGGCAAGAAGGGACAAAATGACCCCAGACAGAAAGAGAGAAAGAATGGCTACGTCTTAAAACTCACTGAGCTGCTTATTAAGACAAGTGTTCTCAAATACACCGGCTAGATAGGCAGCTTGCTTTGTCCACTTTGAAATATCTAATGTGCATGTGATGCTATAAATGCTGTCTGAAAAGGGAGCCTATTGTAGTTGAACAAAAAAAACTTCTTGAAATAAACATGTAAAGTTTATCAGTTTCCATTAAAATGTCTGAATTTTCTATCATGCATGTATTAAAAATTGGAGTAACAAAAATTGGAAAACATGGCAAATTTAATCACATAGTTTTTAACATGAGCAAAACCTTACTTTGAATAATAAAAGAAAACAGATAACTATTATTTCCTAAAGATACAGTGCTCAGCATATACGAGTACACCTCATTTTGAAAATGAATATTTTTATCCATTTCTATTGCATTTGAGCAAAACAGATTTATTAAACAGATATATTTATTAAAATAATATTTTTGTCATAGAACATATTTAGAAATGGAAAGATAATACATTTAAATTCATGCTAAATATTGCATCAAAAAATACAAATTTCAACAAAATTTTCTACATTTTTTGTTTCTGTTAATTTTCGCTATTTTTGACATTTTTATTTAATATGTTTCCCTAACATATACATTTGGGCTACTAATTTTTTGTTAGATAAGCTCCAGATTTGGCTTCAGTACTGACTAATCTACTGTATATGCACAAATATAATATTCTAAAGCTTCCTATAGAAAATATTAATTTAAATGAGAGATTTGTGGGGGGTGTACTTGTATATGCTGAGCACTGTAATTATACTTTGCAGATTATTTAACTAGTGATTAGTTGTTTTACTCAAAAGATTAAGCAAACTCATTGTCTTATAAGCGACAAGTTGACTTAAAAAAAGTGAGTAAACCCATTGAAACTTGGAAGTTGACTTAGCTTTATTTTTAATTTTTTTTTGCAATGGTTTTACTAATTTTAAAGTGAAATTAACTAATTGCTTTAAAACAATGAGTTTATTCACTTTTTAAGTAATCAACTAATCGTTTTTTGCATTGGTTTTTAGAATGTCCAAAATCATAAGACCAGAAACGATTGTCAAGGTGGCTTGCTCACTGCACCAACATTAATCAATTAGTTGTGTGCAGTATAATGATGCCCCCAAAATGTTGTCTTTTCCCCTAACAAAAGATATGTTTCAAGTGTTTGAATGCATCTGTGACACCCAAATGTTCTTAATGCAAAACATGTCCAATCATGCTGCCTGGTTCAGCAGCTCAGAAGGTATGAATAAATGTTTGAATGTTCAAATATTACAACAAGGCCCAAAAATGCTGTCTACATTCAAATAATTCCCAAAAAATCTGTATAAGTAATTTAGTAGGCTGACTTTAAATAGCCAAGCAAGGCAAAAAGGCAAATTTCTAGGTTAGTTACAAGCATTTGAATTTGACTATGATAGCCAGAAATGCAGTCAACAATCATTCATGTATTTATGTCTTTAAATGTCCCTGGACCACAGTTCATTTGTTAGTTTTCCTTCGCCTTAGTCCCATATTTAGCAGGGGTTAGCACAGCGGAATGAACCATCAACTATTCCAGCATATGTTTTACACAGCGGATGCCCTTCGATCCGCTACCCAGTACTGGAAAACACCCATACACTTTTCATTCTCTCTCACACACACACACACTACAGCCAATTTTGTTTACCCAATTCACCTATACCGCATGTCTTTGGACTGTGGGGGAAACCTAGGCACCCGGAGGAAACCCACACCAACACGGGGAGAACATAGAAATGCCAACTGACCAGACCAGGAATTGAACCAGCAACAATCCTGCTGTGAGGCGACAGTGCTAACCACTGAGCTACCATGCTGCCGTGGACCACAGTTATAAGTTCCATTTTTTTGGACTGAGATTTGTGATTGTACATCATCAGAAAGCTTAGTAGATATATTCTCCATTGATGTACAGTGTGTTAGAATAGGGCAATATTTGGTTGAACTAAAACTATCTGGAATCTGAGGTTTTAAAAAATTAAATACTAAGAAAATTGCCTTTAAAGTTGTACTAATTAAGTTCTTAGAAAAAAAGAGTTATTTTAAATAACTTTTAATTTCCTAAGAAATGAAGTTCTTACAAAATGTACAATGTACAAAATGTCTTCATAGAAGATGTCTGTACTTATATTCTAATGATTTTTAGCATAAAAATGTATCATTTTGACTCATAAAATGTCATTTTGTAACATAGGACTGGTTTTGTGATCCAAGGTCACAAATGTGCTTTACATGCACATGATGTCCCAAAAAGTTTGCATTGAACATTTGATTACCCATTCCTTATGTGCATGGCTCAACAGGTCCATTTTTAAATGTTTCAATATCCCCAAAAAAAGCCTAAACTGCAGTCTACATTCAAACCTGTCTATGATGCACAAAACCGCTGTCTAGGTAGGCAGCTCTCTCAAGGTAATTTGAAGCATTCAGACACGCTTATGATGCCCAGAAGTGCTGTCTGCATTTATCATGCAGTCATGATGCTTTTTAAGTAGACCAGATTTCTTTTTAACATTCAGATACCCAAAAATGCATTAGGTCCCCGAAATACTGTCTGCATTCAAACATGCATAAAATGCCCTGGAAATGCGGTCTAGGTAGGTACCTGCTTTCATTTAGCATTCTATAATGCCCAAAAGTGCTGTCTAGGTAGGCATCTCTCTCAAGGTAAATTTAAGCAATCAAACACATTTGTGATGCCCATAAGTGCTGTCTGCATTTAATCATGCAGTCATAATGCTAAGCAGACTTGCAGACTTATAAGGAAACTTATATCATTAATAACTCATCCACATTTTCAAACCCCTTTATCTTCAAAACACAAAGTAAGATATTTTATGAAATCTAACAGTTCTAACAGTAATTGTCCTGACTCAAAGTCCAGAAAGGTACCAAAAAACCATGTGTAGTTTAATCTCAGTATTTAAAAGCTACGAGAATACTTTGTGCACACATAAAACCAAAATAACATTAATCACCAGGTTCTTCTCCTCAGTGTCAGTATAGAGGGCATGTTCATGAGAGCTATGTCATGCTGCTTTTGTATACCTTAGATACGCCTGTGCTTAGTTTCATATGCAGGAAGTTGCACGCAGGAATCCGTGGTATACCATTGCACAGTGCTCATAAACATGTGCCCTATACAGACACTGAGGAGAAAAAACAGTAAAATAAAGTCTTTATTTTTGTTTTTTGTGCACACAAAATTATTCTCATTGCTTTATCATTTTCTGATTGAACCACTAAGAGCATGTGGCCTGTTTGAGGATGTTTTTTTAGCACGTTTCTGGACATGTTGGGACCATTGCTGTCTATGGAGGATGAGGGAGCTCTCAGATTATATCGAAAATATTTTATATTAAGTTCTGAAGATGAATGAAAGTCTCAGGGGTTTGAAAAGGCATGAGGGTGTGTAATTAATAACATCATATTAAATTACTGGGTGATTTAACACTTTAAGCATTTTTATTAGGCCCCCAAAACACTTTCTATGTTCAAGCATACATGTAAAGCCCAAAAAAATGTTGTCTAGCTAGTAGGGCTGCACAATATATCGCTTCAGCATCGATATTGCAATGTGTGTGTCTGCAATTGTCACATCACAAGAAAGGCAATGCTGACTTCATTTGTTGATATTATATTTGAGCAAGAGCTATATTTTAGAAAACATGAGATTTGTGGAGTTTTATCATCTGCGTGTGTTTTTAAAACCTGTAACTTTGCATTCAGGCACAAGAAATTGTCCCTTTTGTAAGTTTAATAAAGATTTTTTTTAACTCTACATTGGAGATTATATAGTGTTTTACATATGATTATTCAATTTCTGCACCTGAATATTGTTTGGCTTCCCAGAAAACCATAAAGCATAGTAAAAAAAAAATTTCTTCTTCTTTGCTTTATTGTGTTTATCTGTTTTTAATTTTTTTTTAATTATATTTTATGCATGTTTCACACCCAGAATAATTCCAAATCTAAATTAATGTCTAAATTAATGAATTCTTTCCAAATAAAGATATTCTAGCTATCTAGTGAAATTTTATTCATATTGCAATATATATTGCAGAAAAAAAAAATATCGCAATGTCAAGTTTTTCCAAAATCATGCAGCCCTACTAAGAAAGGCAAGGCAAGTTTATTTATATAGCACATTTCATACACAATGGTAATTCAAAGTGCTTTACATAAACAAGAATAAAAGAGAAAAGAAAATAAAAATTATAAAATAATTAAAAAATGATTAAAACAGATAAAAACAGAATAAAATGTGTTAAAACGGGTTATAAAAGAATGAAAAAGGAAAGAAAGACATAATAGTGCGATCTGTCAGACATAGCACAGTGCTCATTCAGTAAAGGCACAGCTAAACAGATGTGATTTCAGTCTTGATATCAATGTGCCTAGTGTTGGAGCACATCTGATCATTTCTGGAAGCTGATTCCAGCAGCGAGGGACGTAGTAGCTGAAGACCAATTCACCCTGCTTTGACTGAACTCTTGGGATTTCTAATTTTCTTGATCCTAATGATCTGAGTGATCTGTTAGGCTTGTATTCAGTGAGCATATCTGTAATGTATTGAGGTCCTAGGCCATTTAGTGATTTATAGACAAGTAGTAATACTTTAAAATCTATTCTGAATGTAACTGGGAGCCAGTGTAAAGACCTGAGGACAGGTGTGATGTGCTCTGAGTTTCTGGTTCAGTCAGAATCTTGGCCGCAGCATTCTTGATCAGCTATAACTGTCTGACTGTGTTTTTGGGAAGGCCAGTGAGGAGTCCATTACAGTAATCCACCCTGCTGGTGATTAAAGCATGAACAAGTTTCTCTAAGTCCTCACTGGAAACAAAGCATCTGATTTTTGCAGTGTTTTTGAGATGATAGTATGCTGATTTACTAACTGCTTTGTCATGACTATTGAAATTCAGATCTGACTTCAGAATCACACCAAGATTCTTGACCTTATTTTTTGTTGTTTGACCCTTAAAGCAAAGGTATGCATTCATCTTGAGATTCTCATCTCTGTTCCCAATCGCAATGACTTCATCTACTAGCTAGATGGCTCCCTATGCTTTTATACTTACAGTTTCCATTTAAACTTGCTATGATGCCCAATAGTGCTGTCTATGTGGGCAGCTCACTAGATTAATATCAACCATTCAGTGACGCCTACGATCTCCAAACATGCGCTCTACATTTGAACACGCCTATGATTCCCAAAAAATGCTGCCTAGGCAGCTCACTTGTTTTTGAGACGCAGCCAATGAAAAAGAGCACTTAGTGCTTTGGCAGGTATTGAGTGAATTGCAGCCAATAAAGCACTTTGAGAAATAAGAAGTCAATTACAAGGAGGAGGAGATATGAGATCTCTTTATCAAGACACACGGTGACCTCAGCCACCACAATGCCACCATAAACATACTCGCACAACTAACAAACACGGCAGTTTAGACTGAACTTCCAGCACTTTCTCGCTCACTATCAGTCCATCTCTCTTTCTCTCTCTCCCATACACACACACTGACAGACGCCAGGAGCCTCGGAGAGTCTTGTGATGGATAGAAGCAAAGAGAGGAGAGAACAGGGTCCTGAGGGAGAAAGAGAGATATAGAGACAGATAGAAGAGGTGGAGGAAGAAAGGTGGGGGGTGTGAGGAAGATAAACCATAAATTAAATCATTTTAGAACAAAGGAGAAAGGTTGCTATGCGACCAGACAGAGGAGGTTACCAGGAGCAACCGCTATGACCTGAAGCTTGACCCTGAAGACTAAGCGACCTGAACCCACACAGACGCAAAACAACCTGAGAGCTGTTTGTTGATTTAAGCTTTCCTTCATTTTAATGAAACAGCGGAAAAGAGGAAATGAAATAAAACACAAAGTCAAGAAAGAATCCATGGGAGTGGCCACTTTTAAAAGTGCTGTGTGTGAGTGTGTGTGTTTACTTATGGTAGCTATACATCAGGGACAAAACTACCAACAGACATTATAGCTAAATCTGACAGAAGCTGCCATTGGGGATATCATCATAGGCCCTCCAACAGAATGAATAATAAATAATGTTTGCTTTACATTGAAATGATTAAAAAATTGAAGGGGAGGCGGGCTTTAAAATGAAGAACTAAATGGTGATGAAAACCTATGATGAAAATCCTCTTTTGTAAACTGTTTAGACAGAACTGTGTGTAGGTATAGTGTGTCTACAGTAATATTGGAGTGATATAAACACAATAAGTCTCTTTTTTAAAATTTCCTGATGATAAAATACAATAGGATCCAAATCCCTCCCATTTTGAGGCCCACGTGATGTAGGAGGGCGGTTTCCCCGCCCACCGAAACAATTGACAGCTGTGTATTAACATGTCTCCATTGTAACTCGTATAATCATATGATCATATCAACAAGACAAGGCGTGCACAAAGCAAAAGCAAAAAAGATCTGTTCAGCGCTCTGTGATCATCAATCATCATCAAATGTTCGTTCATCCCAGAAAGGGCGTCACATACATCACCATCTTGCTAGGGGCGGTATGGAGACCCCCTCCCTCTTCACTTTTAACCACAACACCCCCCCCCCCCCCACCCACAAGTCTTTACATTCGTTCACGAACAACGGTTTCTTGCTAAGGGTGGCATGATGACAAATTTCCACCTTTGTTTGCCTAGAGCGCGAGTTAAGCTTGCGCCGCTACTGACATAACAGATCAACATACAGCAGCGTATATTAACGTTGATCCTGTCACATTTGTGTGCAAAAACTGTGCAAAGTTAGATGCGTGCGCTGTGTGTGTGTGTCTGTGTGCTTGAACTTTCTAATGTCATTGTGTGTGACTCATCGTTCTCATCGACTCATTAACGCCACAACAAATACATCAGAAAATCGTTGGGAATCTCACAGACATTATGTGAGATCTGCTTCCTTCATGTGTGTCACTGTGCTGTTTATCTGACACAGAGAGAGATTAAGGCACACTCTGACAGGTAAGTGGGAATAGTGGGCTGAGAGAACTAGCATTAAAGGCACTGGCAACAAAAACAGGTACAGTTAAAGTCAGAATTATTAGCCCCAGGTTTAATTTTTCCCCCAATTTCTGTTTAACGGAGAGCAGATTTTTTTTCAACACATTTGTAAACATAATAGTTTTAATAACTCATTTCTAAAAACTGATTTATTTTATCTTTGCCATGATGACAGTAAATAATATTTGAGTAGATATTTTTCAAGACACTTCTATACAGCTTAAAGTGACATTTAAAGGCTTAACTAGGTTAATTAGGTTAACTAGAAAGGTTTGGGTAATTAGGGTTAGTTATTGTATAACGATGGCTTGTTCTGTAGACAATCAAAAAATAATAATTCACAGCAGAAAATTTGTATATTCTGAAAGGTATAATATACAATCTGATGGGTATTTTGAGCTGAAACTTTACAGACGCATTCTGGAGACACAAAATATTTATATTAACTCTTGAAAAGGGGGTAAAATAGGTGCCCTTTAAATAAATACACACCAATATTCTGATCCTCTGCACATATTTATAACATAACACTGTTTTGAGTTTCTAACTCTGTTGTTACGTAATAAGAAAACCGTTTATGCTCTGATGCAAGTCTTAAATAATCTTTTATTTGAGCCTATTAGGTTACAGAAAAAGGCAATATAATAAAATAAAATGAAGTCCCTTTCGTTTACAACCATATAATCACTGGCTTATTAAAAACAGACATCGCTGTTTTGTTATGTAATATAAAAGTCTTTTGTAATTGCATTTCCTGCAAAAACAACTGGATAGTAATGTATACCATTACTGTGATGTAAAATTACTCATACTGTGATATTAGCTGGAATACCACCCACACCAATCAGCATTAAATAAAAACAACACAGGTCCGTAATATATCTTCATTTAGCTTGATAATTGTGTTTTGTGTGTGTGTTTCAAAGTTTGTAGATGATAGAAAACTTGGAAGATGAAAAATAACATCAACCTCTCTCTCTCTCTCTCTCTCTCTCTCCACTTGGAATCAGAGTTATTTTGTTCTCAGAGAACTGAAGTATGATGGGAATTATTTCGGACGGCAGCACAAAGACTCCCTCTGCTCTCAACCGAACACACACACACACAATAGACCAAAGCAGAGTTCACTGTAAGCAGCCCCTCTCTCATAATTACCACACACATACACACACACTTCACGAACGACTGCACGTACGTGTCAAAGTGGACAAAGACTCAAATGTAGAGTTCACAGCAACACAAACACTCTCCCATCCCACATAACAGTCCGCACACTTGCACTAACACACACACACACACACAGCACAGCATTGGACAGTAGCCTTGGCTTTCTGCACGATTAATCATTTAAAGATCACAATCTTGATTCAAACACAAGAAATCTTGTTCCTAAACGACAGCAATTCGGCTATGTGTATTAAACCTTTGACAAGAATAGTCACAGTGGACGTTCAGATCTGTGTCTGACCCAGACAGAGACGGTTCATTAAAACAGTTTTCAGTCTTTCATTTTTATGTATACAGTATAGTTATTTCTGTGTTCATTTAGTTTTAATTTAAAGTTAATTTATCACTGAAGTACTACAATAAAATGTAAGAATGTAAATATGTAGAAAAATATATTATATGTACTATAATATTCCTATACTATTAATGCATATTTAGTTTTTCCAGTATTTAAGGTGTAATATAATATAATGGAAAAGATAGGATTAATATGCACTGTAAGTTTAGTTAAAAACATTGCATACAGTGAACACAAATCACTTAATTAGTTAATTTGAACGTTTCTAAACATATAGTAATGTAACATCTGGCTTAGTTTCCTGTATAATTTACAGCATTAGTTTAGAATTAGTTTCCTTGAGAAAAACATTCAATGACTGTACCTGATATATATTCAAATGAATCAATTTTGAGTCCAATTAAATGCAGAATAAAATCTAAAACTTTCTCAACATAGGCTCATTTTGAATACGTACCCCTAAATACATTTCTGGAGATTGCGAATTATGCAGCCATTATGCAGCATTTTATCTTTAAAATGAACGCTTTGGGGCGGTATGACGCCGTTCCTTTTCTCGCTGACCACCTGACCGCTTACCTCTGCATGGACAGCTTTCCCGCTGTTACCAGTTTGTCTGGTAGCTTGATATGTACATCGGCAGACTTAAGACGCAATTCAGGGTTGACTGCAACAATGGGGTTCGAGTCCAGAGAAGAATGGTTCCAGAAAGCGGGTAAGACAAAAACAAAACCCAAAAAATAAACCAAAGAAGTAAATAACACTGTGAGAATGTGGTAAAATCAGAAAACATGGTAAAAATCAAGGGTTTTTATTTTTCTGGATTGCTTTTTAAAACAGCAAAAAAAAAAGTTGGGTATAGGGAAGTGGGTGGGCGGGTCAATTGGTGCTTTTTAAAATACTGTTGGTTGGGTTTAAGGAAGGGGGAGGGTGGGGACATTTGTCGGATGGTCAGTCAGTAAGTCAATCAGTCAAAAGTGGTCTTTGATGGATTTAGGTGAAAACAGCAGGCGCAAATGGCACTCACGAGAAAAATTTGAGATCTGAAAAAGCATATACAGCAGCCTCTGATGGATTCGCGAAAACATAAACTGCAAAAAAGTAGCTCCTGGGACGTATTTTGCTCTCTTCAGAAATGTATATAGTGGTACGTAATCAGAATGAGCCTGGGTTGAACTTTTGAATAGATGCTGAATCGTGACATTTGTGTCAGTAACCTGCCCCAAATAAGAACACAACACCAGTGACTATAGCAGCTATTGATGCTATTGACTATTGATGATAACTTCTGAGGAAAAGCAGTCTACTGATTAATCTGTGAAATAATTGACAATTAGTTGATTAATTGTTCTAATAACTGTTTGATTAATTAAATATCAAAATAGTAATTTGACACAGCCCAAGCTAATTATTTTAAAAATGTATCTGTCACTGAATCAGTTTTTTAAGTGATTCATCCACAAAAGCTGATTCATCCAGCAATAGTCTTTATCTGTGAGTAGTTGAAACATTAATTTGGATTAAAATAATACAATTGGATTAAGTGATTTCCTTGTCTTATTTACAAATAAGAATATGTGTAATAACTAAACATTTTATCCTTAACAATCAAAGTTTACTAATTAATCTGAAATAATGGACAATTAGTTGATTAATTGCTCTAATAATAGTTTGATCAATTAAATATCAAAATAGTAATTTGACGCAGGGCTGCACAGTGGCGCAGTGGGTAGCACGATCGCCTCACAGAAAGAAGGACGCTGGTTCGAGCCTCGGCTGGGTCAGCTGGCCTTTCTGTGTGGAGTTTGCATGTGTTTGCGTGGGTTTCCTGCGGGTGCCACAGTCCAAAGATATGTGCTATAGGTGAATTGGGTAAGCTAAATTGTCCATAGTGAATAAGAGTGTATGGATGTTTCCCAGAGATGGGTTGCAGCTGGATGGGTATCCGCTGAGTAAAACATATGCTGGATAAGTTGGCAGTTCATTTCGCTGTGGCGACTAATAAAGGGATTAAGCCGAAAAGAAAATGAATGAATTAATTTGACGCAGCCCAAACAAATGATTTTAAAAATGTATTTGTCACTGAATCATTCAAGTGATTCATCTACAAATGCTGATTTATCTAACAATGAAGTCTTGTTGATTTAACTGGATTAAGTGATTTCCTTGTCTTATTTACTAAACGAAATATTTTATCCTGAATGATCAAAGTCAACTGATTAATTTGTGAAATAATTGACAATTAGTTGAATAAGTGTTCTCATAATTGTTTGAATA
This sequence comes from Danio aesculapii, assembly GCF_903798145.1. Lineage (NCBI taxonomy): Eukaryota > Metazoa > Chordata > Actinopteri > Cypriniformes > Danionidae > Danio > Danio aesculapii. The sequence continues at coordinate 44,178,306 of NC_079436.1, forward strand.
ATAAATGATCAAACTATTCAATAGATGCAGCTCTGTCACTGAATCCTTCGTTTAAGTGATTCATCCACAAATGCTGATTCATCCAGTAATTAAACAAGTAAAGCCTTAGTGGATGAGCTGTTAAGAGACTCAATTGGATTTTTCTTTTTTTTTTTTCAAATTAATGGATTGTCTTCTTAGAATTTTGAGGACAATTGTGACCTGTATTGAAACACAAAAATATCTATATTCGCAGTCTATGCAGAAATTGCACACGTACAAATCTCTAAACACACACAAAGAACATAAACCCACACTCAAGCCAGCATGAAATATTCAGCGCACTGCATTGTGAGGACCACAGTTCACTGGATCAGACTTTAAATGGAGGAATTCGCTGCTCTTTCTCTCTCTCTCTCTCTCTCTCTCTCTCTCTCTCTCTCTCTCTCTCTCTCTCTCTCTCTCTCTCTCTCATATCCCCTCTTTTTGAACAGCTCTCTACTGTTTCTCCCCTTCAGTTCTTCACTTTAGTCTTTTATACTCTGTGCATGCAACTCGCCTCTCCTGCTCTCCCCTTCCCTCAGTTCTGTCACTATACATCCTTTCTTCTCCACCGTCTCCCTCCCATTTCTCTCCTCCGTTCTTTCTCTCTCTCCTTCCCCAGAGTCTGACAGCAGGAGACTATTACACTCACAGACGGAATCTCTCTCCTCCAATTTCTCTCTGTCTGTCCGCCGTCTTCCCTCTCTCTCTTTCACTCGCTCTCCCTCCTGTGCATTCGCCGTCCTATTCCCTCCCACTCGTTCGGCTCCATCCCTCCTTCTCTTTCGCTCTGTCTTTTCCTGAGTGGATGTAATTGGTATCTATAGGACACTCCCTGAGAGGGAAAGAGAGGGAGAACTGACATAGACTGCGGAATGAAAAAACAGACAGCACAATACGCCAGAGCAAACATCGCCGCGCTGCAACGGAGCAATCAAGACCAACACAACAGATCAGGGCCATCAACAACACAACGGAGCAAACAAACGCCGCGCCGACGACATCGCTCTGGAGCAAACAAGCACAAAAACAATACATGCAAGAGAACAAACAAAAAGCTTCAGAGCAAACAAACATACTCAAAAAAAAAAGAGTGTCACATCTGATTAGTGAGATCAACAACAGTGCAAAGAAACATCCTGAAGGAGACTTGTGGTGCTAGAACATGATCTCATGCTTGGTGGTTCGAAAAATGCATTATTATTTGCATTGTTTACATTATTACAATAGCTTTCTACTCAGCCTTGCACAAATGGCACAATTAGTTCTGTGATTAATGAAGGCCGGCCTTCCAGAAAAACTAAATGTATTGTGATTGTTTGACTGTCCCAGTGTGCTGTGATTGGCGGACAGCTTAGATGGTGTCTCAACACTGCCACGCCCTTTGCCAAAGCAGCGAGATCCATCGGCTCCAGTATAGTTAACGACGGCAACAATATTGCCATATCAATTAAAACTAGATTCAGACCTCGAGAATAGTCCATGATAGTTATGATGAATAGTTATGATAATAGCAACCCAGGCTTATTCTGAAAACGTACGCTTATATAAATTTCTGGAGAGCGCAAAATACGTCCCAGTAGCTACGTTTTTTTGCAGTTTTCGCAAGAATCCACCAGAGGCTGCTGTGTACGCTTTTTATAGATCCTAAATTTCTCTCATGAGTGCCAGACCTGCTCTTCTCACGTAAATCCACCAGAGGCCGCTGTCGACTTACTGACCAATCAACTGACCCACCCTTCTCCTTACCTAAACCCAATCAATAGTGTTTTAAAAAGTACCGATTGACTAGTGGTCGATCATAAGCACGAGATCCTCTCAAAAATAGTTTATAAATAAACTTCACTTATGCAATTGTTGTTGCAACTCCTGAAGCTGACTGAAAAAAATATAAATTTCTTTCATCATATCTGCAGAATTCAGTCACTGAGTATATTCAATTCAATTCATGTTTATTTCTATAGCGCTTTTACAATGTAGATTGTGTTAAAGCATCTTAACATAGAAGTTCTGGTAAATTGAAACTCAGTCCAGTTTTCAGAGTTGAAGTTTAATTTAGTTCAGTTCAGTGTGGTTTAATTGTCACTGCTGAAAGTCCAAACAATGAAGAGCAAATCCATTGATGTGCAGCTCCACAAGTCCCAGACCAAGTAAGCCAGTGGCAACAGTGGCGAGAAACAATTTTCACCAGTTGACGAAAGTGAAGGGGAAAAAAAACCTAGAGAGAAACCAGACTCAGTTGGGCACAACCATTTCTCCTCTGGCCAACTTCTTGTGCAGAGCTGCAGTCTAGGCGTCGGAGGCTGGAGAACGCTGGATGTCCATCGAGGAGATATTCTGTCGTCTAAACTCTCAGAGAACATCTTCATTGATCTGCATAAATTCTAAAATGATGTTTTCCTCTAAAAAGGCTCAGCGTCCACACTATTGTTTTTAATGGTTTCCAAAAGTTGGTCATCCGAACTAAAACGACTGAAAATAGTTACTGCACTTGCACACATAAAGACATAAGATGCTTTAGTGTTTCTCAACTACGTTCTTGAAGGACCACCAACACTGCATGTTTTGGATGTGTCCATTGTCTGTCACACCCATTACAGGTCTTTCAGTGTCTGCTAATGAGCTGATGATCTGAATCAGGTGTGTTTGGTTAAAGAGGCATGGAAAATATGCAGGGCTGGTGGTCCTCCAGAAACGTGGTTGAGAAACAATGTTTTAGGACATTAACTCTTTGAGTAAAGACTTAAGATGCCAAGCATTTATTTACTTTCTAATTCTTTGAAACGGCGACGCAGTGGCGCAGTAGGTAGTGCTCACAGCATGTAGGTTGCTGGTTTGAGCCTCGGCTAGGTCAGTTGCCGTTTCTGTGTGGAGTTTGCATGTTCTCCCTGCGTTCGTGTGGGTTTCCTCTGGGTGCTCCGGTTTCCCCACAGTACAAAAACGGTGAATTGGGTAAGCTAAAATTGTCCATAGTGTATGAGTGTGAATGAGTGTGTATGGATGTTTCCCAGAGATGGGTTGCAGCTGGAAGGGCATCCGCTGCGTAAAACATGTGCTGGATAAGCTGGCGGTTCATTCCGCTGTGGCGACCCCAGATTAATAAAGGGACTAAGCTGAAAAGAAAATTAATGAATGAGTTCTTTGAAACATTGCAGCAGTATGTAGAGGAAAAGCACAGTTGTTGCAGTGAGGTGGAGTTGTTGCCGCGAGAAAAACAGTAGTATAAAATACAAAAGCGAGTGAAAAATATAGAGTGGAAGAAATGCCAAAACAACAGCTCTGAGCAAACTTTCTGTCTCCTTTGAAGAACAGCAATCTATTTGCACGTACTGATATTGCAAGACATATCAGAGTGGTAATGTTATTTTTTTGCTTTTTTGTTGTTGGGATAACTAATTTTTTAAAGTGTCCTGCACTATCAGCAATTTCTAAAAATGCTTTCATAAAAACTAGGGTTGCAGCAAAATAAAAATACTGGGCCGAAATTGAAACTTCTGGATGTTCTTAACTGAAACCAAAACTGCAAATGATTTATATAATTCGTTATTATTTTATTAAGTTATATAAAGTAAATCTGTAAGCCTTTTTAAATTGAACACAATAACTTAGAAGTAAAATAAACACATCTTATTGACAGTAAAAGTCAAGAAGTGTTATTTTTAATAGTGTTGCAATGACAGCACAGTAGCACTATTGCAAGCAGCAGGATCAAGTATACTACAGTGCATAGAAGTGTCCTGCATTACTTGAGCAGAGTTTGCTTTTCCAGTGAGCATGTGCAATTCATGCATAGATACAGGAACATGAGCGGAATACACACATAGTGGAATTTTTTGAACTTTGACCATGGGGGGGGGGGGGGGGGGGGGGGGGGGGGGGGGGGGGGGGGAGGGGGGCAATAGGAATTGCATCAAGTAGACGTGTTTTGCTGAGCTCATCCACACCAATTGTACAAATTAAAGAAATTAGCCATCCTAATTTAATATTCCTGTTTTCTGAATATCTTATTAAAGTTTTATTCACTACATTTTGATGCACGAGAATGCCTTGAAAACAGCCAAAAGTCTCAAAAAGCTCTGGTTAGCAGCCAGCCATGAGAAAGCTTACCTGACTATCAGCCAAACAACCGTTGACGAAGACAAACCTTCATCGTGGGAAAAGATTTCGAACAGGACTCTTCCAACTTTACATGAGATATTTGATAAGTTTGAGGAAGATTTTAGATTACTCTAGACAACGTTGTGTGAATTTTCATAAAGAGTAGAGGCTGTCGAATTTCAGACATGGGATCATGATAACCGACTGCACTCTCTTGAAATGACCGCTCTTGCGCTTTGGTGATTTCAGTTGGAGGGACAGCAAAAGCAGTGTGCTGAACATTTGTCTTTTTTTCGGGCCATTGTTCTCTTTTGATTATCTCAAAAAACAATGACATTTTTCGCCAATCATTTTTGGTGGCCAAAAGTTCTCTGCAACTCTCACGTGGTCACCCATTGAAGCTAAGCAGGGCTGCACCCGGTCAGTACCTGGATGGGAGACCACATGGGAAAGCTAGGTTGCTGCCAAAAATGGTGTTAGTGAGGCCAGCAAGGGGCGCTCAACCTGCGGTCTGTGTGGGTCCTAATGCCCCAGTATAGTGAAGGGGACTCTATAATGCTTAGTGAGTGCTGCCTTTTGGATGAGACATTAAACCGAGGTCTTGACTCTCTGTGGTTGTTAAAAATCCCAGGATGTCCTTCGAAAAGAGTAGGGGTTTAACCCTGCCATCCTGGCCAAATTTGCCCATTACCCTCTGTTCATCATGGCCTCCCAACCATCCCCATATAATAATTGGCTTCATCACTGTCTCCTCTCCAACAATCAGCTGGTGTGTGGTGTGCGGTCTGACGCAATATGGCTGTTGTCACGTCATCCAGGTCGATGCTGCACACTGGTGGTGGATGAGGGGCCCATTGTGTAAAGCGCTTTGAGTGTGCAGGAAAGCGCTATATAAATGTAAGGAAATATTATTATATTCATCATCCCTAGTAAAAGCGTTTCGGGACTTATTTTAATTATCTTCTGATGGTCCTCTTTGTGAAATCTTAAACGCCTGAAAACATTGCTGTAGTCCAAGTGAGTTGTTGTAGGTCTTAAAACTGAGGCGACTGAGTTTTTGTAGATCTATTTTATTCCCAAAACACACTAAACATTGACTAACATTCAAAAGTGAATTTGATTTCATATGCACATGAATATTTAATATTTGGTCAACCAGTATATTGCCCATTACGTCCGCACAATAATGGCTGTCATTACCATTTTCATGATCAAGCTGCCTCTAAATTATTATAATAATATAAATATATATAATATTTATATAATAATTATAAACTAAAATATAACATACATTTTAACAGTCATTTAAAATAAATTTATAAGAAGTGATTCATACACCAAGGCACTGCATGTGTGTTTTTTATACTTTAACAATGCAGTTTTGGCACTTTCCAATTGTAACATGCAACTCTTTTTTTTGTCTGTAAAATGTGACTGTGCAGCTCATAATATTTCATTTTAGAAATACCTTTCCAAAGAGAGAGTTGAAAAAGCTCCAACTTTGCAGACTTTCATATCTTGGCTGGCAGCACTAAAACAGTTTGAGTCATTGTTGACAACTACTGAAGAGACACATGTGAGATTACTCAGAGATCATTCTTCTTAGGAGAGAAACACTGTCATTTCTGAGAGAGAAAAAAGTGAATTCTGATCATCCTGTCATCCCAAAAATGTATAATGTTCTTTCTTCTGTGAAACACCCAGTAATTATTTAAATATATATAATTTAAATAATGTTGCACCCAATAGACTCTCCTGATGTTCATTGTATCCTCATCTGTATTTTACCCTGGAACTATAAGAATTCTAAAAAGTCCATAGCGGTTGTGATCATAATTACATTTAAAGTTTTTAGAGAAGTTTTATAATTAAGCTTTGAAAGTCAGTTGTCGAATTTTATAAAGACATTATCCTAAGAATACAACTTTTTTATGTTAACGCAGGCTGATTCTGAAAATGTAGCCCTATATACATTTGTGGCGATCGTAAATTATGTAGCCAGAGGTACGTATGGCTGCATTTCATTTTTAAAATGAACGCAGCGGCCATTTTGGAATGAAAATTCCAATAAGACAACAGCACAGATAACTAACGTTAGACAATAAATGAAAACATTGAGTTAAATTTGAGTTAAAACATTTATTAGTCTTTTTGGTCACACTTTACAATAAGGTTCATTAGTTAATGTTAATACATTTACAATACATTTATTACAGTATTTGTTCATGTTAGTTAACGTTAGTTAATGAAAATACTGTTGTTTATTGTTAACTCATGTTAACTCACGCTACATTAACTAATGTTAACAAGCATAGACTTGGATGTTAATAATGCATTAGTAAATGTTCAATTATGATTAATAAATGCTGTACAGGTGTTGTTCATGATTGGTTCATGTTAGTAAATGCATTAACTAATGAACCTTATTGTAAAGTGTTACCGTCTTTTTTTTTAACAGACAACACTGAAAAAAGTACTATATACTATGATAACATATAGCTAATACTACAACAAAAAGTGTATGGTCAGTCGGTTATCAATGTCCCATTTTGAAAGTCATGTTAATTTAATTTAACATGTCAGTTTTCATCTGTATTATGCCAGTGTGTAAACTATAAAATTTAAGTAATTTAAAGTAATTTCACCTAAAAGTGACTGTTTCAAGAAAACATGTATGGTACAAATATATTAAACAAGTCTGTAAAATAAACGATTAAAAGTGCTCATGATCACCAGTCTTCTGATTGTAAGTGTTGTATTGTCGTCTTACAGGTTGTATTTTAGCTTTAATGTGCTTTTAGAATAAATAAGTAAAAAAACAAAGTAGTTGCTTGCCATCGTGACAGCAATAAGATCTAATGGGCGGCCAATTGATATCACTCCAAAATGGTGGAATCGTGGGTCTGTTGCTGAGTGCTGCTGTTGCAATGGAACATTCTATTGAGTGTCGCCTCTTGGTAATTCTAAGCTCTTTGGCTGTAACCAGTTTGTTCAGTGGCTCGCGTACGTTGGTGGACTTGTGACGTGGAGCGGAGTTGATCGAGAAGACAGAGTTCGACTGTGGCAAAGATTGGTTACAGAAAGGAGGAAAGACAAAAACAAAATCCCAAAAAATAAAAGTAAATAACACGGAGAGAATGTGGTAAAATATGAAAATGTGGTAAAAATTAGACTGCCGGAAGGGTTTTATTTTTTTAAACTGACTTTGAAAACACTGTGGGTTGGGTTAAGGGAAGTGGGTAGGCAGGTCAATCAGTGCTTTTGAAAACACTATCGGTTGGGTTTAATGAAGGAGGAGGGTGGGTCAGTCGATCAGTCGGTCAGTGAGTCAGTCAGCCAGTCAGTCAGCCAGTCGACAGCGGCCTCTGGTGGATTTACGCAAGATGGGCAGGCATGAATGGCAAAAATTGAAGATCTGAAAAAGCATACACAGCGACCTCTAGTGATTTTGTGAAAACAAAAACTGCAAAAAAGTGTGCCTCCTGGGACATATTTGGCACTCTCCAGAAATGTATATAGCGGTATATGTTTTAGGTTGACCTTTTTTTGATATATAGCCTACATTTGTGTGTGAGTTACTAGACCACCCCTGTAAGAGAGTACCTCACTATTAGAGAGCAAAGTTTTTCACTGCACTGAAAATGTTGTTTTGAAAGAAAAGTCTAAAAGTCTGAAGTAAAGTGACGTTTTGCATCCAGAAAGTTGTTTTTGTTAGGAGAAGGTTGCTAGGCTCTACAGAGGCACAAATATTCAAAGGCACAGGAAAAAGTAGCGGACGCAGAAATGCATGAAGTCCATTTGACCGTTGTGGCCAGTCAAGGTAGAAATGCTGTCCTCAGAATCCATACACATATTTAGGAAAAGTCAGGGTACTATTATTTACTATTATGTTAACCTTGTTTGTTCTAGCGCTAAATGTAGAATTTAAATCATAACATGTGGATAATTATTGGATAACCATTTTTTCTTTTAAAGACTCCATTAAACAACGATAAATTAAATGAGAAAATCTTTAAGATCTCCAATCACTCTCACTTATGTTTTAGAGAAACAGCTGATACTTTCAAGTGATCCAAATAAACTTGATGATGCAAAAGCAAACATGCATTAAACAGCATAAAACAACATAAGGCGGCACAGCAGTTCAAACCTGCAGGACATGAGCAACATCTCAGCACAATATGAGAGAGCAACACCGCAACCAAAAAAAGAGAATGAAGAAACAACTTTAAAGGCCTTGCGAACTTTCCAGCAGAACAATGTTTGAGAGATGAGATAAACGCCAGAAGGAACCTTTTCGAATTAGTCTTCCCAGAGCCCGATGCCACAGTAAAAAGCCAAAAAAGGAATCGATTCATGCAAACCTGGGAGACGTTATTCAATGTCCAAAACAGAGCCCAGCAATCAGGTATAGAATACCACAAAAACAGACCTGAACAATCTACTGTGGACCACCGCAAATTAGACCTGAGAAAAGAGCTGTGGAACAAAGTGAACAATCTGCTGCAGAGTCAGGCCACGCCAATCTGCTCAAGAGCACCACAAATTGGGCTTAAAGAATGCTGGACAGCCAGATATTATGAAAGAGGGAGAGAGAAAGAGAAAGAGAGAGAGAGAACAGTTTAATGGTTTAGAGCTCAGAATAACATGCTAGTCATTTTACTTCTGTAGTAATTGGAATATATTAGGGTTGCCACAACATAGAATTTTCTGCATTTTATACCAATTCCTGTAAAAGGACAGGGTTCTCAGTGGTGTTGATTTCATTAAAGAACTCTGATGAAAGAACTATGATTAAATAAGGCTGTGTGATATGACAATATATATCACATGGACAAAATTAAATGTTTTATATTATGATGAATCACTTATTACGTAGTTTATTATTTTATTACGCATTTACTATAAAAGTTATATTGAATAAAAAGTGTATACAACTATATTTGGCTTGTTTTGACACATAATTTAAAATAAGTGGCTACAAATAACTATTTGACTAACTAATCCAGTGTTAGTATTAACTTATTCAACTATATATATATATATATATATATATATATATATATATATATATATATATATATATATATATATATATATATATAAATATATATATATATATATATATATATGTAAATAGTTGAAGTCAGAATTATTAGCCTCCCTTTGAATTTTTTATTCTTTTTTAAATATTTTCCAAATGATGTTTAACAGAGCAAGGGAATTTTCACAGTATGTCTGATAATATTTTTTCTTCTGGAGAAAATCTTATTTGTTTTATTTCGGCTAGAATAAAAACCGTTTTAAATTTTTTTAACACTATTTTAAGGTCAAAATTATTAGCCCCTTTAAGCAATTTTTGTCATTGTCTACAGAGCAACCATCGTTATACAATAACTTGCCTAATTACCCTAACCTGCCTAGTTACCCTAATTAACCTAGTTAAGCCTTTAAATGTCACTTTAAGCTGTCTAGAAGTGTCTTGAAATATATCTAGTCAAATTTTTTTACTGTAATCATGGCAAAGATAAAAGAAATCTGTTATTAGAGATGAGTTATTAAAACTATTGTTTAGAAATGTGTTGAAAAAATCTTCTCTCCGTTAAACAGAAACTATGGAAATAATAAACGGGGGCTAATAATTCTGACTTCAAATGTATTTATACACAACAGCTCTGCCTACTCACCCTTGTGTATTACTCTGCCCATATTGAGTGACAGCAGATCAATAAACTCACTGCAGTTTGACAAATATTGCAGCTGTTAGACAACATAAAGTACTTCTAAAAAGAGGCTTTTTTAGGAGAGAATGTAGTTGTTTAATTGCAATTACGATGTTTATTTATAAGGATAGTGCTTATTTTAAATATTTATAATTTCGTAGATACAGCGCATCAGCATCCATCAGCCTGTCATATTGAGCAGAGCAAATATGGTTGACGTTGTTCATCCACAAGATGGCGACACAGACACATAATAAGCCCTTTTAGGAGAAAAACTCAACGACATTTCATACAGCTGATCAAATCATTACTAATAAGTCGATCTCTCTCTTTTGTATGTTGTAGTGCTGTATTTATACCATTGTGATTGTAGTGTGTTGAGTGTGTGATGGGACTCAGATATCAGGAATGTATGTATTTTGTGTTGGCCACTCTTTGTATAACCCCGAGTCAATTTTTGGTTGGCCATCTGTTTGTTTCTAATGAGTCTACTGCTTTCCTTACTGCAGACTAGTTCAGTAAGAAGAAAAAAGAAAAGTGTTTAGCGTTTTTCATTATCGCAAATATAACAGTAATCTGGTAGTGTTGGCGCTGTGATAATTGTGATCTGATTGCAACAGAGAAATACTGGGAAATGTCTCTAGACTGATAGTTTTTTATTTCATTTCATTTCATTTCATTCGTTCAGCCTTAAAATCTTAAAATATCAGCCTAAATCAGCTGTTTTGTATACAAAAAAAAGAGAATTTTTTTTCAAAGTTTGGACTCCATATTTAGATTATTTGAAACTTAGTCTTTGCCGCATCATACTAAAAGGTATATTGTAACTGTATTATTCTCTGAAAAATAAGCAATGTTTATGCCTTTTTCTGATCTGTTTTATTTGGGGTTGTCCTGTTATATATATACAGTTGAAGTCAGAATTATTAGCCCCCCTGAATTATTAGCCCCCAGTTTATTTTTTCCCCAATTTCTGTTTAATGTAGAGAAGATTTTTTAACACATTTATAAACACAATAATTTTAGTAACTCATAAACATAATTAAAATAAACATAATTAGAAAAAATTTAATTGTATTTAAATTACTTCTCAAATTACTTATTTACACAGAAAATTTATTTAAATACCTGACTCAAAAGTACTTAAAATACAGATAAGGTCTTAATGCACAAGCAATAGAAATTAGACTGTTTTAATTCTTGTATTCAAGTCCAACCAGGACCTTTTAGATTTCCTTAAAAAAAAAAACACTTAAAAATGTTACACAATTTATTTATCACTAGAGGGTGACACGGTGGCTCGGTGATTAGCACTGTCACCTAACAGCAAGAAGGTCGCTATTCGAGTCCCAGCCGGGCCAGTTGGCATTTCTGTGTGGAGTTTGCATGTTCTCCCCATGTTCGAGTGGGTTTCCTCCAGGTGCTCTAGTATCCCCCACAGTCCAAAGACATGCGCTATAAGTGAATTGAATAAACTAATTTGGCCATAGTGAATGAGTGTGTATGGATATTTCCCAGTGATGGGTTGCAGCTGGAAGGGCATCCGCTCTGTAAAACATATGCTGGTTAAGTTGGTGGTTTATTCCGCTGTGGCGACCCCAGATGAATAAAGAGACTAAACCGAAGGAAAAGGAATGAATGAATGAATGTATCACTATATTTCCTATGCACTATTTGGCAAATTTCTTACTCATTTCATGAGTAAGCATGAGCAATTGCCTTGATAAATGTAACCACCTTTAGTTGAAAAAATATAATTATTCTGCAATATATACAATTGCTCTGTCTCTCTAAATTGATTCATTATACATCTATGATTAATGTACAGTATTGAAGGCAAGCGCATTATAAGTAACTGTAATTAAATTCCCTAAAAATAAAAAGTATTCCCTCATTTTACTTTTAAGCAGAAAAAAAGTCAAAATTACAGTCACTAGTGACTTTGTAACACCCAACATTCCTCACAACACAATATTGCTTACAAAAAACATACCAGTTACCAATTATAATAATACCAAATTCTGTTTTTATTATTGATGGGAAAAGTGGTGTGTACAAGCCTCTACTGTAAGTGTTCATTTTTGTGGTTTTCCAGATGTCAAGAGCTTAAATGCCCCTGTCAGAGCTGTTCCGTTAAAAAAATACATTTCCCGCCCTGTCTTACTTAATCTTTGCAATCTGGCAACCACAGGCACTCACTCTCTCTACACTGTGAAAGTGGCGCAGATGAACTGAAAAACACGTACAGTAAGATGGAGTTTGGTGATCTCCATTTGAGATATTCTGCTTAAATTAAAGTGTCAGAGCTTGTCTGTGTTTTTTTTGTCAGCCAGTTTACTGCGACAAAATCTGTGATGAAATGTAATAAAATGAAACATGATCTTGACTTTTATGATTGCAGTTGCTAATTAATGCACTTATGTAACCTCTGTGTGAGTCTGTTTTTGCTGAAGTTTTGATTAAAAACTGACATTGAAATTTGGAATTTATTTTAATTACTATTCAATATACACTCTAAAAATATTTTCTCTGCCTTAAATAATTTAGTTGAATCAAATTAACTTTCTTAGTCATCTCATCGTACATCAATAAAACTGACTAAAAATATACAAAAAACTTTGTAAACTTAAAAAATTTACTTACTAAAAGAAGTTAAAGCAACATAAAACTATTAGTTGTCTTGACTTTCTCATTATATTTTTTGACAGTCAATACCATTGTTTCATTTACGAGAGTGGTGTCTTGTTTTAGCAGCTTCTATAATGTGGGCAGCGAGCGTGTTCATTTATATGGTAAACAGCATATAAGGAACCAGTACACTGAAGTAATAAAACCATGTGTATGACTGTGCAATAATTGTGATAGAATGTAAAAAACAAATATCTTAAACGTCAATCAAAATAATTATAATTGAGGAAATTAATTAGTATTACCAGTTTAACCATTTTCTGGCATGGAGAAAATGTGAATAATTTTTAATTGCCTTAACTTAGTACATTTGGCACTGAGGCCAAATAAAAAATGAGCCAAAATGAACACTAGAAAAATCATAATCACAATTATTTGGGTCAATATTGTTTTTAAAAAGATTATGAGTGACAATATGACCCAAACTTGTTTTTATTGTTTTAATAATTTTAAAAACATTTTCTGTGAATAAGGTCAGTGTGTGAATTATTCATTGACAATCGGGGGGTCAACTTTTCGGTAATTTTAGTTTGTGTAACACATGCTTCAGTGAATCTAATTTATGTATTTATTTAAATTACATCTAATTTTTTAATAAAACATATTTAAGTTTTTAGAGATTTGTGGGATAGGCTGTTTAGTGTATTCTAACCTGATAAAGTAAGCTATTTTTGGCTTACTTTAGGTCAAACTGTACATCTAATTTGACTTTACTTTTAGGCTTTATGTAGAAACAAACACCAATTTTATGAGAAATCAGTCTTGTGAACTCTTCCGGTATCTAGCGGTGCTCCAAATCTGCTGGTTTCAGACTGTTGAATGACTTTTTTCTCGCATAGACTGATTGGCGTGATTATGCATTCACAATTGTATGAACCATTATAGGGGTGATCAAATAGATACCTATTATTTGAATTATTAACATTATTATATAAAATACAGATCAGAGTTTATCTGATTCAAAGATAAAAATATATCTTGTTTTGACGTTCTTCAGGGGGGATTAAGTCTTAGTTAGGGGAGGTCAATCCCACCCAAACCTCCCTGTAATTTGCAACCTGAATAAGGCTGCTATTACACTTCCTGTATATATTTTAGAGATCAAGAAATATCACAATTCTCAGCAGATTTACCACATCAAAATGAAGAACTAAAACATAAAAAATATAAATAAATAACTAAATAAAAAATACACAAAATACTAAACTAAATTTATGAATAAAAACACGTAAATAAATAATTATATAAATAAATAAATACAATTATTGAAAATTATGAATACAATAGAATAAAAATCTACAAAATGAAACAAGCTGTGCTTTTCGGTATAAGAAATAAACTTGATCTGTTACCTTTTAAAGCTACAAAAGTCCTTCAGTCAAGAGCAGTGAGTGATTTTATCCTCTTGTTTTTGGGACTAGGATATATAGAAATATACAATAATGTCAGCAAGATGTGCTACTATATTAACAAATTAAAGTCAAACTAATACAAAAAGCCAACTTAAAACTCATTTAGGCAGCTATAGGTCATGTTTATAATTAAAGACCAAAACATTACATTTAATCACTCTATAAGCAAGTATTGATCATGTGTGGGATTTTTGGTTTGCTTATTAATACACAAGGTGATGTTCTCCTCACCTATCGTTCTTCAAGTGTGCTGAGTTCGAACTGATCAATATCGTCTACACAATTTATCATAAACAATCATAAACAATCCATGTATGAAATGCAATAAGGTCAAGAGCAAAAACAAAACTGCACTGTTTAAAAGAGTTGCATAATGCACCCTTTGCATATTCCTTTAAAAATAGGCAATATTCACTGCACACAGATTTCTATGACATCCTTAGTATAGAGTATTACACTTGGCCATCATGAATATGCATGTGAGCATTTCTGAGGGCAGCGTTAAAGTTCCAGATACGAAATAATCACAACCGCATACAATAATAATCAGCGTCTTTACTGCTGGTGTTCAATAAACCTCAAAAAAAACCATGCGATCTGAACTGAAGCGTGGGTGGAGGTCTCTTCAAAACATCTTCCTTGGAGAGTATCGAGTCCAAAGGTACTAAATTAAAGCCTGAAACTGTAAAACTTTCCATCTAAATTACACTTTTACCAGCAAGACAGAAAAGCAGTGAGCTATTTTCCCTATTTTCAATAAAAGAACGTCATTATCAGGTTTCACGTAACACAAAAACAAACGAACACTTCAATCATGTCTAGGTTTACATTAATCCTGTGATTCTGTTTAGAATCATTGTTATAATTAATCCCCTGATCGGGTTTAATATAATAAAAAATATGAATCCCGTGATGATGTTAAGAAGAATATAATAAATTAATCCCCTGATCTGCTTTAGAGTAATGAGAGGAACACTTGACTGAGCAAAATGAAAAGCAGCGCAGACAAAATGTGTGTGTCATAGTTACTGAGACGGAAACACGCAGAGACCTGAAGAGGAATCGCATTTGCATTGACTTGAGAGACAGAATGAAGAGATAAATTCTACATTATATTGATCGGTTTAAAGTGTATCAATATCTATGCAGACGACGAGAAGAAAAACAATGGAAAAAGGGGGAAAATATGAGGATGTTCTATCGAAAAACGTTTAACTTATGTTAGGAAGAAACAGCCAGACATCTCTCTACTAATTTTTTTTGTGTCCAGCGGCGCTGTGGCCTGTTATTCAATATGAATTGACTGCTAGCGTCGTTCAAGGTGAAGTATGAAATTAATCCCCGGAAAAGAGTTTACATTTAAGCCCTTGTAAAGAGCTTAGTTAGTCATGTTATCTTGACGACGCTAATGAGAGCAAGTCCCTCCCTGTGACAGACAATGACAGAGTAGCATTCGGCATACTGAACACTGCATATTATTATTATTAAAAGTAGCACATGAAATGTTAGCAAAGAAATATGCTAAATTAAGAGAGACTGGAATTCTGTCCTGAGACACACACTTGGCTTTGGCCGTCAGCAGTTCGATAAAGACCTTTGACATCTAAAAGACTTTTCTTTTCCACAAAAGGTTGTTTATAATGTAAAGGGTCTTTGGATTTTAAAATATACTTCCCACTGAGAAGAAATGTGGTTATATTTTAGACATTCTGTCAACTAAATGTGACATTAGAACTGCTAGAACACTGTAATGTTCTTAGAGATCCTAAAAACTGTTCTGTGGCACTATTTTGGAACCTTTATCTTTAAAAATGTCGATTATAGTCTCATGGCATTACATACGTCCATTATATATGGGAGTGATGCTGCATATGAACCAGCTTTCAACCAGCACAACAAAAATGTTTCTAAAGACAATCACCTACTGCACCTTTAATTATTGGTGAAGGAAAAATATTGGTGTTTAAATATTAACTGATATTATAACATTATTTATTCATCACACTATAAATTATGGGTTAAATCATTGTTATTATTATTATTAATAATAATAATAATAATAATAATAATAATAATAATAATAATAATAATAATAGCATCACGGTGGCGCAGTGGGTAGCACGATCGCCTCACAGCAAGAAGGTCGCTGGTTGGGTAAGCTAAATTGTCCCTAGTGTATGTGTGTGAATGTGTGTGTATGGATGATTCCCAGTGATGAGTTGCAGCTGGAAGGGCATCTGCTGCGTGAAACATATGCTGGAGAAGTTGGCGGTTCATTCCACTGTGGCGATCCCAGATTAATAAAAGGACTAAGTCGAAAAGAAAATGAATAATAATAATAATAATAAAAGAAGAAGAAGAGGATGATGATGATTAAGAAGGAGAATTAAAATGTTACATTTAATTTAGAAGGTAAATATCATTGTCATATGTCAAAATAGTTTTCAATCCTGTCATAATTGGTTAGTTATGTTATCTCATGTCTACTTGTGCACATTATATTGTGGCACATTAATGTTATGTCCAGGGGCGTAGCAACCGGTGAGGACGGGGGGGATCTGTCCCACTCACTTTTAGAGACGGACCATTTAGAAACAGGTGATAATTATTATATGAACATATGATCTCATACAGCCGTCTCCCCCACTTTTAAAATGTCTGCTACGCCCCTGGTTACGTCTATAAAATCTGCCTATTTTCTGCCCTTTGTTTGTGTGTTTTACCTATATTTTGCACTGCACTGTATTGTGTTTTGGGTTTATTGGAAATACTGGTTAAAAAGTAATGGATAATATCCATTACCAGCGGACATATAGTGTGGATGATAAATTACAAGTACATTTTCCTAGTACCTTTTCCATTTTTTCATTTCGTTTTTCTTTTTACAGCATTAGTAGACACATCCCATGCAATTTGCATACTGTGTGCAATATACAGTACATACCGCATACAAAATAAAAAATATAAAGTAAGATAAACTACAGTCGTATCCTGTCAGAAAAATAAACCTAAATAAACCTAAACAACTACTTATTTTATTGTTATAAGTCAGGGTGGTTTTAAATGAAATGAAATGTTGTTTTAATGTTTGTGATTGTCTGCAAAATCTGAAAGCTGTGTGTGAATCCAAATACTGTTACTTGTGTGTACAAATAAGGTAAACCTGAACCGTATGACATGCAGAAAATCAACCCAAACGAGAACTCGTCTGCATGAGGTTTGCATTCACTAGGCCATTAGAGCAAGTGCATCAGTCACAAGCAAACAAGCATTTATCACGGTCAATTCAGCAATTTCACGCACAAATATACATGTGAAGCATGTGACGGGTGAAATGTGAGGACAGAGCACCCGGTTTGAAGAGGTATAATTCAGAAAAACGCCAACAGACTACGACATCTACTATAGAAACATATGCCGTACATGTGAAGCACTTCATAACAAGAAACTTACTGACAGCGCATACTTCATTCAGAGCTAATTAAAACTAACGAGTATATAAATAGATCTCTCACCTGCTCTGGCGAGAGCGAGTGAGACAGATTTTGTGTGCGTTTGTATTTGTGTGTATGTGTCTGTGTGTGTGTGCTTCCAGTAATCATTGGTAAGGTGCCCAAATGTTAAAGGAATGTAATGTGAACCATCCACGCTGATGGCATGTGATTGGTTTAAAGTGGTGCTACAGAGAAGAGTGTGAATTTATGTGTGTGTGTGTGTGTGTGTGTGATTATGCTTTATGATATGATATGACACGCCGTGAAAACCCTTCATCGCTCTTGTCTGTCTCTTCTTTCTCTCTTCTTTTCCATTCATCTCTCTCTCTCTTTCTTCCATTTCTCCCTTGTTCGCTCTCCTGCCACCCCTGCGCGCCTTATTTCCTCTCTCTTTTTTGCCAGCCTGTTTATTCTGTACGTCTGTGGTTCTTTTTTGTGTGTATCATTCATTCACTCCTCAGATTAGAAACGCTTATTACTGCTCTTTTGTCTCAGCCCACAGAGACGCGGCTGAATCAGACACACACGCGTGCGCACATTTACACGAACACAGACAAGTGCACATGCGGATTCATTGACATGTTTGTGTTTGTGCAGTTCATCTGGTTTGTGTCATGCACAGACTGTATGCTTTATCTGAAGGCACTAAAGTCATGTCATGTTTGGTGTCAAGAGCTGGTGATTACTCGTTCGAACATCACAATATCGATTCAACCCCCCTGGTGATCAAATTCCTAAATGGCAGTGATACGGTTATGTCTATTGACCCTTTGACAAGTACAGTCAAACAGTCAACAACGGTTGTCATGCACAGTGAAGCCTTGCAGTAGTTTTACTTGTTAAAACGCTTAAATAATCACAGATGCCTTGTGATTGATGTATTATACATATTATACATACAGTTGAAGTCAAAATTATTATCCTTCCTGTTAATTTATTACTCAAATATTTCTCAAATGATGTTTAGCAGAGTAAGGAATTTTTCACACTATTTCCTATAATATTTTTTCTTCTGGAGAAAGTCTTGTTTTATTTTGGCAAGAATAATTTTCTTTTTTTTTTTAATAATTTTAAGGTCAATATTGCTATCCCCCTTAAGCAATATATATTTTAGACTGTCTACAGAATAAACCATCATAAGATCAACTGCCCAATTACCCTAACTTGCCTAATTAACCCAATTAAGCCTTTAAATGTAAAATACTAGTGTCTTAAACAAATTTAGTAAAATATTATGCACTGTCATCATGGCAAAGATAATATAAATCAGTTATTACAAATAAGCTATTAAACTATTATGTTTAGAAATGTGTTGTAAAAAATCTTCGCGCCGTAAAACAGAAATTGGGTAACAAAATGTACAGGGGTCTCTGACTGTCTCTGCAATGAAAACAGATGAAGGGCTCTATTTTAATGATCTAGGCGCAAAGTCTAAAGCGCATGGCGCAAAATCATTAAGGGCGTGTCCAAATCCACTTTTGCTATTTTAAGGATGGAAAAATACCCTTTGTGCCATGGCGCATGGTCTAACAGGGTTGTGCTTATTCTCGTAAAGAGTTATGGGTGTGTTACGAGAATAACGTGAATTAAACCAATCAGAATCTCATCTCCCATTGCCTTTAAGAGTCAGTTGCGTCACGCCATAGTGCGTTTGTTATTTACATGGGGGACTTTTTAAGTGGAAAAACTGAGTGCTTCACTAGTGAGAAAACAGAGCATCTGCAGCACGAAGATAAAAAATGAGCCTCCTCCATTCGGCCTCTTTCTCTTTATTTTTACTCTTTACTGTACTCCTATACTTTCGTGGATAAGAAAACAATGGAAACTGACTCTACTGAAGACATCCATTAGCCTACATATTTAAATGCATTTGTTAAGCACAAAGATTTGTTTCAAAACTATTTTTGAATAGTGGCAGGTGGACAAATCTAAGCTTGTTTTTAATAAAACAAATATAAATATGCATATAATAAATACTACTACTAATAATAATAACATTATACAAAAGTCACAAATAAACTGAAAAAGCCCCCCGAGATGAAGAAAGCATTGAGGCAGTGGTTTTTATATTTATGTAGAAAGTAATAATTTTTGTAATATTTTAATCCTTTTATCTTTTTCATTTGTAAAGATATCTGCATATTGCTGAACATCCTGCGTGTATTAAGCAATGTGTACGCGTTTAAGGCGCACAACTTGCTCTGCGCAGGACTTTAGACCTGCTTTCAGCTGGTCTATGGCGCAGTCTATTTCAGTTTCTCAAAATAACAACACGCCAACAATGTGCCTTAACACACCTCTTTTCTAGACCAGCACACCCATGAGTCTACAAAGTGGCGCAAACGGATTTTCTATTTAAACAATGTGCTGCAAATCTGGAAAATTATGGTTGCGTTGGTCTGAAAATAGCAACACATTGTGCCAAACATGTCTTGTGCCTTATTGAGCCGGGTGTATGGTAGGGCCCGAAGACTCACTAATTCAGATTTAATTTTAAAATGCAATCTCAATTTAAAATTAAAATGTTTTCATTTTAAAATGCATCCTTTTATCATACACACAGAGGGCATTTTTAGGCAACAAAACAAAACATATCTTTTTAAAACACTGTCCAAAGTGGACACGTTTGAAAACGGTGTAATTCAATAGTGTTAGTATGGAAAAGTGAGACTTTCGAAAACAATGATGCATTTTTTAGTCATGTGACCAATTCAGCTATACTGCTGGAGGACATTTTACAGCAGCTGTTTTGGATGCTCTCCATTTGGACATCATTGTTAAATATTAATGTCAGTTTGTACACTTTACACCAGCTATCTTATTTATTTTTTATTTTTTTAAATATAAACCGTCTCCCAGTCTATATTCTCACTTTACAACTCCTTTTAAAAAGCTCAGTGCTTTTCCTCGACATGTTATTGCGATATTTCAAAAAGCCAGAAAGTTATAAAATTTCCAGGCGGAAACAATGAAGGTCTTTGCATCTTATACTTTAACTTAACTTAATTTCTG
The DNA here is from genome assembly GCF_903798145.1 of Danio aesculapii. Lineage (NCBI taxonomy): Eukaryota > Metazoa > Chordata > Actinopteri > Cypriniformes > Danionidae > Danio > Danio aesculapii. Next base: position 44,198,754 of record NC_079436.1, read on the forward strand.
TTGTTTTAGTGTAGATGAACAACTTTAGGGAAACCATTGAAAATTATAGTGTGGACGCAGAATGTTTTTAGATTAGTAATTATTATATACATGTAATTTATATAGATTAACGTAGACATAGCTAAAAGTTGTTTATTTTGGGATTAATTAAGGCATACATATTTCTTAGAATTTTCTACATTTTTATATTTGGATTTTTTTTATTATATCTTTTACATCCATGCACAATGTTGTTCATCTTCAAAACAAATAACCTAAATCACCTTTTAAAAGTACTAAACGTTCAAATAAAACGCTTGCACTCGATGCTTCAATTAAGGATTGTATTGATTTTTTTCAATGAGAGCTCATTGAAAATACATGCCTCAGGCTACATTTTTTGCAAAACGTAAAATGTGTCGCTCCATTTATGTTTCGTTGCACGTTTTAGATGTCAAATCCACTAGAGGGCGTTGGCAACATTTTTGTAACTTAGGCTGCATTTTGTTATTCAGATACTTATAGATGTCTATGAGAAGACAGAGCTTGTGGTCACACTCAAAACCAAGCACTCTGCATCACTGTACAAAGTGAGCTACTAAGCAAACTGACCAAGCCATTAACATTGTTCATATGGAGATATGATAAATGTACTTGATTACAAATGTAGACTAAGGTGTTTGTAAAATGTATTTGTTGTGCAAAGAACTGCATGAAAATAATCCTTTATTCATTAGTTATGTTACTGTAAATAACATTAGACTGAAAAGGAATGAAAGTTTTTAGCATCATACCTCCCTGAAGTGCTTATTTTACCTAGAAACTGCAGTCAAACAGATGTTGGAGTATGTTTTTTGGTTCCACAAAAATGTAGGCTGAAGCGTGCATTTCCAATGAGCCTGTGCTGATTATTTTGATTGTATCTCTCATTATGCCAGGTAGGAGGTAACAAGTAACTGTTAAAACATGCATTTGTCAATGAATCATATTCATTCAAAACTGATTTGTCTTCTGTAAACTTTTAGTCAATCACTGCATTTGTTTTGTATTAATTAAATGCATCAATTAACATATTGTGAGAACCTCATTTTATTTAACCGTCTATTGGTCTACTTTTTGCTACACTGAAAAAAAGTATTCATTGGATAACTAATTTTTTTAAGGTAAGTTTCAAAACGACGTTTCAAAACGACGATAAGGAAATTAGGGTAAAATCAGTCTATTTATTGTAGGCTTCGATCAATCTGATTGGCATATCACTGATTACGAATGAGAGATCGGCTGCGATCGATCATATCACATGCACCTCTCGAAATTAGTTTATAAAACTTCACTTAGTAAATCCAATGAGCTATATTTTTATGTGCATTTATTGATGAATTAAACCACACATCGCACTTCTCACCGCTGACAAACCTGGTGAATAAAACTGCACTGAGGAGCAGCTGAGACCAGCAACACAGCAGAGCTTTCACAGCGAAACTGCTGAATAAAACAACACGGCTCTTTCATCCCCAGCCAAACCGATGGGTGACTCCACAATGTGCTGCTTTCATCACAAACACGATACGTGTGGACATCCGAGGAGCACACACACACATTCGCACAGACACAGCTGATACATTTAACCCGCAGACAAACTCCTTACTCTCCTCTCTCTCTCAAACACACACACTTAAAAGAACTCCACATGTTCAATAATTGGATCTGAACAATCTAAAAGCAGAAGTGATATGGAGAAGCAACCAAAGAGGGCAAAGGTTAACAACATTCATCATTATAAAACCGCACACACGCGTGGCTCTCTCTGGCCGATGGCTGCTGTTCAACAGACTCACGCTGATCCCGCATGATCTCGCTTCTCCTCACTCATAGACAGTTTAATCAAACACACGGCGCTTCGCAAGAGCTCTGCCGTCCTGTTAGATCACAGCAAAGGCTGCGGAGAGCGAGGGGCTACAGCTCGGAGATCAATGGAATCCGAAGCGAGTGTTTCTGGATGTGGTTAATTTGCTGTTGGAATTGTCTGAGAGAGTTTCTGAGAGCAGCTGGTTGGTTTGCTGGAACCAAAAAATTTTTTTTATTGTTTTTGGCAGAAATAAAGAAAAGAAAACAGGAATGAAATCATCCATTTCAATTTCTCGCACCGTGAACAGTATTAAACATACTTTTATTTCATTCTAACCACTTACGATTTGGAATGGAAGCCATGGAAAGCTGGAATGCAAAGGCGCTGCTTCTGCTCAGAATGAAGCAAATGAAATGTTTGGCTCGCGCTGTGATTGGTGCAATCAATCTCTCTGGCCAAGTGTGCACAATTCCCTGCTACATAGAATGCTCAAAATCATGCATATCGGTTAAGTAGGGGGATTTATGTGATATGTGTATATTCCCTGCTTAATTGATGTTATTAGAATATTGCCTTTGGCAAACACACAGCTATTCATATTATGAAAAGAGAAATTGAAATGGATGCTTCTATTCCTATATTCTATTTTTAAAAACGTTCACTTTCATTACCAATCCCGAGCAGCTGCTCTCAGAAACTCGGATTTCATCACGTTACACCTGTTCAACTGTTTGTTAACACAAAAATCAAATCAGCCTTGCAGCAATTAGTGCATTTAGGCAGGAAGATGTGGTCAAGACATTTTTCAGAAGTTCAAACCGAGCATCAGAATAGAGAATTGAACGGCGCGGATATTGATTCCAGACAAGAAACTGCTGATCTGCTGGGATTTTCTTGCAAAATCATCTCTAGGGTTTACAGGGAATTGTCTGAAAAATAGAAAACATCCAGTGAGTGGCAGTTCTGTGGGTGAAAATGCCTTTTTGATGCCAGGAGTTTGAGAAAAATGACCAGCCTGGTTCTGGCAGATAGAAAAGCAACAATAACTCAAACAACCGCTCATTACAACAAAAGGTCTGCAGAAGAGCATCTCTGAAACCACAGTACATCAGACCTTGAAGCAGATGGACCACAGCAGCAGGAGACCACAGCAGGTGCCTGTCAGCTAAAAACAGCTAACTGAGGTTTTTAATGCACATAGAAAGTGGAAATGGTCTGATGAGTCTTGATTTCTGCTTCGACATTCAGATGTTAGGTTTGGAAAAAAAATAAATGAAAGCCTTGAATCAATAGTTCAGGCTTCTGGTGGTAAAATAGAGGTTTTGTTGGCACACTTTGGGCCCCTTAAGGTGCTTTTCTCCATCTCAAGAGATGTTCCAAGCCAACTGTACAGTTACCAAAACGTGACGTACAGACACTGCTGATCACCAATTGGTCTGAGAGAATGTCACAACCAGCATCATTAGTCACAGTTCCACTGTCGGGCCAGTGCGAGCTAGGACTTTTATCAGGCCATTATCACTATTAACTTTAAAAAGGGAAACATAAGGGCGATCTTAAGCAAAAAAAAAAAAAAAAAAAAAAAAGGGGAAACATAAGGGCGATCTTAAGCAAAAAAAAAAGAAAAAAAAAACCTAGCCTATAAGGTGTTTTATAGAATGTCTTAAACTGACCAGCTATATGTTTTTCTTTACCTTATTTCTTTAATTTTTTGAGCATGCATTCGGAAAATTAGTATAATGGTGGCACGCCATCTTTACCAGAGTCAGGCAAACTCTGCCTTTGTTTTCACTCCGCCCCGAAGCCCTGATTAATCAACAGATTTGATGAAAAACTGATGTATAAGGTGACTTCAAAAGATTACTGATCCATTTAGGTCGAAACTGCAGTGAAAATGCAACCAAGCTGAACCAAACCAACTTCAATACCAACTAAAGCCTACATTAATATTGTTGCTGATTATGTCCAACCCTTTAATGTCCACAGTAAATCCACCTTGTGATTCTACTTCCATAACATTCCACATCACAATCTGTGGTGGAAAGAGTACTGAAAAATCATACTTAGGTAAAAGTCCCATTACTTGCCTAAAAATGTAGTGCAAGTATAGTAAAAAATATATGCTGTAAATATTACCCAAAATAAGAGTAAAAAGTAGCCATTTTTAAAAGTACTCAAGAGTAGTGAGTAGTGAGTATTACGCTATAAAAAGCTGATGCATTTACATGTAATTTGGGGATGTGTGTAATTTGGATTCTGTAGTGTATTTAGTTACAGATTTAGGTTAGATTTAGGTTGTGACGTCAGGTGACCAAAATTCATTGTCTACCCAGTGTCTAAGGACAACATTATTTTGATGTCCAATAACAACATCAAATGACGTTGATATTTGGTTGATTTTAGGTTGTGTCAGAAAGTGACTAAAACCCAACATCGAGCCAACATCTTAAACCAATGTCATATTGATGTCCAATACTGACATTTATTCATCAGGTATAGCAAACAAAATCAAACGTCTGATGATACCACAACATAGTGGTAACATCCACACAACGTCAAGCAATAACTATATTAGACATTGATTTTAGGTTGGACTTTGGACATTGACGTCAGCCTGACGTTGGTTTCTGACATCAACTTGATTTTCATTTCCAAACAAAATGCAACGTCCCCATGACGTTGGGGTACAACATAAATCTGATGTCTTGTTGATGTCTAGTGCCTGCTGGGTGTTAAAGGCCATTTTGGTCATCATACAGTAAACATCCATCATCTTCTCATCAGTAACATGCATCTAAACAGTCTCTGGGTCAATGCGTGTAAAGATTTTGGACATCTTCTTTTGGACACTTTTAATGTTTCCAAACAGTTTGCTGCATGTATAAGGTAGTTATGAAGTAGTTCATTATGATGCGATTTACCTTCTATGTGCGATTTGATTAGACAGGAATCACAGGACTGATTTTGGTTGAAGGAAAGTAGTGGAGTAAAAGTACCAATACTGCACTAAAATGTAGTCAAGGGAAAGTAAAAGTACACGTTTTTAAAACTACACAGTAAATTATAATTTCTGTAAAAAAACTACTTAATTACAGTAATTTGAGTATTTGTAATTTGTTACTTTATGCCACCGATCACAACCTAAAACCATCTCAATCTGGTTTCTTGAATACAACAATGGGACATGCTGGAATGGGATATTCACATCATGAATGTGCAGCTGCCAAATGCGCATCTACTAAATGATACTATTATGTCAACATAGACCAAAATCTCAGTTGAATGTTTCCAGCACCTTGTTGAATCTATGCCACAAAGAATTAAGGCAGTTTTGAAGGCAAAAGGTCCTTTATATATAAATGACACAACAGAGGCTTTGCTGAAAATAGATATTTACTGAGGCTGAAGGTTGGCAGCTATTCCATTGTTTGGGTTTTTTTTTCTTCTGTGTCCTTGGTCTAAGGTGAAAAGTTTCATTGATTTAGACTTGGGATAGATGAAAGCGGCTGACGCAATCAGTTAAAGACTGCGCGAAGCCGATACTATCAGAGAGACAGACAGACAGAATCTTCAAAACTGATCTCACCGCGGCTGCCAATTCTCAAACTCAGAAGACAGAAAGTACAACTCGAGCAAGAGGTGAAACTGCTTGTGACAGTTTAATCAAGACAATGTTCGGAGTGCTTTATTTTAAATTCCAACGTGCAATTAATTTATACAAGATACGTACATTGTGTTCCCTTCGATATAAATAAATACAGTGCATCTGGAAAGTATTCATAGCGCTTCACTTTTTCCACATTTTTTTATGTCACAGCCTTATTCCAAAATGGATTTAATTCATTTATTTCCTCAAAATTTCACACACAATACCCCATAATGACAATGTGAAAAAAGATTTTTTGAAATTGTTGCAAATTTATTATAAAAAAAAGAGAAGGGCCTTAGTCAGAGAGGTGATCAATAGCCCAATGGTCACTCTATCTGAGCTCCAGCATTCTTCTGTGGAGAGAGGAGTACCTTACAGAAGGACAACCATCTGTGCAGCAATTCACCAGTCTGGCCTGTATGGTAGAGTGGCCAGACTGAAGCCACTCCCCACCTGAAATTTGCCAAAAGGCATCTGAAGGACTCTCAGACCATATGAAACAAAATTCTCTGGTCTGATAAGAATAAAATTGAACATTTTGGAGTGAATGCCAGGCATTGTGTATGGAGAAAACCAGGCAGCGCTCATCACCAGGCTAATACCATCCCTACAGTGACGCATGGTGGTGGCAGCATCATGCTGTGGGGATTTTTCAGCAGCAGGAACTGGAAGACTATTCAGGATAGAGGGAAAGATGAATGCAGCAATGTACAGAGATATCCTGAATGAAAACCTGCTTCAGAGTGCTCTTGACCTCAGACTGGGGTGACAGTTCATCTTCCAGCAGGACAATGACCCAAAGCACACTGCCAAATATCAATGGAGTGGCTTCACAACAGCTTGGTGAATGTCCTTGAGTGGCCCAGCCAGGGCCCAGACATAAATCCTATTGAACATCTTTGGTGAGATCTGAAAATGGCTGTACACCGTCGCTTTCCAACCAACCTGATAGAGCTTGAGAGGTACTGGAAAGAGGAATGGGCAAAAATTCCCAAGGACAGGTGTGCCAAGCTTGTGGCATCATTTTCAAAAAGACTTGAGGCTGTAATTGCTGCCAAAGGTGCATCAACAAGGTATTGAGCAAAGGCTGTGAATACTGATGTACATGTGATTTTTCAGGTTTTTTATTTTTAATAAATTTGCAACTCTTTTTAAAAACTCATCAAAATTTCAAAACCTCTTTTTTCACATTGTCATTATGGGTTATTGTGTGTACAATTTAAAAGGCATAAATTAATTTAATCCATTTTGGAATAAGGCTGTAACATAAAAATGTGGATAAAGCGAAGTGCTATGCATACTTTCCGGATGCACTGTATATGAAAATAGATAAATTGGTGTTCCTAATGACATCACTGCATTTAATATTCTGGTTCTTTAAGTTACTGTATAGAGTAACAACAATATATTATATAAGTACCAGTGATGGAAATAATGGCGCTATAAATAAACAGTGTTGCTAACGGCAATACTTTATTCAGTAACGAGTAATAAAATATATTACTGTTTCAAATAAAACTTAATTTTTCTCCACCGCAAACACTTATTACTCAGCCAGAATTGAACAAAATAATATCTAGATATATAGTTGAGGACATGCTGCCGTTGTCTCTCACATTGTCCCACAACAACATTAAAATAGTGTAGATTAGTCTACAATGTTTTATATTTATTTTATAGCTATTTGGCAAATTCATTCATTCATTCATTCATTCATTCATTCATTTTCTTGTCGGCTTAGTCCCTTTATTAATCAAAAGGTCGCCACAACGGAATGAACCGCCAACTTATCCAGCATTTGTTTTACGCAGCGGATGCCCTTCCAGCCACAACCCATCTCTGGGAAACATCCACACACACTTATTCACACTCATACACTACGGACAATTTAGCCTACCCAATTCATCTGTACCACATGTCTTTGGACTGTGGGGGAAACCGGAGCACCCGGAGGAAACCCACGCGAACGCAGGGAGAACATGCAAACTCCACACAGAAACGCCAACTGACCCAGCCGAGGCTCGAGCCAGCGACCTTCTTGCTGTGAGGCGACAGCACTGGCTACTGCGCCACCCCATTTGGCAAATTTGATTTCTTTTAAAGTAACGCAATATTTACTTTCCCTGGTAATTAGTTACTTTTATAATTACGTAACTCACTAGTAACTATAACTAATTACTCTTTTAAAGGAATGTGCTCAACACTGATAGGTACACAAACTGAATTGCACTTGTATACATATTATAAACTTCTATTCAAATGTGTAATAAAAGTGTAAATTGATCAGTCTGTTGGAACTGAAGATTACCTTTTTATTATATAACTAAAACACAGAAATAAAACATAGTTCCATTATCTCTTTACATTTTACGAAACTGATGCTTTTATTCAGCAAAGATTCATTCAATTAGTCGAAAGTGACAGTGAAGACATTTATAATTTGACTTTTCTTTTAGATGAAAAGGCATTCCTCAAACTTTCTGCTCATCAAAGCATCCTGAGAGAAAACACTTTTCACACTTCACAAAGCTGGACATCCATTTAAACTGATAATGCGATAATCGTAAGAAGTGTTTCATGAGCAGCAAATCAGCATATTAATATGATTTCTGAAGTATCATGTGACACTGAAGACTGGGGTAATGGTGCTGAAAACTCAGCTTTGCTGTCGCAGGAATAAATTACGTATTAAAATGTATTGAAATAGAAAACAGTTCTTTTATTTGCATTAATGAACAGCATTTCACAACACTAATGTTTATAACTATTTGTAATCACATACTGTAAGTGCAGTCACAAAATATATTGAGTTCAAGGGTTTAAATGGTAGTGTATAATCTCCATTTGAATGTATTTTAATTATTACACAAATAATAACAATAAACATTTAACACTGATAACCCAGAATTAGAAAAAAAATACCATATCTGCAAAAAATACCAAATGAAACAGAATCGGGGTTGTTTCAGCAGGAACACGTGTCAAAAGGAAAGGTTAATCTGTTAAATATATGCTCAGAAATCATCTGAGGAACTTCTAATAGCTTCTCTAAATGGGAGATAATTGGAGAGAAACAGAAACCTGGATTGGTAATGAAGGAGAGGGCGAGACCTCCACATAGTGCAGGTATTACAGTACTTTTCCACACGTATAGTAAGAAATAAGATCTTCACCCATTTAAAAAAAAGAAAATTGAAGATCCAGTTGAAAATGGAGCAGAACGTGCAGTGCTCATTAAAATGTTGCATTATTAAAACGGAAGCGGCAGAGAATAGGCTGATTGTTTTCCAGCGTTACCGCAAACACTCAGTAGATCCCCTCTGCTAATGATAGCTTCACTAATCATAGTCATCGCAGCAGAACAGCAGGCCGCGGGATCATCTGAGGCATAAACAAATTTACCAGCTCATCGGTGGTTTGTCGACAGATCGCATTATCAATGATTGTGGATCATTTCCCAGAGGAGAATGACCTCTGCTTAAGAGCCTGTGATGCATCTTACTGTCAGAGAAGCTGCTGAGCGTTTCCTGAAAACATGATTCATAAGATAACAGTCTATGGAACTGACAGGATTCCCTGCCTCGGCATTATGTTGGAAAAAACTGACATTGCGATATTTTAATTTTCCGTGATACATATCGCGATACTGGGTATACTTTCCCCAGATTAACTCAATAGCTCTGTATTAGGACTGCACGGTATTGGGGGAAAATTGACATTGCGATATTTGAATTTTCCATGATACATATTGCGATACTGAGTATACTTTCTCCAGATGAAATGAATAGCTCTGTACTAGGGCTGCACAATATTGGGGAAAAATTGAAATTGCGAAATTTGAATTTTCCGCGATAAATATTGCGATACTGAGTATACTTTCCTCAGATGAAATGAATAGCTCGGTATTAGGGCTGCATGATATTGAGGAAAAATCTGACATTGCACTACTTTAATTTTCCATGATTCATATTGTGATACTGAGTATACTTTCCCCAGATTAACTGAATAGCTCTGTATTAGGACTGCACGATATTGGGAAAAACTGACATTGCGATACTTCAATTTTCCACGATACATATTGCGATACTGAGTATACTTTTCCCAGATTAACTGATTAGCTCTGTACGATATTGGGAAAAACTGACATTGCGATACTTCAATTTTCCACGATACATATTGCGATACTGAGTATACTTTCCCCAGATTAACTGATTAGCTCTGTACGATATTGGGAAAAACTGACATTGCGATACTTCAATTTTCCACGATACATATTGCGATACTGAGTATACTTTTCCCAGATTAACTGATTAGCTCTGTACGATATTGGGAAAAACTGACATTGCGATACTTCAATTTTCCACGATACATATTGCGATACTGAGTATACTTTCCCCAGATTAACTGATTAGCTCTGTACGATATTGGGAAAAACTGACATTGCGATACTTCAATTTTCCACGATACATATTGCGATACTGAGTATACTTTCCCCAGATGAAATGAATAGCTCTGTATTAGGACTGCAAGATTATGGGAAAAACTGACATTGCGATAGTTAGCAATATATATATTGTGATATGAATATAATTTCACAGGATGACTGTATTTTGAAAGAATTTATAATTCTACATTGACTGGGATGATAAAATCACAGATGAAAACAATAGAACAAAGCAATTAAACATTAAATAAGCAGCGCTTTGTAGTTTTTGGTGGAGTATTGAGGTACAGAAATTAATCAAAAAAACAATAATCAAATGTAAAATAACACTCTACAGTCTTCATTGCATAAGTAAACAATTAATGTTTGTGTCAAAGCCAGTCGCAAACTTTTAAATTTCTTGTCTAAATGGTTTAAATTCACTTGCCTGAAATTCAAATTGCTTGACATCCTGAGATGTGACTATTGCAGTTGCACAAATTGCGATATCGATGCTAAAATCGCACTTGTACACAGCACCTTATAACCTGTATATTTATAACAATCTGTACATACAACTCAACATCCAGGTTTCTTCACTAACCGCATCTGTTTAATGTTCATCATTGTTTTATTATTATTTTATTTTATTTTTTTGTTTTGTTATTATTTTGTGTTGTCACTTTATGTACACTGGAAGCTTCTGTAGCCAAAACAAATTCCTTGTGTGTGTGAAGCACACTTGGCAATAAAACTGATTCTGATTCTGATTCTGATTCTAAAACAGGGGGACAATGGCATGGGTGGCATGGGAGGGTTTGAGCCTTGGGTGATGGCCTTTTTTAATTTATCTAGCGCTTTTACAATGCAAATTGTGTCAAAGCACCTTAACATAGAAGTCCAAGTAAACTGAAACTATGTCAGTCCCATGTCAAAATTCGCCATTGTTGTGCAGCCCTTCTCTGTATGAAAAGAATTCATAATTTTAGATGGATAGGGTTGGTTTAGTAGAGGAGTGCATCTGCATACAATATAATAAACCAATCACAAGCATTGATAAATCCAGTGGAGTAAGGACACAAATTAATTGAACAGTAGTTTATAGTCTAGCAGTATTTAAGTATTTTAAGTATTTTAAGTATTTAATGATCAGCCTTCCGGTTATATATTATTTTATTTCAAATATTTTTCAAATATTTAATGGAGCAAAATAAGTTTTCAAAGTATTTCAGATAATAATCTTTCTTATAGAGAAAGTCTTATTTGTTTTATTTTTTCTAGAATAAAAGCTGTTTTAATTTTTTAGACCTTTTTAAGGTCAATATTATTAGCCCTCTTTTGCCATTTTTGTTTTCAATTGTGTACAGAACAAACTATCGGTATATAATGATTTGCCTAGTTAACCTAACCTAGTTAAGCCTTTAAATTGCTGAATACTTGTATTTTAAAAACCTCTAGTAAAATATTATGCACTGTAATCATGGTAAAGATAAAATAAATCGGTTATTAGAAATTAGTTATTAAAACTATTATGTTTAGAAATGTGCTGAAAAAAAATCTTTCCATTAAAAGGTATTGGGGAAAAAATATACAAGGGGGTTAATAATTCAGGATGGCTAAAAATTCTGACTTCAACTGTATATTTTCAACTGTAGCTCCAAGGCTATAATCCTAACTCGATATTCCAGCGACGTGACTATTGCGAATGCTCACACTGAGATATCGATGCTGAAACGTTACATTGTGGAGTCCATACACCACAGACACTCGCTCTCGATTACTTCCCAGGCCTTCTGCTCCACAGAGTTACAATTCAACAGAAAGATGCTGGCAACAAAGAAAGAGAGAAAAGAGAGAGAGAGAGAGGGAGGAAATGTACAACAAACAGCTAGAGGGTGTGAGAGAGAGCAATCGAAAGAATCAGCGGCATTAGAAAAGGTGCCAACAACAAATCTGTCCTCTGAGTTAAGTGAGCCACTGGCACTTACACACAGCTCTCCCGCCTCTAAATCTCATCCACATTAATGATTGGCCAGCATTACCGCCCGTTGCTTAATCTCTCCTCATTATTGGCCACATCTGGAGGAGCCAAGCCGCTCGTTGGAGCCACAGCCGCATGTTACGCTGAGGTAAGGAAGCAAACACGCCAGCAACTTTCAAACAGATCGCATTTCCCAGGGAGCTTTGCAGTGGTAAACACAGCCCGGGGGCATTCCTGAAAGCGGGAAGTGTGATCCAACTGCCAGCCAGCTAATTGGAAATACTTTCCTCCGTCGAACGGACACAGCTCTCATTCCTGCAGACCCGATCACAGTCCCGTTGAACACTGGAAGGCCGCTATGGGGCCCCGTTAGCTTGCTGTACCATCCTGACATGGCTCAGGCAGGAGAGAAGCGAGTCCATGTTTTTATTCATGAAAAATATATCACGGGCAATGTCGGTTGGATAAAAATACCCACATAAAGTGGGCCAAACTGTTTCAAGTGAGGCGCTGTGATGTTTTTCTGGGAATGATGTTGTGATGTCATCAGCACCATGGATACAGTCTGCCTTGTTCTTGCCATTTGATTAGCCATTATTGCTTATAGCGCAAAACTTGCTTTTAAATCAATTTGCCACGAAATGAAATTGTAAATGTGCTGCGCCGGGATCTCTGACTGAACCGCTATATTTCTACATTCCCATCTATGCATCTCTCTATAAAGAACCCATCCATCCTCAATACCTATAAAACATTGAGACTATTTTTAAGCTAACATTCAAACTGATAACTTTCCTAGCAAAGGATGAGAGTTACATGGATTTCTATCTAATTGAATCTATTTTAATTCGACTTTCTTACATGCAAATTGCAATTTTGATTCCTGCTTTCTCTCGCAATAGAGTGCATTAGCGTTCACATGAGGGAGTTTTTTTTTTAGCAGCACTGCTTCTGGAAGTCTGAAATGAAAACTGACAAAAACAAACTATCCTTTTAAATTTGTATATTGGGTCTATAGAAACAACATATTTAAAATATAGCTCTCTCTATCTCTCACTATGGATGGATGGATGGATGGATCTCCATTCACATTTGTACACAGCACCTTATAACCTGTATATTTATGACAAATCTGTACATACAATTCAACATCCAGATTTTTTTGACTAATTGCATCTCTGTTTAATGTTTATCGTCTTTTTTTCCCCATATTTATTTTGTTGTCACTTTATATACACTGGCAGCTTCATTAGCCAAAACAAATTCCTTGTGTGTGTGATGGATGGATGGATGGATGGATGGATATAGATAGATAGATAGATAGATAGATAGATAGATAGATAGATAGATAGATAGATAGATAGATAGATAGATAGATAGATAGATAGATAGATAGATAGATAGATAGATAGATAGATAGATAGATAGATAGATAGATAGATAGATAGATAGATAGATAGATAGATAGATAGATAGATAGATAGATAGATGTAATTAAATCTATTTTAATTCGACTTCCTTACATGCAAATTGCAATTTTGATTCCTGCTTTCTTCCTCTTAGCGTTCACATGAGGTTTTATTTAGCAGCACTGCTTCTGGAAGTATTTTTCTCATTCATTTCCAACATAGAGATTTTTACTAATTCTTTGCTAGTGTTATAAGCCACGATTCATGAACCAAATCAACCAGTAATGAAGAGAATCAAAACAATACAAATGTTGATTTGAAGCATTTGAAAATTGGAGGAAAAATGTGCAAGACTGTGTACTTCACAGCTTTAATGAGGGAAAGAACCTCAGTCACTTTAAGCATTGCAAATGATAATGTGCAATTAAATGAAGACTGACAAAAACATTAAACTATTCTTTTAAATTTGCTCATTGTGTCTACAGAAACTGCATTAATTAAAGTCACACATGCACGCATACTCTACGGAAAATTTAGTTTGTTAGCAACTGTACTGTGGTGTTAGTAACTGTACTATGGACCGGTTTTGGGCGGCCGCTGCGATCAGATACTATGCCAAAGTTGGTGATGCAGGGGTGTTACAGACTGTACCAAAAAACTGTGGACCAAGGGCAGGGTGAAATTACAGGAGTTTTCCTGGAGAAATCACAAAATGGGAGGGTGGCGGGAGATGAGTCTGAAATATTGGAGACTCCCAGGATAAATGGGAGTGTTGGCAGGTATGCCTGTACCGCATGTCTAATGATTGTGGGAAAAAACGGAGCACCCAAATGAAACCCACGCAAACACGGGGAGAACATGCAAACTCCACACAGAAACGCCAACTGGTCCAGCCGGGACTCAAACCAGCAACCTTTTTGCTGTGAGGCGACAGCACTAACCGCTGAGCCAACGTGCCGCCCGTTTACAAAACATGACTAAATTCAAAGAAAATAAATATGTTTTCAATGACCTCTGAAACGTTTCTATGTTCCAAACGACAGTGGAAGATCGTTCCAAATTCTAAGAGCTGCCACAGAAAAAGGTCTATCACCTTAAAGCAGGGGTCTCAACTGCCAGCCCGCGGGCCTCTTCCTCCCTCCGAACTGATGTCAAATATATAACGAGATATAACTAATCGACATTTAAAGTACTGCATTTGGATTATTTTTACTTTAATTTTCTCTCAGTTTACAGTCGAGGGTAACACACATGCGTTTTGTTTCTTTATTTCTAAAAACTACGTATATTAGTAAAATTGTACTGCTAGTTGAATTGAACTTGTTAAAGTAAATGTGAATATGTACATACTTTTCTCTTCTTTTTTGTAGTTTTATAAAAAATGAGAAAGATATTGAGAAGAACAATTGCCAGTAAAGTCACTTAAGTTACCCAAACTGCTTTCTGCTGCTCTGCTGTTTCTGCTGTATTGGGACAATACAATTGGTTGGAACAGAATAATAATTTTTATGTCTATGTTCTCCCGTATTTTACAGTTCTATCCCACTGTCATCCCGTAAAGGTATTTTCCCGTATTTCTCCCGTATTTTATTTTTCTGTGAAGAGCCGATCCTCCCTACACTGAAAAAAAGTGTTGCATGCAAAACTTTTGCAAACAATTTATTTGTGTTGAATTTAAACAAACAAATTAAATTTAATTATGTTCAACTTAATTTGTTTGTTTAAATTCAGCCCAAATAAATTGTTTACAACCACTTAACGTAAAAAAATTGGGTCAATCCAAGGAATCATCTTTGAATAATTTTTTTCAGTGTATATGCAACCCATACCGCCTAACCACCAGGGGCCGCCCCTTGCTCTTAAATGTGAATCTGTTCTGTACTTTCATTTTATTTAGGCATGAAAACACTTTGAAATAAACATAAAAACGGCGCGATTAATTTTCTTTTCATTTTCAGGCGCCATTGCCCCTATGCAATCCTCAAAACAGTCAGTTCATGTAACGATGCATGACTGTCAGCTGATGCGCTCCATAGTGATAAATAAATCACTATCACTGTTTCTCAAGAGGATTCTGTACTTACGCGATTCGATGCAGAGCTCAAGTAGACACTGAGTTTTGGGTGCGTGTTTGAACAAACATATACACGTCATCATCATAATAATAATAATGATGATAATAACAATAATAAAAAATAATAATGGCGGTAAATTCCACTGTGGCGACCCCAGATTAATAAAGGTACTAAGCTTAATAGAAAATGAATGAATGAATAATAATAATAACATCAACAACATCTAGACATGTCGATCTTGTTGGGTTTTCTTTTAAACACAACAAATTTTGTCTTAAATGAGCATAAACAGTTAGGAAAGCAATCAAATGCTTTCATTATAGATCTGTGCATTTTAAGTGACACCTCTGTTATTTAATGTATACAGAATGTTTATACAGTGAAGAAAAGATGAATGAGATTTGATAACTTGATTCAATTTCTTTATTCAACCGTTTTAGCAGTTTATTTACAACGAAACAGCTCCAGATGAACATATTTAGTGGGGGTTTTTTTTTTTTTGGGGGGGGGGGGGGGGGGGGGTATCCCTTATTTTCACATCCCAATGTTAACAGGTTCTAAATAATAATAATCCCTAAAGAGAAAACTAAAGGAGGATTTTTACATTTATTTTGAAATCCGACTGTTGAGCTTGATTCAAATTCAGGAACTGAGCTGCAATTTTAAAGGCATTCTAAATTCAGCTTTATTGTCAGCACCTTGGATACCACCTGGCTTGTTTCTGGCATTTGATTGCTCATGGTGGTACTACTGCAACACTTTTAAATCGACTTGGCACAAAAGGAAAACTCTAAATGTGTTGCACTGGGATCTGTGATTGGACAGCTCTCAGGCTTTTGATTCACTTTTAGATGTTTTCGGATTACATAAATAATTAAGCTCCGAAAAATGTCAATCCATATAAAATCGAATGGAATCTCTGTGGCAGTAAATCTATAGTCACTCCCATTTGCCAACAGCGGTAAGAAAGGAAATGTGATGCAATTTTATGGAATGTTTGGAATGAATCTCTTTTTTATTTTTTCTCTTCCTTTCCCAGACTTTTTTTCCCCTGAGCAGTGAACTGCTGGTTGAGGACAAGCTATAGCATTTTGCAAAACAAGTAAACCACAGGGCGATTCATAGTTTGGTGTTACTCTATTCCCAAGAAATCAGCTCTCATCCTACTGCTCTGTAGCGCAGATAGCATCTGTTTTAAGAGCTTCGGATCTCAGCGTTGTGTCAGAGTAAACATATTGTATGCTGATGAATCTAGGGCTCTGAAGCGGCAGCCTACAGTTATTTAGAGTTAAGATGGAAGATAACACATTAGCAATAAGGAATTATCCACCAACTGTGCATGCATATAATATGCTAGGATCATTCAAACCCCATTGCAGAACACGTGCGCATGACTCTAAATCTGAATTCTACATTCGATTTCAAATGCTGAGCCTCAGATCCAAAAGACAGACAATGTTTTTAGACAGTCTTCCTTACTAAATCATTCAAGGATATTTGGAATTTGTTTAAAGTGGCACACTTGCTAAATCACAGAGACTGAATTTCAGTTCATCGATTGGAATATGAATTAAATGTGCAGTGAATTCAAATTTGAATAAGAATTAAAGAAAGGGGAAATTGCAATCCAGTGTATTAGTATCTTTTTTCCATTAATATTTCCCAAAGGGATTTGGATTTAATAACCAAATAAATATATTGTGATAATGAACATGTATAATATTGATATAGTGGGCACTTTAAAGAATCGTTAAAAAATTATTTATTATTTAATAGTGAATTAAATTAATTATTTAATTATTTATTTAAAAGTGTATTTAAGAATATTTAGATTGGTTTTCATCACAGCACCAAATGCTTGAAGACATGAACATTTTCAAATGTTAATCTGGGCTATACTATTTGCTGAAATATTGATTGAAAATATGATATAAAATATTAGATTATAAATATTTATATTGGGTGACACGGTGGCTCAGTAGTTAGGTTGCTAGTTCGAGCCCTGGCTGGGTCAGTTGGTATTTCTGTGTGGAGTTTGCATGTTCTCCCCAGGTGCTCCGGTGTCACAGACATGCGGTATAGGCGAATTGAATAAACTAAATTGGCCATAGTGTATGTGTGTGCACGTAAGAGTATATAGATGTTTCCCAATACTGGGTTGCAGCTGGAAGGGCATCCACTGCATAAAACATGTGGCGGTTCATTCTGCTGTGGCGACCCCTGATGAATAAAGGGACTAAGCCAAATGAAAATGAATGAATGAATGAAATATTTATATTAAATATAGATTTATTTTTTTAGAGGTGCGAATATTTAGAAATTTTATGATCTGTTTCTGGGAGTCAAAATCTGATTCCAAAACTATTTCTTCTGCTGTACATTTACATATTTTAACCAGAAATGTATAACTCTATTACAGAACTGCCATCTTAAAATTATTTATTTTATTCTAGCATTATTCAGAATGAACAAGTTAAGAATTGAACATTAAAACACTAGATTACAAAGAGTCAAGTTTATTCATTTTTGTCCAAATGAAGAAAATTCAGCAGGTTATTTGCGCCTGTCAACCCTTATTATTTTTCTGTTTCTAGTTCCTGCCCTCGATCTAATTTAATTACAAAACTGATTCAGAACTTTTGAGAATCAATTCAGAATCGTTTGGGAAAGAATCACGATACATCAATCTCTTCTCCCACCCGTAATATGTGTTAACGCCAATGTGTGAAATCCCGTTATTGTATAGAATGTCTAGGAAATGTATAGAATGCCTCAAAATCGAACACCAAAGTATGAAATCATTGCTACTTTATACATTGCCTAGGCATCCTATAGAATGCAGAGTTGCCACACGGCAAAGTAGATAACTGGTCTACCCCCGCCATTTCTCCAGCCACTGATGTTGGCGGTGGTGCTTGTGTCATTGTTTGATGATGGCAATCGAAGCACGTGAGTGTTGAACGTTATTGTAAGACAGCATGTTGCTTGTACAGCATGTACAAGGTTCCACTATCACAGACAATATTGCCATAATTCTTCTCACAATGTCAATGTATATTATCAAAGTCTCTTTAAGGCAAGTCATTTCACTCGCTGGCCATCTTTGAAACGCCTCTCGGGTAGTATGCTTGGGCATTCTGTCTGAATGAGGAACAATCTAATTCTTCAAAACTGTTTGCCAAGCTTATGAATACAATGCATATTTGGAATAACCATTAAAATTACACAACTGTCTTATTAGTTTCATTTTTAAATGTCTGAATCAAACAAAATCTGCATTTTTACAGGTTGCCCAAGCTAATGCCCATACACACTCAAAATGAAAGAGATCACAACACAAACCTTAATTATGGCCGTAGTACAAATTATAATCCTATTGATAATGCTTCGTCTGAGCGCACTGTTCTTCAGAAGTAATTCACACCTTGATTCGAACAGTGAGTCTTCTCCAGAAATGACAGCGACTCTTTGTTTATAGGTTTGTGGACGTTTGAGCAGTTGCTATCATGATATGTGCGTTTGACAGTACGAACTGTACCTCGAGTTTGTTTCCTACAGATTACAAAAACAAAAAAACTATTGTTTTCAATGGCACTTGGTTCACTTAAAAGTACAAATTTCAAGCTTTATTTAGATATATTCTTATTTCTGTGAAGCAAGTATTCGCTGAGATTCCAGTGTGTCTGCTGACCACCAAGCTGTCATTTGGTCTGAACTTTTCCTTGGAGAAATATCAGTCTATTGCGATTGCTGATTGGCTCTTGTACTAGTAGGCGGGGCTTCATTCGCCATATTAACCGTTACACTTTTCTCCATTAAAAACTATACGAGTGACATGTCTTGTATATTCTAGTCTTTGATATTATCCAGCTGAGGTTCTTTGCTAATTTGTGAAATATGAATGTACAAGACCAAAGTGCCAAAATATGAAGTGTTTTTTTTTTGTGAAAGAAGAAAATTAAGTAATAACTCTAAGTGACATTCCAGTCTTATCATCTGTAACAAATACTTCAGTTTCAGTTCTGCTGTCATTGCTTTTAACATGATATGCTATGGTAAGAACATCATATGCATTAATTTATATTCCTTCCACTTTAAAATACACAATGATCACTAAAGGCTTTTGTTCTGCTCTTCTGGTAATTAAATGATATTTGTTATTCCATATGATGCCTAGGAAAAGTATGGAAAAACTTTACAAAAAAATGATATTTTATACTTTGCCTGAATTCATCAGGCATTCTATACATTTCCTAGGCATTCTTTATAATACCGGGATTTCACACATTGCCGGTAATATATAGAAGTATATAATGTACAATTGAAAGCATGTATGACCTTGGAGCTCACAACAGCTCTGCCTGTGAAGCTTTATCAATTATTGTCCTAAAAATTCCCCATGGAAAAAAGGAATGAATGAGTTTTTTAGTACAGAAACCCAACTGTGACGTTCTTCTAAAATAAATAAATAAATAAAAAACAGAAAAATCTATGTATCTCTATCTAAAAATCTATCTTTTAATCAGCGCTCACCCTGGGTTTTAGGGGCTAAAATTGCATTGTTTTAAAATTCAGATTAAGGCAATATTCATGTGCTTGTTGCATCATCTCATAAATATGCATGCCTGAAAATCCCTGAAAAACGCTCATGTCCTGATTAATGACGGGAGATCTGTATCTACCCCGGCTTTTAACACAGGAAACATGAGAAGATGCAGCAGAGAGCGCATTTAATCCAATCAGATAGGCACTCTTACATCTCTAGATACAACTATTTGAACTCACCAAAGTCCCAACACTTAACCTTAATCTAATAGGTCAGGCTTCTCTTACTTGTACACAAGCTCTGTGCAACCCCCTTGACACCGGATGGCTTTCTAGAGTGCACGAAATGGTTCATGTAACCGGCAAAAGAAAACATACCCTCAGCGCCCACTTCAGCTTTTTTTGAGTAGACTCTCAATTGTATCACTTTCTAACTCGCAGATAAGCTCATAGTACCAGGGAGAATTTCTTACAAGCTTTTGGGAAACTACATTTCCCAGGAGCCCGTGGAGGGTTCTAGAGTTCGCAGACAGGAAAATAATGTCCTTTCTCTGACTTTGCACGTCTCACTCGGGGGTTCCGGTATATGCAAACGAAGCCAAGACAAGGGTGACTTTCATTTCGCTCTGGCTCTTTTCTGTTTGTAGGTGTTCTTCACATTCAGAACCACACACACGGCACACCTACTGATCTCACGCCACGTCTATAAAAACCCTGAACAGTCTGATTACACTGATCTTTATCCAAGTCTACACTGAATCAGGACAGCCACACTGGTGCTGGGCCAGGACAGCCAATTCACATTCATTACGCACCTTAGAGCAGAGTACATTTGTTTTAAGAGGGATGCAACAGTTTTAATTGGAAAAGACAAAAGAGACTCTGTTCCATCTCTGCTAGTATGAGACTAGAACAATGCTGTGCAGTTTTATTCTCAAATAATCTGACATTAGTTTAAGTCAGCCAGCATATCCAAACATGAGTTTGTTTTCCTCTCCTCATTATCTTTTCATCTTTAACACCAGCCTATTATACCATCAGCAGGGGGAATGTGGCAAAAATTGCTAATGACCGCATGATTGAAAACAAGAAAATGCTTTTGTTACACACTCAGATGCAGCACATTGTCAGCTTTCCCACCATGAACTTACATTTATACATTTGGCAACCACATAGACTGCGTGATTTAAGGAATACATTATAGCTTCATGTATTCCCTTGGAATCAAACCCATTATTTTGCTTTTGCAAACATCTCCATGGTGCTCAGACAACTTATTTTTCCATATAACGTTTACAAGCAATGCAAATATGACACTGTTTTCACTGCAAGCAAAGGAAATATGGAATTTTGGCATCTCGAAATGTGTTTCCTTACAATGTGCAATATACATGTATCCTTTCTGGCTTTTCAAAAAGCTAACTTGGGCATTTCCAGCTGTCAAGATGTCATTTTTTGAACATCTTCAAGATCTGCCTCAGGGAAACATCAATGGTATACACTGGCTTATCCAAACAAACTCCAAAGGAGGTTGACTTCACGACATGCCATGTCTTTACCATTCAAACATATTGTTTTTTTATGAATGTACGCACACCAATGGCACCACTCAGGATCTACTCCATCTACAATAGATCCTTTACACATTTCCAAGTTTCTCAGTAGCAGAAGTCATCATAGCTGGGAAAACTAGAGCGTAGTGAATGGAAGAAATCATTTTTTACAATCTTATTTGCTCAAATAATTTCAAGAGTTCACACTTAGCTGATGATTGATTATAAAGCTTGTTTGGCATGCTGTCCCGGGAGGGAGCCCTGAGCTTATGAGATCCTCAAGCCCTGGGCTCCCTCCCATTTGCAGGGCAAGAGGGGGGTTTGAGTTCATATCTCAATGAACTCCCCTAGGCTTATTTCTGGCTAATGACAGATATGTATGGCTGAAAGAGGTGTACTCGCTAAGCTTGGTTATGGTATTGATGTTATTAATGTATTTTTTTTTTAATTGTTCAATTTACTTAAGTTGTGTGGTTTTTTTTTGTTGTTTGGACTGTGGGAGGAAACCGGAGAACCCTGGGAAAACCCACACGAGCACGGGATAAAACGAGCAAAACTTCGCACAGAAATGTCATCTGGTTTAGTAGGAACCTTAACCAGAAACATGCTATGAGGCAACAGTGCTAATCACTGGGCCACCGTGTCACCCATCTGGAAATGAGGGGGAGTTGGGGTGGGGGGATTCTTCACGATAATTCAGGTTTTTTTTTGTAATTTGAAGCAAAGATGATATAATACATACAAAAACACATATAAATGTTCATACGTTTTTAAAAAAATCTAAATATTAAAAACTTTTAAGCATAAAGATGCTGATGACTGTTAAATGCGTCATAACAGGCTTGTGAAAAGGGTCCATTGTGACTGCATTTGATGTGTCCAGTGTTTTTCCAAAAAGAAATCTGAACATTTGCATATCCATGGACGCTGTAGGCTTTGCTAAGCTAACTCTGTAAAAGCCAATGTCTCCCTTTGCATTGAACTTTGAGCATATTACATTCAGAGATGTTGTTTAAGTTCACACAGCTACATTACACATCAGCTAAAGTTTAAAATATGATGTCGTAGTGGACCACCCCAAAAAATATTGTTAAAATTAAGTGAGTTTTTCTGTAAAACAAGAAAAATAATCTGCCAAAGGTGTATGCAAAATAATCTTGTCAAAACGAAAAACAAGATTATCTTGCTTAGCCCATTGGCCGTTTATTTTGCATTTTTAACGAAAAACTCACTTAATGCTTCTTCATATAAAATGGTTTTAGATATTTGTACTAGAAACAAGATTTTTAAAAAAGTAAGAAAAGCATTTTTTTAAGTGTAGGTCTGACTTTTTACTTGACCATACTGTTATTTTAAAGAAATTAAATAAGAAGATTCAAGATATCACCATCATAAATCTTCCAGCAGGCTTATATTATGGCAGAAATATACATTAAAGGATAGTTCACCCCAAAATGTGGTTACAAATTTGAGTTTCTTTCTTCTGATGAAAACAAAAGAGAATATTTTGAAGAATGTTGAAATTTTTAAAACTTGCATAGCGTGGAAGTCAATGGTTACTGGTTTCCAAAATTCTTTGAAATATCTTCTATTACATTCAAGAGATGAAAGAAACGCAAACAGATTTAGTAGCAATTGAGGGTGAGTAAATGGTGTATATATTTTCATTTTTGGGTAAACTACCCCTTTAAAGGTCCTGTGAAGTGCTATGAAATGTAAATTTTTATTCGATGTTTGACGCAATCTCAACCGAAACATGAAGAGAGGGTGGGACATAGTGTAGCCCCTCCCCCTTTTTCAAAAACAGCCAATAGTTTTGCTTTATCACGGCTCTGCCAATGAGTGGTTGAACTCAAGCACATCAAATGAAAATCAAATGAGAAGCATTTTGAAGGGGGCGGGGCATGTCAGTTAATAGAGAGCATTTGATTGGTCAAGATTTGATGAGAATCTGTAGTATGAGGTGATGTTAATAAAATAATTGATCCATTTATGCAGAAGAGACAATCTACAAGATTTACAGTTTTATATCAGGTTTATATCTTCTAAATGCAAATTTTGTCACTGTTTTGAACAACACTAGATTATAAATATCATAAAAACTATTAATAATGATACCCGGCAAACAATTTTTTGTTTAATAGATGTCCAATTGACATTTAAACGTAGACAGCTTGGCTAAAACAAGGCTAAACTTGAGCCGTCAGTGAAAATCTAATAAACATCTAAAAACAGCCCAAAACTAGACTAGTCATCAAATAGACAGACTTTATATGTGTAGTCATTCATTTCAGATTATTTGATGACTAGTCTAGTTTTGGCCTATTTTTAGACGTCTATGACATTTTTACTGACAACCCAAATTTAGCCTTGTTTTTCCCAACGTCTATGTTTAGACGTCTATTAGACATCTATTAAACATGTTTTAAAACCAAAAAATGCTTGCTGGGCACTAACATCTAGAAAAAAAAAATTTATTTCATGGGACCTTAAAGACCTTTATACACGCTCAATTGCTTCAACCAAAATAGAAAAAAATCAGAAATAATCTTTCAAAGATTAATAATTAGTCACCTTGCAGACTACATCAAATCTTAGCAGCTTAGAAGTGCTCTCAGTAATCACCCGGGAGCTTTGTTTCCCAGTAGAATTAAGAGCATGGACTTTCTGGAAATGCATAAAGCCAATCAGATTGGAGCTCGCTGTTGTTTCAAAGCAATAAGCTTCAGATGGCCAGTGAGCAGCTCATAGGTACTGCATGCAATCTGTCTGTACGTTGGGAAATATTGCTTTTATTGTCCCGAAAAACAAGTGAGGCATGAAACTAGACCACATTTTAAGGTATGACAAACGTGAAAGCCGCTCCACATCTTAATGACTTCTAAGAAAGCTAATTTTGGCCAGAAATCTACGTCAGCTGTGTGCATGTCTTTGTGCATTGTAACAAGCTTGTGAAAATGTCTTTTCAGTTGAAATTCACATGCTGCGTCTTAATTCATCCTAAATAGTATTTGAAAATAGTTTTAAAATAAAAAATAGAATTAGTACGTCCCAAATTGCAGTATGTTGAAAAGAGTATGCCAAAGGTTCCTGGATGGTTTACTATTTCCTGTAGAAATTCGAAGTGTAGAAGCGTCTATACTCTAATATCGCTAACAATACATTGCACGTTGGAAGTGAATTTGATCAGGACTACAAACTCTGGTAAAAAGAGTAAATGAACTACAAACATGATGGATGCACAAGACGAACAGTCAAGTAGAGAGGCTTTGGTAAAGTTGTTTAAATGACTGTTAATCAATATCTAGTCAACTGGAACATAAATAAACCATGTTTTCCCTGTTATATTTCATCTGCAACAACAATGTGAACTTATATCAAGATATGTTTGGACATTAACTTCTGAATTCATAATTACCCAAAAACCTGAGGAGATTTCTCTTCATGAAAGACTCGTGAATGGGAGATTATCCTGCTCCTGCTTCTCCAATAAGGTAGGTAATTAAATATGAAAGACATGTGGATGATGTGTCGAGATGAATGACAGGTGACTTAACCAAGTAACATAATGATGTGTAAACAAGAATGTAGTAAGTCCCAAAGCTTGCATACTCTTCTGTTACAACCAAAAAAGTATATACTTTTCCATCACAAAAAAAGTACATACTTTTAGGGCATAGTATAAGTATGCAAATTGGAATGCAGCAACAGTTAAAATTATATTAAAAAAACTTTGTGTTCTTGGCAGAGAGCTTGTATCTTGAACAAAGATGAAGCACTTTAGTGAACCGTTCAAATCAATACAGAATCTTTATGTTTACAAACACTGCTTATCTATACACATTTTGCTTTAATGCTGCAGTTTGTTCATTGTAATGGAATATTGTTTAAAGATATGAGCACTTTGCCACATCCAGCTGTATCGACAGCACTCTTGTACGGAGAGCATTGCAATAGCCGAACGATATTTGTCTTTACAATGGACACACAAGAGAACAATAACAGCCACAGCCTGGAAATAAAGAACAGTCTACCTCTCTGCTGGAAATTAAAAGAGTAAATCAAGACAAGACAAAACTCACTTTTGACTAATTAAAAACACACTTTATTTTCTATAAACCCCTTCTGAAAAATCCATAATTATGACTTATAAAGTGTTGCGAATCCCATTGGGTTTACGCTTCCCAGCAAACAATTTTGTGTTTAATAGATGTTTAATTGACATCTAAGCGTAGACAGCTTGGCTAAAACAAGGCTAAACTTGGGCTGTCAGTGAAAATCTAATAGACATCTAAGAATAGCCCAAAACTAGAGTAGTCGTCAAATAGACAGATTAGACAGACTTCACATGTGTCATTCATTTCTGTTTATTTGAAGTCTAGTTTTGGCCAAGACGACTAAGTTTAGACGTCTATTAGATATCTATTAGGCATCTTTTAAAAACAAAAAATGCTTGCTGGGCACACACACAAGCCTGCTCTCTGGTGTTTTCTCATTAGTGATGCGAAGAAGAGTCATCAGGGGTTAAAATGTGCAAAGTGTGCAAATAATTTGTGGCCCGTCGCCTGACTAATCAGTTTTTAGTGATCCATTACTCTGCATTATTTATGCTAAGTAGCCATTCTGTTCAGGACCATTTGTAATGCACATTACTTTGAAGATCTCCTAAAGACATTCGATCGCACAGACACACACACGCACATACATAAAACCACATAGGTTGTTTTCAATCATGTGGTTATGGTGACGCGCGAAATTCAGATGGAGGGCAGGAAGTAAAAAACTGAACATAAAACATAGAAGATAGTCCAAATTTTTTAGATTTATACCATATTTAAAAGGAGATATTAATAGAAAATATCCACATATGATAAGCATGATCCTTATATCATGAAGAGGGCCGAGTTTTCTACTGAACTAAAGTATCTTTTGCCTGTCATCAAGATGGTAGATACTGTAAGCTATTACGTTACATGAAAAATACTATAGTGTTTGGAAGCATACTATAGATCCAAGATGCCCAAAGTAGGGCCCGCGGGCCAAGGTTGGCCCTTCAATTTCACACA
This sequence comes from Danio aesculapii, assembly GCF_903798145.1. Taxonomy (NCBI): domain Eukaryota; kingdom Metazoa; phylum Chordata; class Actinopteri; order Cypriniformes; family Danionidae; genus Danio; species Danio aesculapii. Next base: position 44,225,283 of record NC_079436.1, read on the forward strand.
ACCTTTTTTGTTAGTACTATTATTGAGCTACAAAAAAGCAAACTGAAATTGAATGTTTCAATTAAATTAATCTGATTTTTTAAAATGTAGATACTGTCACTCATGGATAGAGGACTATGCAGAAGCAAATAAAGGCAAACACTAGTGTAACTGTTATAAATGGGATTTTTACTGTAATAAGTTCATTCCAAAATGTAAAATATATCGTATTAGCTAATATAAAGCAATGTTTTCCAGTCATTTTTAAATATTATTAAATAAATCATCAGTTTACCCATGGAAACTATATTTACCTTTGACCCACTAGCCTCAATCAAGTTTGGATTTGGCCCTTGATAAGAAAAAGTTTGGGCACCCCTGCTATAGATAATGACTTGAATTAAACTGTCATAGTAATTATATTGCTGCTGTGGTACGACACTTCTGTAGTTATAAACAAAACATTCAATAGGCTTCAGTTTTCAGCACCAGGGTTTACGTTATTTATTACAGTTTATCAGTTTACTATGTTACAGTAATCTGTAGCATTCATTAACAAAGAGTTAACACAAAGAGTACACATTATACATGTTACTATGTGGTTCAAAAACATGTTTATTATAAATTACTATAGTTTTCTCCATGTGGATATCTTCCAGACATCACGAAATAACAGATGAAAGCATACAAATACGTGGATGCATAGTGTACATTTGTATTTATTTACTTTTGTAAAGGGGAATGAACCTAAGAACTTACCATCAAACATTCACCACTGCTGCGCATCTCGATGTTCACGTTACTATTGTTTATTCCACCAAAACGCCAGTAAGGACTTTGATTGTTGCAAAACAAGATGGAGATTTCATTCAGCGATTACATGGCAGGGTACGTTAATTATATTCGCCTGTATTTGTATGTGTGGTGGTGTTTGTATCTGAATTTTATATAACACATTAACATATTTATACACATAGCTAAACCTATATATAATCTTTATTGGTGCTGTAAACGAATTATCGCTTTCAGAAAGATTTTGTACACATGGATGTATTTAATAAATGTTTTTGAAATGCTGCCTTTTCTTCCGTTTTTCAGCCATTTACTTAAACTTTTCCTCCTTTACGAGCTAAAACTTTTGGAAGTCTATTAAAGCTGTTCGGCGTTTCTTATTTTGGCTGATTTAAACAATTAAAAACAATGTTCTGATAGCGATTCCTGTGTAGAAGAACCACTTCCTCCTCTTCATCTGAATTTCGCGCATCTTGACATCATGTGAAAACAACCTATTAATCCTGACATGCTTTCACAAACATGCACACATGTCAGCATCACTGAGGTTTCACGCCATAAAAACCGCATAAATCACTCAGCCCGATTGTGCACAAGCAACACGGATAACCGTCAAAATGTGTCTCAGGTCAGCGGAGGGACACAGCAACAAGCTTCAACAGCCACGCAATGCTACACACACACACAAAACAAAAGAGCTCATTTTCCCTTGCAGTGGATGCACAGTTGTTTAGCCCGACCAAATGAGCCCCAGAGCTGCGGCGTCCTCTTTAAAATGACCTTTCAGAATTCATCAAGCAGGTTATGGAGGATCTCCAGATGCTTCCACCACATGTTGAGCTGCTCGCAGACATGTCGCTGAGGATGTAGCACACATATCTGAGGCTACGGGTGATCTGTCCTACAAGTCACACACACACACATTAAGAGACCCCATGTGTACACACACTCGCACACATCAGAAAGGTGAAAACTCCACTAACACCTACTGACTTCAGAGGCCGCGAGTGTTGAACTGGATATATCTCACACACATATACACACACACTTCAGAGACCAAAGTAAAAAAAAGCTGTCTCTCACACACACACACACACACACAAACCTAGGTTCAAGTACGAAACTTGCACATCAGAGACCATGACTGGACATCTGCAGTTCACTCTCTCTCACACTTTCACACACACACACACACACACACACACACACTAAGAGCTTCCTCAAGAAACGATACTGCCAGTGAAGAAGACCTGATGAAATTATGTGCTCTGCTACACTTGCAAAACTTGTTTCCTTCTTTATTGCTTTATATATCTGTAGTTCTTGTCTGTTCTTCATATGTGACATCGGTGCAAAATAAATCATATTTGCCTTATTATTGTGGATTGCGGTCTATATTGAATGCGGTGTAACTTCGTACTGCAAAATATTGGCAAGATACATCTTTCTATCGAATTGTCCTTCACAGGATCCATGTGAAATTAAAAGGCACACTGGCTGCTAGTGTATTGTAACTCTTGAACAGATGATGAATCTGCACTTTTTTACCTTCATTAGCATAGGACATTTAGTCTGATAACAAAGTACTCTTATGAAGCAGCAATGTTTTTAGCGAATCAGAATTAAACCACAGTCGCAGTAAGCTATTATTAACAAAAGGATAACTCTTGTGAGCAAGTTCTTTTCAGTGAATCAATATTAGCTACAGCGTGACCAATATGATTTATGAACAAATGACTTATATAAACCAGTTGAACTGGCAAACTCTGGCCAAAGTAGTCTGATTTGAATCAAATGACTCTTATGAAATGGCTCTTTTCAGTCAATCAAAATTAGACAGCACAATAATTGTAGACTGATTCATGTGTGACTGATTCTTTTGAGCTGGTTCTTTTTAGTCAATCCAAATTAGAGCCAGTTCTTTTCAGTGAATCAATATTAGCTACAGCGTGACCAATATGATTTATGCACAAATGACTATTTTATAAACCAGTTCTATCTAGTGAATACAAATTATAGAGTCAGATTCACTGACAAATGACTCTTTTGAGCTGGCTCTTTTTTAATTAGACTGTGTGTGACCAATTTAATTTGGCAAAGAAAATTCTGAATCATAAATGAATCAAGACAGAGAGGCCAATGTTGTCCGATTCATAAACAAATGACTCTTATGACTGAGCAATTTTCAGTGAATTAAAATAGTGATCAAGTCTTTTGAACAAATTTCTCTTTTGAACTGGCAAACTCTGGCCAAAGTAGTCCGATTTGAATCAAATGACTCTTATGAAACGGCTCTTTTCAGTCAATCAAAATTAGAAAGCACAGTAATTGTAGTCTGATTCATGTGCGACTGATTCTTTTGAGCTGGTTCTTTTTAGTCAATCCAAATTAGAGCCAGTTCTTTTCAGTGAATCAATATTAGCTACAGCGTGACCAATATGATTTATGCACAAATGACTATTTTATAAACCAGTTCTATCTAGTAAATACAAATTATAGAGTCAGATTTGGACTCTCTCAGTAGTGATTATTAAACCACACTGAACTGAGCTAAACTGAACTGAACTTAAACACTACAAACTGAACTACACTGTTCCTATTTACTATGACCTTTTATGTGAAGCTGCTTTGACACAATCTACATTGTATAAGCGCTATACAAATAAAGGTGAATTGAATTGAATTGAATAGATTCATTGACAAATGACTCTTTTGAGCTGCCTCTTTTTTAACTAGACTGTGTGTGACCAATTTAATTTGGCAAAGAAAATTCTGAATCATAAACGAATCAAGAGAGAATGGCCAATGTTGTCCAAAGTCATGCTGTACAGGTGAATTGAGTAGGCTAAATTGTCCGTAGTGTGTGAATGAGTGTGTATGGATGTTTCCCAGAGCTGGGTTGCGGCTGGAAGGACATCCGCTGAATAAAACATATGCTGGATAAGTTGGCAGTTCATTAAGCTGTGGCGACCCCAGATTAATAAAGGGACTAAGCCGAAAAGAAAATGAATGAATGACACAACTACACAACTGCAAAATATTGGCAAGATTCATCTTCCTGAATTGTCCTTCTCAGGGTCCATGCACACTGCAACCCGTGTATTGTGACTCTTGAACAGATGATGAATCTGCACCTCTTTACCTTCATTAGCATAGACTATTTAGTCTGATACTCTAACAAATTACTCTTATGAACCAGCAAAGCTTTCAGCGAATCCGAATTAAACCACAGTTGCAGTAAGCTATTATTAACAAAAGGATGACTCTTGTGAGCCAGTTCTTTTCAGCGAATCAATATTAGCTACAGCGTGACCAATATGATTCATGAACAAATGACTTCTATAAACCAGTTCTTTCTAGTGAATCCAGATTATACAGCAGTACTCCCGCAACCTCCCGCAAATTGTGACACTCTCGCCCGGGTATGACTAATGTAACTTGGGATGTCTGTGAATCATAAATGAATGAAGACAGAGTGCACTCTCGGAAATAAAGGTAAGAGAGCTGTACCTTTTCAAAAGCTACACATTTGTACCAAAGACTATAGAATACACAAGACATGTCACTCGTATCTTTTTGAATGGGGAAAAGTGTAACGGCAAAAAGCGTGGAATCACCAAGAGGAGACACTCTGTTGTTATTTGGGAAACAGCCACTAGATGCCGCTAGTGTCACGCGGCCGCTATTTTGGAATGAAAATTCCAATAGGAAAACAGCACAGACAACTAACATTAGACAGAATGAATTAAAATATTGAGTTAAATATGAGTTAAAACGAGTACATCCCCTTTGAAAAGTAACATTTTAAAACAATATCCCAATAAAAACAGACAATTTCCAAAATGTTGACAAGACTAAGATTAATACATCTGATATCTAAAATATCTGTTTAACATGTAACATAAAAGATTAACAAAATAATTTAATTACTTTTTTTTTTGTTTTACTCAAATTAGGGTGAAGCAAGAATGAGTATACACCACAAAAACTACAACAAAAACTACATTACTGTATCTGGTAGTTTGTATGGCCTCCATGATTTTGATGACAGCATTAAAATCATAAATTAATAAAATATTTAAATAAAATATAAATAAATTTGGAGAAAGTAGCTTTTTTAAATGAAAACTTTATTAGTCTTTCTTTAACAGACAACACTGGGAAAAAATACTGTACACTATTATAATATAATACTCCAACAAAAAGTACTGTTAATCTGCTATCAACATCCCTTTTTGAAAGTCATGTTAATTTAATTTAACATGTCAGTATTAAAATGTATTATGCCAGTGCGTAAACTATTAAATTAAAGTAATTTCATCTAAAAGTGACAGTTTCAAGAAAACAAGTGTGGTTAATATATTAAACATTAAGTCTATAAGTCGGCACCAGTGGTGTAGTGGTTAATGCATCGATACATGCACTCCGGTGCTCACGGCGACCCGAGTTTGATTCCCGCCTCGCAGTCCTACATCGATCCTTCCCCTCTCTCTGCTCCCCATGCTTTCCTGTCAATACTCTCTACTGTCCTACAATAAAGGTGGAAACCCCTAAAAATGACGAAAAAAGCCATAAATCTGTAAAATAAACTACTAAAAGTGTTGATAATCACCAGTCTATGATTTTAAGTGTTGTATCATCGTCTTTGAGGTTGTATATAAATAAATAAATAAAAGACAAAGCAGCTGCTTGCCATCTGGACAGCAGTAAGATCCATTGGGCGGCCGATCGCTTTCACTCCAGAATGATGAATCGCAGGTTGTTGCTGTTGCAATCTAACGTTATGTTGAGTGTCGCCTTTTGGTCATTCTAAGCTCTTTGGTAACGGTCAATATTGTGAATAAAGCCCCGCCTACTAGTACAGGAGCCAATCACTATATGGTGAAAAAAGCCCACCATCTCAAACAGGAGCCAATCATTGATCACTATAGACTGACGATACTCTGGGTGAGGAGCTTGGACCAGACGTGAGTTTCTGCAGATTTTGTGTAATTTGGATGTTTAGAAATGAAACTAAAGGGACAGTTGTTCAATTTTATTGGTGATTTCTAATATAAAATTCATTTAAAGATAGAAGCAGAGTGAAATGACTTGCCTTAAAGGGACTTTGTTTGTGCCTAAAGGATCCATATTAATACCTCAGGGGTACATATTAGTAACAAAAACTACATAAGTGTACCTTTTAAAAATTTTAGGCACAAATGTATGCTTTTGAGGTACCAATATAGACCCTTTAAGCACAAATATGTATCTTTTGAGGAGGTACTGTCCCAGTGACAACTCTCGTGTGTGGCCAATGTTGTCTGATTCATAAACAAATTACTATTATGACCCAGCACTTTCAGTGAATTAAAATAGATATCAAGTCTTTTGAATAAATTACTCTTTTAAACTGGCGAATTCTGGCCAATGTAGTCCGATTTGAATCAAATGACTCAGTAACGCTTTATTTTGATTGTCCATTTGAGTATTAGTAGACTGTCTGCTTAATATCTGTTGATACAAGCATTCAACAGACATTTAACTGACTATAAGAAACTTTGCAAGTATATGTCAACTTACACTAACCCTAACCCCAACCTAACAGTCTACTTATGATCTAATGAGAATTAGTTAGCGTGTAGATGCAATGTAACTTAAATTCAACAAACGGACCATCAAAATAAAGTGTGACCAATGACTCTTATGAAACTTCTTTTTTCCATCAAAATTAGACACCATGATAATTGTAGTCTAATTCATGTGTGACCGAATCTTTTGAGCTAATTCTTTTTAGTAAATCCAAATAAGGCGGTGTGACCACCAGTGTATAATACACAATTCCATTTTTAAATGTGCCAATATTGACAAGACACATCTTTCTATCGAATTGTCCTTCACAGGATCCATGTGAAAAATAACTGCACACTGCAACCAGTGTAATTCGACTCTTGAACAGATGATGAATCTGCACATTTTAGCTTCATTAGCATAGCCTATTTAGTACTCTTATGAAGCAGCAATGTTTTTAGCGAATACAAATTAAACCGCAGTCACAGTAAGCTATTATTAGCAAATGGATGACTCTTGTGAGCCAGTTCTTTTCAGTGAATCGATATTAGCTACAGCGTGACCAATATGATTTATGAACAAATGACTTGTATAAACTAGTTCTTCTAAGTGAATTCAAATTATAGAGTTAGATTCACAGACAAATGACTCTTTTGAGCTGGCTCATTTTAATTAGACTGTGTGTGACCAGAATAATTGGCAAAGAAACTTATGAATCATAAATGTATGAAGAGAGTGTGGCCAATGTTGTCTGATTCATGAACAAATTACTATCATGAACTGTCTCTTTACAGTATATCAAAATTGGACATTGCCGTCAATGTAATTTGATTCATAAACAAATGGCTCTTATGACCCAGCACTTTTCAGGGAATTAAAATCGTGATCAAGTCTTTTGAACAAATGACCCTTATGAACTTGCCAATTTTTTGTGAATCCAAACTTGACAGTCTGAACAATGCAGTCTGATTTGAATCGAATGACTCTAATGAAATGACTCTTTTCAGTCAATCAAAATTAGACGGCACAATAAGTGTAGTCGCATTCATGTATGACTGATTCTTTCAAGCTGGTTCTTTTTAGTCAATACAAATTAGACATTGTGAGCAATTACATTTGGAAAGATAAAAGTTGAATTTAATAATGATCAAACTCAAGTGTCAATTTACAACATTACACTTTCATATGTAGATTTATGCAACAAATACTGAAAAAAACTCCAACGCTACCAGCATATTTTTGAAAAGCTCATACCTGCTCCTCATAGCGACTGGCTGCCACTTGCCATTTTTATCCTGACATTTACATAAAGTTTAGCATTTCTCAACTTTTGGACAGGGTTGACTGCTCTTAACGTTTCCGCCGATCTGCTGTCAGACCCACAATTCACCATGCGAGCCCATTTTTTTGGTTTCCTTAGGAATGAATAGAGTAACCACCTACTACTCAACACTCATTTAATCAATCCAAAACTGAATAAATATCTGATATACTGCAATTCTAGCCGAGGTGTTTTGGCAATAAAATAACAAAGCACTTATCAAAATTTGAGTGTGTATCCAATTTTTTGAAGTGTCTTATGCACAACAAGGCAGCAATCATATATTTTTAAATAACCAATCTCAAATGGTAAATTCGGCAGCCTCCAGTCTTCAGTTTCACATATAATCTTCAGAAATTATTATATTATGCTGATTTGGTGCATAAGAAATTTTGTTGGAAACCAAGATGCAGTTTACATTCATTTAAAAGTAAAAATAAGACTGAATTCTGCAATAATCACTGAACTGCAAAGATTTACACTTTTATCTTATGCTAGTAAATAGGCTGACAGACCTTGTTACACCTAAACTGTTCAAAAAAGGAATGAAAGTCTGTGACGATGGAACCAGCATCACAAGTCATTTATTCCACCATAAAACCAGTCATCGACCATCCCACATTAGATAAAGCACTCAACATGCCCATATGTACCATTTAAACAACCTATACACATACTCTCAAGCAACCTCCATTACCGCATATATAAAACAAAAGACGAGTACATATGCATTCTTACATTGGGAAATGCAAAAAGCCTGTGCACACTCACATATACGCTCATATGCGCATTAAGGATGCAAAGGGTTAGTGGATATGCAAAAGCACAAAAAAAGCACAATAATGAATAATGCAGTGAGCGGCAAAAATAGCTGACGGAGTTTAAGTGTTTGTGTAAGAGAGAGAAAGGACGAGATCAGGATCAATGACAAAGAAAGAAAGAAAGAAAGAAAGAAAGAAAGAAAGAAAGAAAGAAAGAAAGAAAGAAAGAAAGAAAGAAAGAAAGAAAGAAAGAAAGAAAGAAAGAAAGAAAGAAAGAAAGAAAGAAAGAAAGAAAAAATAATAAAATGACTGCTGAGAAAGAAAGAAAGAAAGAAAGAAAGAAAGAAAGAAAGAAAGAAAGAAAGAATAAAAAATTAAATGTGAAAAAGAAAGAATAAAAATAATAAAATGTGTAAAAAGAAAGAAAGAATAAAAATAATAAAATTTGAAAAAAATTGAGAAAGAAAGAAAGAGGGGAAGGAAGGAAGGAGAGAGGGATGGATGGATGGATGGAAAGAAAGAAAGAAAGAAAGAAAGAAAGAAAGAAAGAAAGAAAGAAAGAAAGAAAGAAAGAAAGAAAGAAAGAAAGAAAGAAAGAAAGAAAGAAAGAATAAAAAAGAAAATGTGAAAAAAGAAAGAATAAAAATAATAAAATTTGAAAAAAATTTGAGAAAGAAAGAAAGAAAGAAAGAAAGAAAGAAAGAAAGAAAGAAAGAAAGAAAGAAAGAAAGAAAGAAAGAAAGAAAGGATGGATGGAAGGATGGAAGAATGGATGGATAGATGGATGGATGGGTGGATGGAATAGAAGGGAAGGAAAGAAGGAAGGAAGGATGGATGTATGGATGGATAGGAAGGATGGATGGAAAAGAAAGAAAGAAAGAAAGAAAGAAAGAAAGAAAGAAAGAAAGAAAGAAAGAAAGAAAGAAAGAAAGAAAGAAAGAAAGAAAGAAAGAAAGAAAGAAAGAAAGAAAGAGGGGAAGTAAGGAAGTAAGGATGGATGGATGGATGGATGGATGGATGGATGGATGGATGGATGGATGGATGGATGGATGGATGGATGGATGGATGGATGGATGGAAAGAAAGAAAGAATAAAAAAAGAAAATGTAAAAAAAGAAAAAAATTATAAAAATAATAAAATTTGAAAAAAATTTGAGAAAGAAAGAAAGAAAGAAAGAAAGAAAGAAAGAAAGAAAGAAAGAAAGAAAGAAAGAAAGAAAGAAAGAAAGAAAGAAAGAAAGAAAGAAAGAAAGAAAGAAAGAAAGAAAGGATGGATGGATGGATGGAAGAATGGATGGATAGATGGATGGATGGGTGGATGGAATAGAAAGGAAGGAAGGAAGGAAGGAAGGAAGGAAGGAAGGAAGGAAGGAAGGAAGGAAGGAAGGAAGGAAGGAAGGAAGGAAGGAAGGAAGGATGGATGGATGGATGGATAGGAAGGATGGATGGATGGAAAAGAAAAAGAAGAAAGAAAGAAAGAAAAAGAAAGAAAGAAGAAAGAAAGAAAGAAAGAAGAAAGAAAGAAAGAAAGAAAGAAAGAAAGAAAGAATAAAATGACTCTGCTAAGTCAATGACACCATGTCTCTGAATTTACACAAATCTTCAGTTCACATCATACAATAAAATGAAAAGGATCACAATCATCATTCATGAATAATCAACCGCATTTTCACTCAGAAATTTTGGACATTTGATAAAGATCTGTTCAGCGAGTACTCCAGAGAATAACAATACACCTACACAAACCAGCAGACTGATTCACTCCAACTCACTGCCATTGTGTAATATACACTTGTGAAGGAGCAATTATACTTCCACTAACAATTAAAAGCAGTTATGATCTCCACTCGTCAGTCTGCTGAAATAGCCATGACCAATCAGACATTTAAAACGAAAGCAGAACATAGCGAACAAATTTAGACTTCATGACAAAAAGGATTTTATAAAAAGATTTGACAAGAAATAAGGATGATGTTCAGTCCTAAACTCCACAGAGAAGCAATGTAGCAGCCCTACACCTACACAAGCCAGAAGACTCATTCAGTGCAACTCTGATTGTGTAATGTGTGAACATGTGCTTGAGAATGGACTAATCTAAACTCAATATGAGGTGCGTTTGCAAAGAAAAATAATAGCAGCTATGTTCATCACTCGGGCATAATGGTGGCACAGTGGGTAGCACGATCGTCTCACAGCAAGAAGGTTGCTGGTTCGAGTCTTGGCTGGGTCAATTGGCATTTCTGTGTGGAGTTTGCATGTTCTTCCTGTGTTGCACGTGGGTTTCCTCTGGGTGCTCCGGTTTCCCCCACAGTCCAAAAACATGCGGTACAGGTGAATTGGGTAGAATTCATAAGCTAGAATTGTCCGTGTATGTCTGTGAATTAGAGTGAATGGGTGTTTCCCAGTGAAGGGCATTCACTGCGTAAAATATATGCTGGATAAGTTGGCGGTTCATTCCACTGTGGCAACACCTGATTAATAAAGGGACTAAAACGAAAAGAAAATCCTTTAACATTAGATCATTCATTCATTCATATTCCTTTGGCTTAGTCCCTAATTTATCAGGGGTCGCCACAGCGGAATGAACTGCTAACTATTCTGGCAAATGTTTCATATTGTTTTACGCAGCAGATGCCCTTCCAGCCAAAACCCAGTATTGGGAAACACCCATACACTTTCACATTCAAAAACACTGCCACACTACAGCCAATTTAGTAAATCTAATTCACTAATAGCACATGTCTTTGGACTGTGGGAGAAACCAGAGCACCTTAACATTAAATAAGCTTAACTGAATCGTGCAAACTCATTTATTTAATTCATTTCCTTTCTTACTAATACACTCAAAAAAATGATTAATGCTGCTTGTTTAAACTACTCATTTAAAATGAGCTGAAACAACACAATTCTTGTAATTTCCTTAGCCAATGTATTTATTTTATATTTAATTCACTTACATTTGTAAACCATTAAGTTAACTTAAGTGTTTTATGTTGGGACTACATGAAGGAATTGTGTTGGTCCAGCTAGAGAGGGAAATGTTGACAATAAAAGTAATCTTTGGTATTTAAAGTTAATAGAAGACTTGAGTTTAATCTTCACTTTAGTTTGATGATTTAGAAGATTTTCATGTAATGCTTTGAGTTTTGAGATTACCACCTTGCAGATGCACTTTGCTCAGTGAGCAATAACTGTCCTAAAATTAGTTCTGAGATCAGTCTTGATCAACTGTATATGTAACTCATGAAAAATGCTTAAAAATTGGATAGGATATTTAGGATAACTTCATATAAAACTGAGAGACTTTGAAATGTACAACACATAAACACACCTGATATTATCAGACCTTTGAGTAGAAGTTTAAAAAAATTACAAATGTATTTAAAGTTTTATTTTGATAAAATCATGTAAATAGCTTTTTTAGTTGGTGCTAAACAAATTTACTGGATGGAAATCCTGCCCTCAATTAAATTAAGTTCATCCAATTAGGTTTATTTGAGTGTATATTAAAAGTATTCCATCCTTCAAAAAAAAAGTTCTGCTGATTGTTCAACCAACTCATTTAAAATGAGCTGAAACATCATAAATCTTGGGATTTTTTTGGGACAACTTAATTGTTTTATGTTCAATCTACTTAATCAACCTAACGTTAATCGTTTTGTGTTGGGACAACATAAAGTAATTGTGTGGAACTCATTTTTTCCAATACTATCGAGTCCCGTTTACTAAACTATGTTAGATTTGTTGACTGGATCTGTAATGAGTTAGTAGAGCTTTAGATTTTTTACAGAAACCTTTGTAAACCCCAACATAGCAAACCTAAAGACTAACTAACGTCTCTCTATGTTAATATTGATCACTTATATTTTAACATTATTACTTTCTTATTACAGTCTGACACCACATGCTGGGTACTAGAAATCTACAATGTTGGGTTAACTCAAGTTCAACTTAATACAATCTGATTTTGAAATCAACTTGTTTAAGAGATAGATAGATAGATAGATAGATAGATAGATAGATAGATAGATAGATAGATAGATAGATAGATAGATAGATAGATAGATAGATAGATAGATAGATAGATAGATAGATAGATAGATAGATAGATAGATAGATAGATAGACTAGTTCAAAAAATAACAACACAGCAGAAAATTCCGTTGGATCTGAGATGAGGGGGAGGCTCCTCTGTGCCCCACGAGCTTATTAACGGCTCTGTGATTCCCTTGTAAAAACAGAAAACAGCGAAACACGAGGGAGGAGCGGACGGAGTGCAGAACGGTGGGGGTTTCTTACCATAAACGTAGTTGCTCCGCACGGAGGTCGCGAGAATCATCGTGAAGGCCGCGAGCGCCCGGAGAGCTGCCCGCTGGAATGACGGGAATGCCAGAGTCTGACGCGCGCGCATCCCGCTCATCCGTCCAGCACGCTACAGCCAATAGTCCTCTCGAGGCCCGGAGAAGTGGAGAAGCTCACTGAAGCGCTGACTGTAAGAAAGGACACACACACTCATTAACAGACGGAGAGCACCGATTGGTCGCATAGATGCTGAACACACACACACTTCACTCACGCGCTGCCCCAGTGTTCCCATTGATCGTCTCGTGTCACTCAGTGTGTGTGTGTGTGTGTGTGTGTGTGTGTGTGTGTGTGTGTGTGTGTGTGTGTGTGTGTGTGTGTGTGTGTGTGTGTGATGTGACGCAGTGATCGAAAACATTCCTGTCGTCACTCGGTAACCCAGAAAACCGGTCCGAATCGACAAATGCTACGTAAAAGCGAGCACGGAGCCTGACAGGAATAGAGATTTGTAGAGTTCTGCCTCCCGGTAGCCTTTAACACGGCTCTCATTATTCTCCCGCTCTGACTGCTGCGCGCGCGAGGGGAAGGTGCACCTGTCGCCCGTTGAGGATTCAGCGAGACCGTGGACGCGCGCGCACACACACAAACACACACAATACTCCAGGTCGCCCATTCCTCTCTGTTAGTGCGCTTTGTGAACTGTGCAAGTCATGGCGTTGCCTGCGGGGCGGGCGGCCGATCGCCGAGAGATGCTCGGTATTGTTGTGCAACTATAGAAGAGGGCTGTCAAACTGAATGTGTGCGCGTGTGTTTATGGAGCAGTGAAGCCTCGCCTCATCTAAAACCGACGGGATGAGGTGATGATACCTGCTGCAATTCAATAACACCCAACCTGAGACGGAGCCAGCAGCATCCCTCACTCTTCATCGGCTCTTTTCTCGCACTTCTCTTAATTTCCATCCCTCCCTCCCTATGAGTTCCAGTCCCAACCGGGACGCCCCACCGAACCACGGAAAACAGTAGCAGGTGCACACAGTCCGAGCGCGCTGAATGCAGAAGGAGCGGCAGGGATGCTGGTGGAGGAAGGGGAGGGGAAACGCGAGGGGCAAAGCGAGCATCAGCGCATTAACAGTAGCCTAAGCACACTTTACCATCAGCGCTCATAGTTTTACACATCCGAGCTCGCGGATTTGTTCCCAGTGCGCCTGGCGCGCGCGCGGATGCAGGCGCATTCCAGAGCACGAGCGTGTCCCTATTTACAAACCTGACAGGTGTCCCCCCCACACCCCCACCCCTCCAGTATAAGCGCCAGGACGCCAACGACAATAATGCCCCTGCGTGTCTGTGAGCTCAAAAGGAGGGCAGATTACGATACTCACCGATATAAGCGCTCCTCGTGATGCCCGATGGCTCCGTCGGTTCAGGAGTGTTGGAAGCGTCTGTGCCTGCTGGCGCTCACGCTAAGGTCCCAATGGATCTGTCTGTCTTGGTTCTCGTTCCGCCCTCCGCTGTCTTCTTGTTTTTCTTGCCTTTTCCTCTCTCCACGGCTACCGTTCACTGCAGCAAAACAGTCTGTCTGAAAGCACGGAGAAGGGGAGGGAGAGGAAGAGAGGGAGGGAGGAAAGGAAGGGGCAGGCGCGCGGGGCGGAGGGGGAGGGGTGGGGATTTTAATACGATTTGGCCATACCATTTGGATAACAGGACCAGACCATACTGACTGAGAGAGTGTTATTATTGTTGTTATTATTATGTTGTTGTTGTTATAAATTGTTGTTGTTGTTGTTGTTGTTTATAACATTATTCTGCATGAAGTTAGTGGCATAGTCGGTTTTTACAGTAATCTCAAGAAACTTCTTACTATTATTGTAATATAACTTCTTTATTGTAATATTAATAATTTTTATTCATTATTTCTTCGCATAAAAAAATCAAACAAACAAATAATCGTTAATCATAAAAAATGTAACTAAAACAATTAACAATCATTATATTCTTTATATTTTTATACAACACATTTATTTACCTAGTTTAAGATGTTATGGTCTAATTGGTCACAAATGTATGATATATTTAGTATACAGGTTTTGTAGCTATACTAAAAGTTTATACTAAAAAAATTACAAATGATAAAAATATTATATAATAATCGGTGTTGTTGCGTAGGTCAAGCATAAATGCTACATTAAATTAGTAACTTTAAAACACTAGCCTGTGTGGTAAGAAACAGTGAGTGTTCCTAAGTTTTGGCTGTTAAAAAAAATCACATATTATAACCTATAACCAAGAACAGTGGGTGAATGAAAGGATGAATGAATGAGTATGAATGAGTGAATGAATAAATGTTTAAATGAATGAGTGAACGAAAGAATGAATAATTATTGAAAAAATGAATGAATGAGTAAATGAACGAATTAGGGAATGAATGAAGGAATGAATGAATAAGTGAGTGAGTGAATTAATGAATAAATGAATGAGTGAATGATTGAATTAGTGAATGAACAAGTGAATGAATGAATTAGTGAATGAATGAGTGAACAAATGAATGAACAAATTAATCAATTAATGAATGAATGAGTAAACACTCAAAACAATTCTGCTCGTTTAAACTACTTAGTTAAAATGAGCTGAAGCAACAATTCTTGACATTTTATTGGGACAACTTAATTTTTTATGTTCAATCCACATAAATTTATTAAAAGTGTTAACTCAATCAATTTCTGTTGGGACAACATGAATAAATTGTGTGGAATCCTACAGTGAATGTATGAGTGAATGAACGATTTAGTGTGTGAATGAATGAATGAATGAATGAATGAATGAATGAATGAATGAGTGAATGAGCGAATGAATGAACAGATAGCTTACGTAAAACATTTAGGGCTAATTATAAAGTCTAAAACGAAATTATTTAATTAAAATTCAAATGTGTACTTATTTTATTCAATATATACAACATCCCGGTTTCATTAACGAAAGTTGTGGGAATTACAAAAAGTCTTTGTCTTAAATGTCATAATAATATGCCTACTTATTCTAGCATATTTTAGCATAAATGAAAAGAAAATGTCACTTTTAATTTTCGTGGTGCTAAAAAAATTCTCCATATTCTCTACAAATCCTATTTTCATGTTGAGTTTTAGGGGTGAAGTGTGAGCAGGTCAGGGCAGTGTTTTCTGGAGGTTCCCGCTTGTGCAGGCTGGTGGCGGCGCGAGGTGTGGTCTTGTGAATATTGAGTCCCATCGCGCGCGCGCGGCCTCTGGAGACCCGCCGGCTGGAGAGCATGGGAGGAGGGGAGGGCGTTGCGACTCGCGAGAGGATTTAAGGATTAGTTCTGCACGCGGATTACTCGCTGTGCGGTGCGGGGGACGCGCGGGGTTAAACATGGACGACTGCACGAGAGGCAGATACCCCGAGAGAGCAGCGACTCGGTCACCGTGGCGGAGGCTCGAGCAACCAACCGGAGCGTCGGGGCGGGACACTTCCGGCCCCAAATCACTACATATACACTTGTATTGTTTAATGCCACCACCATCCCACAGTCCGTCGGCTCTTATTCATTTCACGGAGCAAATAAACCATGACACAGATTAGACAGTGGAAAATTTATCTCTTTACGCGGTAAATAAATATAAAAGATACAGTATGTTTGCAGTGTTATCAGCCCGGCTCGTGCGCGGACATCTCCATCACACTGAGATACGGATGAAACAGTAGTTACATCTACTGGTCAGGATACTGAACTGCGAGCATTCCGGCGTATTCCCAGAAAGCGCCCGCATTACATCATTGCGCGTCGATATATTTAGACAACTATATATCTGAGTCTGCGAAGTGCAGTCCCTCAGTTTCTCGAGTGTTTGGAAACAGAGGCCGAGCCCATTTGCTCATTTAATAGAGATGCTGACGTCATCCTCCGCAGAGCTGTGACAGTCCACGCGGTCGAGCGCGCTCGCCTGTGACCTGCGCAATGCTTTTTCTTCGAGGTGCGAGTGTCCAGAAGCGCTGAAACACACACACACACACACACACACGCACACACACAAACGAGTTTCCCATCGGCCCAGGAGCAAGAGGAAGGCAGGGAGATGGGAATGAGATGAGCAGAGCGTCTCAATTATCAGCGTAATAACTTGCTGAACATCTAAAATCAAACACTGCATTAAAATGAGCTCTCTCTCTCTCTCCTCTCTCTAACATCCAGTTTCCTGTGGAGAGGAAGGGAAAGAGGTAGATGAACAAGGCTGGATGGGCCAGAATCACGTATGAATTGCAAAATTGTAGATAGAATCTCAAAGCAGGATGGATGGCGCTGGTGAAATTGCCTCATGTGGGCAGATGAGAGCATGAAAACGAGCTCAAAGTGGATAAATGAATGACCAGAAAACTCTCTGGTTGAAAATTCGCACCTTGGTTTCAAATAGGCACGAGGAGGTGTTTCCTGGAAGAGGACTTCCTGTAGAGTTTGATCAGGTAGTGTGCTGAGGTGAGATTCCTCTCTATTTCTGTGCCATAATGACCAGGAAGAGCCAATCACACCATTCGCTGGAAAATCAATAGGACACTGATGTCTCTCTCCATCTCTCTGGCAGCCTCTCATTCTCTCTCTCTCTCTCTCTCTCTCTCTCTCTCTCTCTCTGGCCAGTGCAATTCAGGGTAATTCTCTTCACGTTAGATGGACTTTATTGGCAAGGCCATAGACAAGTATATTACAACTGAACTGATTTGAGAGGGCAAAGGGGACAAGAATGCATTAAGAAGAAAAATTGCATTTTTGACTGTATTCGAAATGTAGGATAAAAGGGAGTATTGCGCATCTCTAAACCACTGCATTTCTCTCTTTAAAGCTGTAATTTTCTTTTTATTTGAAGGGGCTATAGAACTGAGCAATCACTGTTATTAGCGATGGATATAAAGTGAACTGCAGTCAGAAACGTATTGCTCATGCTTGCACACGTAATGTCAAACAATGCCTCACATACTCACAGCAAGTATTTTTTCCCTTTGGTTAAATTTCTTGTCGCTGTCCACTCTCTCTCTTTCCTTTCAAAAAAACACATGAAAAATGATAGCAGTGAAAAAAATTGAAATTAAGAACAGTTGGCAGTGGCAGAAGATTTTTTCAATGAATGAATCGTCTGTTGAACTGCATCCCAATCATCACAAATACTGCAGAAGACCTGTTGGAACCTGCATGGACCCAAGATTCTCATAGAAAACAGTCAAGTTTGGCGAAGGAAAAATTATGGTTTGGGGTTACATTCAGTATGGGGGTGTGTGAGAGATCTACAGAGAGGATGGCTACATCGACAGCCTGAAGTATCAAGATATTTGTGCTGCGCATTACATTACAAACCACAGGAGAGGGCACATTCTTCAGCAGGATAGCACTCCTTCTCATACTTCAGCCTCCACATCAAAGTTCCTGAAAGCTAAAAAGGTCAAGGTGCTCCAGGATTGGCCAGCCCAATTGCCAAACATGAATATTATTGAACATGTCTGGGGTAAGATGGAGGAGGAGGCACTGAAGATGAATCCAGATACTCTTCTCTTGTCCAAATAATCTTATCTTAAGTCAGGCCTTACTGTCCTAATTAAATAATTCAAAATCAAGGCATGATCATATTTTATTTAGGTAAAATAAGCGTAATCTAGAGGCCTTTGCCTTTCATATAAGCCACTTCTGATACTAAATGATCAACTAGAAGTTATTGTATATACAGTTGAAATCAGAATTACTAGCCCCCCTGTTTATTTTTCCCCATATTGTAGAGAAGATTTTTTCAACACATTTTAATCATAATAGTTTTAATATCTCATTTATAATAACTGATTTATTTTATTTTTTGCCATGATGACAGTACATAATATTTGACCTGATATTTTTCAAGACACTTCTATACAGCTTAAAGTGACAATTAAAAGCTTAATTAGGTTAATTAGGCAGGTTAGGGTAATTAGACAGGATATTGTATAATGATGGTTTGTTCTAAAGACTATCGAAAAAACATATAGCTTAAAGGGGCTAATAATATTGACCTTAACATGTTTTTTAAA
The DNA here is from genome assembly GCF_903798145.1 of Danio aesculapii. Taxonomy (NCBI): domain Eukaryota; kingdom Metazoa; phylum Chordata; class Actinopteri; order Cypriniformes; family Danionidae; genus Danio; species Danio aesculapii. Next base: position 44,244,040 of record NC_079436.1, read on the forward strand.
AAATTAAAAACTGCTTTTATTCTATGATATAAAACAAATAAGACTTTTTTTCAGAAGAAAAAAATATGATCAGACATACTGTGGAAATGTCCTTGCTCTGTCAAACATAATTTGGGAAATATTTCAAAAAGAAAGAAAAAATAATAATTCAAAGGGGGCTAATAATTCTGATTTCAGTTGTATATTATATATAATTATTGTATATGTTTGAATTGATATATTTTGTATCTGGTAATGTAAGACATAAGTTTGAATTAATCATCCTCTTTGAAAGAAACAATAGCTCTCTTTTGGCATCATCCTGAACATTATACACAAATGTTTCATGTGGCAATACAAAAGGTATTAATATGCAACAAATCCTACATATAAGCCTCTTTAAAAGGTGGAAACAGTCACACGGAGGCTTTTAAACTGAAATAATGAAGGGGTCTTAAATGCATTAGAGGTTTCATTCACAGAAATGCAATTTGTATTGCATCATCTGAACAACATGCATTATTCTGCACTGTATCTTAACAGAATACTATTCTAACAAAATAATAACGTACTGGAAATAATTTACTGAGACATTGTTCAGTAATTTAACAGACATTTTCATAAATTCTAAAACACAAACTAAAGCATTGCAAAGATCAAAACAAAGATGCATTACCTATTATTACTTATTAATTCTTTCACAAGAAATGCTTCTTTTTAAAGTATTGTGCATTATTTTTATGCATTTTGTAAGACTGTAGGATAAAATTTTGTGTAAGTCACTAAACGGTGGTTATTTTTAAGTGTGAAAACCCTATACAGGTATATAATTTATAAAAACAGATGACTCTCATTGGTGTGCATACACAAAAGTGGATTCATTCATTAAAAAAGGCAATAAGCATTGCATCTCCATAAACTGATATTTTACTGAAATGTAGGATAAAAAGAATATGCTGCAAGATATCAAATCATTGCACCTCTCTCCCTTTATAAAGCTGTGCTCTTCTTTTTAATTAACTGTGGGGATTGGGGAAAATGTTTCTCCAACCAAAGGTGGTTTATTACCGCTCATACACAAGAGCGGTTCATTCACTATGCATTGCATCCTCTGCGATTAAGGGAGACTGTGCCTCGCAAGACTCATTAAGGCATAAAAAGAAGCCATCACCCCTTAATGGCGTCATATGCGACTCATCTCTGCCGGGACTCGAACCCGGAGCCTCTGGATTAGAAGTCCAGCGCGCTATTCCATTGCGCCACAGAGACTGAGCCACATGATGCAGCGTAAAACGAGGTCATATTGTGCATTAGCTCCATCGCATCCTGCAGCATCAGGACCAGTTTATGGCTGCAATTGCGTCATGAGCCGCTAGGGGGCACGCGCGCACTCCTCTCCTCATGACGTCGTGCGCAATGGCGGACTGCCGTCCTCTGTGCCTCAATAATGCTATATAATCATCGTTTATTTTAGTTGGCGGCTTTAAAAGGCAGAGGAATATCCAGCAACACTATATTACGGCAATATATTATTCAGTCGACGCCTCAAACAAAATTATTTCACGAGGTTTTTCTTTTCCTCTGCGTTCGACATAAAACCCTGTTTTTTTTTGTTTATATCCGCGATTCATTTACAGTCGTGTTTAAAAAGTTGGTTTAATACGACGAAATTAGCTGTAGGTATCACTTTATATGGGTTTTTGATCCATTCAGTCTTTCAGCTAACGTTAAGACGGCGCACGTGCTAGAAAACGAATAGTTTAAGGAGAAAATGTAAGGCATTTTAATTCATGAAAATCTCTTTATGGTGAGAATTCAATATGTATAACTGAGTAATGGTATTTATTTACCGGGATAAAAGAAATATAGCAACTTACTTTGTATTAATTTTGTGTCGTTTTTCCATCACGGATAAACCTGAAGAGAAAAACATGCAGTTCATATTATATAGTACTTGTCAAAATATAGCTACAAAGGTACTTTGACACTAGTAACTTACGACTCCACAGGTAACAGTATAAATTGATTAAATAAGCAATTAAATCCCAATGCTCACTGAATAAAATACACAAATGAAAAGAAAATAAACATTTTAATGTCTAGCCAAAATAAACAATAAAAAATTACAATTAATCTAAATTATTTAGAGTCTTAAAGCAGAATGAAACATTACATTTGGTATATGTAGTTCTCTCATATTCCCAGAATACCCCAAGCAAACCACTATGCTAAACCGACCAGATTAATGACATGTAACACAATTTGCTCGTTTTTTCTTGACCACAAGTGTCAGGGCTTGCCTTCTCATTTCAAACCCAGATAGATTACTTAGCCCCAGTTTGTATTTTAGTGAAGAGGACAGGAAATGATGATAGAACAGGTGCATTAGGACTGCAGGATGGAGTTTTTCAATAAACATCCAGTCCAGTGATTACGTGTAGTCCGTAATCCAACCCAATCCATTTTACAACATTACCATTTAAATGAAAAAAGCCCACAGCCATCCTTGACATTATCATTCAGGTGAACATGATTTGAGGTGTGTAATTTAACCTGCGCAGTGCAACATCAGCATTTGGGTTTATTTAAAATACTAACCAGATTCTAATCATGTTTTGATATTAGTAGTTACTATAAAACATCACCATACTGTCCTCGTAAATTGCGTTGTCTCAAAACAATATTATTTAGCATTTATATCCTGCATACTATTATGTGAAGAGAAATAAATATTTACATAAATGCACAAGAGTGTCGGTTATAGTCCAGACTGCTGAATGGCTGACAGTTTTTGTTGTCTTTGTAATTTTATTTACCTTATTGAAGAAATCAAGCACAGGTCAGCAGTTTTGGAAATACTGCAGTGACTCATGAAAACAAGGAAAACAGATTAGTTTCCAATATAGTTCACTGCAACGCCAAGTGAAGTACCCCTTTTCTCTAAGGTTGATGACACCATTGATGAAATAACGTGGAAAAAAGCACTGCAGATGCTTTCTCTGGTTTTATATAGATGTGTGTTTTATTATATTAATGAATTTGGTCCTTACAGACCGCTTCAAGGACAGATAAAACAAAGACCCAGCTTTCTCTACTTCCATGTCTTCATTTGTTAGAGTTTTGTGCGTCTACATGGCAGCAAGACCAATGGACGTGAGAACAGTCAGACCAAGGACAACGTAGCCAGAACGATAGACTTCAGGAATCTTAAAACCCTTCCCAGCATCCCATGCCTGAAAGGAAAAAAAACAGAAATATAGAAAAGAAATTCACCAAAAGTAATCAAATTATGTACAAGACAAGCTATATAAGTCAAATTATCAACACTTGATGAGGAAATTTCTTTGTCCTTTTAATCCTGACTGCATATTTGTTACTTTTCAATAACCTGACCTCAGCCTTTTAAAATGTAGTCTTAATTTTACACTTAGATGACATCATTAATCATTATCAGGGCAGGCTGTCTGAATATACTGTGTTCATTCATTTACTTATTCATTTGTGTGTGTGTGTTGTACCAGATGACGGATGCCATTAAAAGTGTGGTAAACCACTGGGAAAGCGAGAGCAAATTTGCTGAAAGCAAGAAACTGGGGCCCAAAGGTCAAGGAGTGAATCAGATCAAGGTAATACGGGTAACTCTCCGGTAGCACCAACGCAGCAAGAGCAAATGCAGATATTCCTGAGACAAAAAGATCAACATCATGGTTTAATATTAACATTCAGCCATTTAGTCATGAATACAAAACTTTTCTTTAAAAGACCCCAATATACTTCAAGCTAAATCGAAGAACCAACTGGTGTAACGAAATTTCAAAGTCAGAAGTTTGAAACATCTTGTTCAAAGCAAAGTTTCTGGAAAATTCTGCTACAGTTGTTAACACCTTCAATTGATAATGCCGCTCATTTAACAAGCTCCACATTCTTTGATAACTTCTGTTAATTTCTTATGTTCAAAGAAAAGCAGCCTTTATATTGGAAATTCATCCTCTGAAAGCAAAATAGGGACTGTTTTTCCATGTTTAAAGTTGGCATGAAATCCAAATTTGCTGCTCTTATTCTTATATGTATACAGTGTAAGACAATGGTCTCAAAGTCAATTCCTGGAGGGCCACAGCTCTGCATAGTTTAGCTCCAACTACCTCTAACTCACACCTGCTTAATAGTCTCATAGGCTTTTTCTCAATTCCAGGAACGCAAAGAACGGACTTGCGAGAACAGAGAAGGCGTCCTATGAGAAATGAGATGCTGCGTTCTTCCTGATGCTCACATGACCCTCGCGCATCTTTAACCAAAAATTATTTAAACATTACAGCATTCATACAACGATTTATTGTTTTGCCCCTTTTCACAATATATACTATGCATAAAAGTTTTACAAATGTACGTTGCACAATACAAATGAAACATATTTTAATACAAATTTCAGCAAATAAACACCCTTAATGTATTTATGCGTTTATTAAGATTTTCATGATAATGTTTACTTTCACTGTTTCATTTAGGGAAACTCCTGAGATAAATAAGTGATGTCTCCAGTCGCAATGACTTCTGGGACTTCTAGAGTGAGTTCGGAGCACAAGTCTGCATCCATGCGTCCTCGATATCAAGAACACATACAGGAACTTTCACGCGTCCTTCGTTCTTGAGTTTTAGAACTGAACTTTGGCTGTTGATGATGACGTTACACAAGGACGCAAGATAGCTAAAGAATGCATATTGAGAAACAGCCATAGTCTTAATAGTAGTCTTGAACACCTTGATTAGTTGGATCAGATGTGTTTGATTAGGGTTGGAGCAAAACTGTGCAGAGCTGCGGGCCTCCAGGAATTGCGTTTGAGTACTATGGTGTAGAATGATTTTTCTTCACTTCTGGTCATATGGAATGCCTTTCGGGAGGGTTTATCAGTGTGTCTCTCATTTCTGCGCTGTCTTTATCCATTTATCAATCTTTCTTTATTTTGTTAGCAACGCTCATATTCTAACAATACAATTGGTTACCATAGGATTTGTTTTCTCATTTCAGGACCGTTTCAAGTTAATGTATGTCAAGGTAGAAGAAAAAAATTCAATCTTAATTTCCATTTCATGCCCACTTTAATGTAAAGCTGTTTACTTTAAAGTAATCTAATGTATAAAGAGTCGCAATATGACTGAAGTGAGTTGCTGTAAACGTTCTGTATCCACAGCATTATGAGAAGATGCTTTCCAAACTGCTTTTTCTCAGTTGTCATTTTTGTTGCATGCTCTTTGTTATTAAGAGGAAAATGAGCAGCATCTACTTGCATATTGATCTAAATGCAACTCAAAACATGAACCACATCACAAGAACTACGAAAAGTAAGATTTGGCAGTACTTCTTTACACTCCTAAATGAAAAACGATAATAAACTTTGCCTGAAACAAACTCAGCACTAAAGGTGCCTATATACGTCAAAGGAAATCGACATAATTTCAAAAAATATTTGTCCGAAACAAAGTTTGATTTGGCAGTTCAAAACAGCTCAACAAATCAAACTTCATTTTGGCTCTTAAGCACCTTGGAGCTACAACTGGTCTGTTATCTTTACACAATCGGTGGGTGTGTTCTGGAACTTCACCTTTATGAATATGTGATTTTCTCTCATTCCACAACGTCAAAAATAAGAACAACATCCAAGACAACAACACTAAGTTAACAACATGGATACACTGGAGGATTTAGTAGCAGAGCTGGTACAGATTTGTACGATTGCTTGTTGTGTGTTTTTGCATGTTTCACATATGCTGATAAAATTGTTGGTGGAAATTGTTAAACACATTCTGAAGTATTAAAACTGTATTCATCTGGGGGTTGAGTTATAAATGTGTTTAGAAACCTTCCTAAAAGTGAAAATACACCAGAAAAACTTAACAATCATATAATGATTTAAAGTGGTTCAGTTAAATTAATATTTAAGTTAAGTATGTTTACTTAGATTTACTTACTTAGTCGTACACATTCTCCGGTCAAGTTTGTTTTTTATAGATCACAACTTGTGTATGTACATTTCCACATGTTTTGTGCATATGCCATATTTATAAATGGGTTTTGTGCATATGCCATATTTATAAATGAGACCCCTGGTCTTTTTATTTGCTGAATACAAAAAGACAACTCACCGTCATTCTTTGTTTTCATTAAGTGGACGCACATTCTATCTAGGTTGCTTGTTCTTGTTCTGTGCCATTGAATAGATAGACGCTACTTCAGACATTTACAAAACTGTTTTTCTCCTAGAGCTGCTATCATTGTTGTGTTTAGGAGTACAAATTATCGGCGTGACAAATTTATATTTCCACCTCCTGCAGTGTGGGGGTGTCAGAAGGTTCAAAAACAGTATACCATCTCTCAGCCTTTACAAACTTCTTTTTGCCCTCAAACAAAAAGTGAACTTTGCTTGAAGTACATTGAGGCTTTTGTTTTGACCATATTTTCTTTTAAATGACAACCAGTTCAACCATTCTTCAGTTGTGCTTGAAATGTATTGGGACATTCAAGTCAAACAAAGATGACAAAGATAACTATAGTATTTTAATAATCTCTCTAATTATGTAAAACTAGTGACATGCACATCACAGTTATAATGATAATGACAAAGTAACTATACTGAAGGAATACATTTTCTTCCAGCTAATGAACAATGAAAACATTGACAGCCAATAACAATCCATCTAATTTTAAAGACCTTGTTTAATGTGGCGATCGATTTTTATTATAAACAGAAATTTATCATGCACTGGTGTATGAACAACACTAATCTAGTTTTCTGGTCTGAACCAGGTCAGTTACCTGAGCTTAGTGCAATACCCGTTCCTCTGTGTGAGATTGACATCGCCATGGGGACAGACCACCTGTAAACACCATGTACACTGATTATTCATATTTTTGAAGAGTTTAATTACATTACATTAATAACTCACCACATATCCATACAAATGCAATGCTGTTCACTGCATTACACACACAACCCAAGACAAAGATTTAGTAAGACTCACTTGTAGATGGTCATATGTGGTGACATTGGTCGATTGAGTCGTGTGTTTTTTGCCCAAAACTTGTCCATTTCCTCATTAGCCGCAGTCCCCATAGGTACGGCACTGGAAAACAAGGTAGAATTCTTAAACCTGATGCATATTTCAGTTTCAGCATTTAACAAATTTATAATAGAAAGCTTCATTTTTGTCTTGTTATAAGCAACAGAAATGTTCTGGATTTGCGGGTGCGTTTTAATTCCTTCACAAAAGTGATTGTCAGTGTTTCTTCCATCTTCAGTAGTTTGTTTTTGTTGTCACTGACTAAAATAACAGTCAAGTTAAGTGTTGACACCGTGACAAACTAAGTTGAGCAAAACATTGGGGTAAAGTTGGTTTTATATTTGCACATTCGTTCATTTTTGATCATTGACATTATGACAATCTACTTTGAAAAGTTGGTCTAAAACGGTACGCAAGTGTGACTTCAGAACAAAATATTACCACTATTTAATTGACTGCGAACAATGTTGTACTTTAATAATCATTGGTTGCTAAGGTTAGGCTTGTCATGATAAGGAATTTTTGTTGTGCGAGATATTGTCACAGAAATTGTTGCGATAAGTGATATTATTGTCATTTTGAGACAGTTTTGCCACTGATTATATAATAATTATTTAACAGCATAATAATACAAATAGTCATAAACAATTTAAAATACTTATTCTAAAGGTTATTTAGATTCTCTAATTTGATGTTGGGTGTGACGCGGTGGCACAGTAGGTAGTGCTCCGTCGCCTTACAGCAAGAAGGTCGCTGGTTCGAGCCTCCGCTGGGTCAGTTGGCGTTTCTGTGTGGAGTTTGCATGTACTCTTACATTGCAATTATATATATATATATATATATATATATATATATATATATATATATATATATATATATATATATATATATATATATATATATATAAATAATAGGAAATTCATCTTTTCAACATCAAATTCATTCATTCATTCATTTTCTGTTCAGCTTAGTCCCTTTATTAATCCAGGGTCACCACAGTGGAATGAACCGCCATCTTATCCAGCATACGTTTTACACAGCGGATGCCCTTCCAGCTGCAACCCATCACTGGGAACATCCATACACACTATTCACACATGTACACTATGGACAATTTTAGCTTACTTAATTCACCTAAACCACATGTCTTTGGACTTGTGGGGGACACCGGAGCACCCGGAGGAAACCCACACAAACACAGGGAAGAGGGAGAACATGCAAACTCCACACAGAAATCCCAGATTACCCAGCCGAGACTAGAAACAGCGACCTTTTTGCTGTGAGGCGACAGTGCTACCCACTGTGCCACTGCCTCAACATTCAGACCTTTTCCTTTATATATTTTCAGAAAAGTATTACTTTCAAATTCTAAATAGGGAAATCATTTCAGCAAATGACTATCAAAGTACAACACTGTGCACAGTCAATTAAATAGTGCTAATGTTATTTTGAAGTCTTATTCACATGCGATTTTACACTGAATATTCAAAGTACCATGGTACTTTGGCGTCACAAGTTGGAACTTAATGAATGTGCGAATATAAAACCAACTTTATCTCAATTGAGGTGCTGTGTATGTATGCAGACAAAATACTTTGGGCTTCACGTGCATTATATGCAAGCTCTCGAATATGTACAAAAAAGAAAAGTTTTAACAGTTACTTTGGATTAGAAAAAGTGTAAGGAAAATATGAACACACTCACTGTCTGTAGAGAACGCCAAACTGTGACCGTGATGAATACAGACCCTGTCGGGCCACCGTCCTTTGAACACAGTAAAAACACCGTTAACTTCAACATAACTATGAAACCTACATATTCAAAGTGTAAAAGCACGTTATGGATATTCTGTACATATTAATACAGCAAGCTCATTAAAGAAACTAATTCAGGGCAGATTTTGACTGAAACTTTAAACACAAAAACAAATGCAAATCACGTCATGACACTTATGAGACTCCTGTAGATCCATTTGAGACATTTAAATCTCACAAATTATATACAAACAAGACCACACACAGCTCAGTGGTGATATTTAATTATGATAACTGATTTGCCGTTAAGTTACAGAAGTTTACAGTGGGAAGAAACCCGTTGATAGTATATACATATTTATGTCGTGATAATTCTTAATACAAATGTAACTATGTTGAAGGACAAGATAACTGAGCTTAAATAAAGACATAAAAGCAAAGTTGTTGCATATACATGGCTATAAACATAACAGAGCAAAGTGCAGTACAGTGTTGTTTCATATATAACATACGTTAACAACATCAGCAACCCTCAATTTCACGACTATCAAACCGCTACGTTATATGACATCAAAAAGACAGTCTAAACCAGTAGTTTCACCTTAAACCAAATAGAAAGCAAAACACATTTTTATAAATAACATGTTCGTACTGACCTTAGAAGCAACGCCATGTTTTTGAGCTTGAGTGTTCGGACGTGACGCAGCCGGATCTAATATGTCGCACACAAGCAGCAAGCCGGCGCCATTTTGGTAAGGTCAAAACATTCTGAGTGCGAGGTCGACAGTCTATGGGTGTAAGTCTACTTAAAACTATAATATTAATAATAATAGTTCAAAGTCATATTCAACCATTACAAATTTTATTTCATCTTCATCATTACAGTTGATTTTCCACAGTGAATTATTTAGAAAACGCCAAGTCCAACATAAAGGTCAAACATCTATAGCAGGGGTGCCCCAACTCGGTCCTGGAGGGCCGGTGTCCTGCAGAGTTTCGCTTCAACTTGCCTCAACACACCTGCCAGGGTGTTTCTAGCAAGCCCAGTAAGAGCTTGATTACTTGGCTTAGGTGTGTCTGATTGGAGTTAGGGGTAAACTATGGAGGACGTTGGCCCTCCAAGACAGTATGGGCACCCCTGATCTATAGGCTATAGACCATTTCGATAGATCTAAACAAAAACAATGGTCCCAATGCATTTCCTGTTTTTACATTTTCAATTTCTACAGCTTCCGAGAATCTAAAAAGAGCCACATATTGATAAATAATGTTATGATAGCTGTTTTAACATTATGATTGAATTGCTTTCTGTTACAGTTATGAAATAATTTGAAAACAAGCAGGAAATGTTCATGGGCCAATGACATCACTACACTGAAATGGTCTATATTCACACAACTTTTTATTGCATATTATTATTTTGTTTTGTTAATACAATTATTTAAATAAAACCACATAATTATAATAGCAATATTACAATAAAAGTCTAATAAACTAGCACCACCAAAAAACAAACAAAAAACATGAAGTACATAAAGACAAATTGAAAAGAAATATGAGTAGGCGAGAGCAGGGCACAAAGTAACACTTTTTGGTTTTGGCCAAATAATGAACAAAGTAATGGGGTTAGACAAACCTTTTTTTTTTACCAACAACACATAAGCCTCACCTACAAATGAGCACTGGTTGTATGATCGTCTGACTTATGGTTTCTGTGCAGTATTGCCAAAAGTGCCAGGAGTATAAATGTTGCTATTTACCCTACCTGCAGGGCAAGTTGTAGCAGACAGAGGGTTAGTTGTAACACATACTTAAAAATGCAAATTACTTTAAAAAGTAGCTATATTTCCTCAGTACTTAACTCATTTAAATTCTACATTCAATTCAATTAACCTTTATTTGTATAGCGCTTTTACAATGTAGATTGTGTCAAAGCAGCTTCACATAGAAGATCATAGTAAATTGAAACAGTGTCAGTTCAGTTTTCAGTGTTTAAGTTCAGTTTAGCTCAGTTCAGTGTGGTTTAATAATCACTACTGAGAGTCCAAACACTGAAGAGTAATCCATCGATGCGCAGCTCTACAGATCCCGAACCAAGCAAGCCAGTGGCGACAGCGGCGAGGAAAAAAAATTCACCAACTGGCGAAAGTGTAGAATTAAACATCTCCAGAGAAACCAGGCTCAGTTGCATGACCATTTCTCCTATGGCCAATAGTCTTGTGCAGAGCTGCAGTATGTTTATTTATGTATTTATTTATTGGATAAACACATTTGGATTTATTTGGATTATTATCCATTATTATACAATGCATTTATTTGTAGTATTAGCAATAAAATACTTAATTAAATTAAAAAATATTTTCTGTTAAAAAACATTTTATTTAAAAAGTTTTTAACATTACACTCAAAATTCAACAAATATTTAGTTTGTTTAATTGGTGTCCAACAGTGTGTGGCTTATTTATAACGCTCTGTTACAACTAACCCCGCTGTGTCGTGTCTTCCTCAAAACTTGCTCGCAGTCACTGTGTTTTCTACATCTTTCAAAATGGTTTCATCTTTTAGCCTAGAAGACGGTAATCCCAACAATATAAGATATAAGATAAAGATAAAATACTTTTATGCTGCAAAAATGGTTTCTCCTGTGTTTCTCATCCAAATTTCACCAAACGTTTTCAATAATTGGCAGGAAGACGTCTGCCGACCATGTGGTGAAAACCTCGGAAGCATGCCATGGTTAACCCTGAGCAAATACCTTAAAACTCCATGTTACATTTTACCCCGCGTTACTTTGTGCCCCTAATGTACTACATTTAACACACAAGTGCAAACGTAAAGTAAATGAACTCTAAATGAAAGCTTACAACAAGGCGAAAAGTAATAAACTCACAGCAAAAATCAAATCAGCAGAAATGTAATGGTCCTGAACACTATTCCACTATTAAATCATCACATTATTGAGCATAACGATATTCAGGATACATCATGTAAACAGATTATGCTCGGTGGATTTACACACTCGCACACACAGTCGCATACATTCAATCTTACATGATAAATGACACGATTGTCTGATCCTTCATTTGTCTCATTACCTTCATGTCTTTCACACACAAACAGACACACGCACACACACGTACACTGGCAGTCATGCACAGAGATTGCATATTGCTGTTAATAGTAGGTCTCTATTTCCACCCAGCCTGCAAATGAAAGACAGAGATAGCAAAATTAATTAACCGAATTAAAAAAAAATCTAAAGCTCTGTTCACAGAGATTCCATTACTAGGCTCTACAAATTATGTAATATTGCAGTATTGTTTGGACCTTGAATTTAATGTAATATTGACAACATTTTGCTGCATAATATCAAATGTATTATTCATCAGCTTAAGCAGTAAGGTTTCAATTCATAAAATGAGCCTAAAATGCTTAAAGACACAATATGTACAATTATTTCATTAAAATATATAACAGTTTTATATATTATGCTCATATATGTACTTAGATTATCCCAATGTTTCGAAGAATGTGTAAATACAGAGAAATAAGCAATTTTAAGTAGTAATGGATGTTAATAATGGATGCTAATGACATTATACACACTATCGATATCTGGTTTGTTTTTATATAAAACATGGGAAACACCAAAGATGCTTTAATATGTTGTGTTCCTGGAGGGCCGCAGCCCTGCACAGTTTAGTTCCTACCCTGCTTCAACACACTCAAGCTGCGGTCACACTAGAGTTTTAGCTTGGGAAATTCTGTCCTACAACGCTGCGAAAAGGGGCGGGATTAAACAAGATGATTAGACATTAAAAAAGCGAGCGATTGGTCCATATTTTACATTTCTGTACAGAGAGGTCATGGTTTGATCCTCGATTGGTCTCACGCAGTCACGTGATGCGATTTCGCAGGTCAGAGTTCACCAAGCTTGAACTTTTCAACGCAGCGATCTGCTTAACTTGACGCATTCCAGTGCATTTCCAGTCTGACGCATTTGCATGCGTATGAATGGAAGTCTATGGGGAGAGGAGAAAAGTCCAGTGTGACCACAGCGTTACCTGTAGGTTTTAAACAAGCCTAAAGGAATCAATTAGTTTGATCAGGTTTGTTTAATTAGGGAACTGGCTTTGACACCTGTGCTTTAGCTCATCCAGTCCCGCAGAATGTAATGAAGACGACAACTCCCATGATGCCACACTTAGTTACTGCGTCATCATCATAGGGCTGCTTCCGAAATCGCATACTTTTATACTATATAGTGTGTTAGAAACAATATGCAAGCTGAGTAGTATGTCTGAATATAACATACTACTTCCGATGGGATCTGAAGTGCGCATTCAATGGTTGCTACGCTATCCCATAATGACACGTGAAAGGATTCATGAATGGGAGCGAAGCGAAGCAACTGACGGGGGTAGGTCACTTGGTAATGACAAATGGCGGGTGTAGTACTTCCAAATTCCATTCATACTATGTAGAATTTCTAAAGATTGTGATTGTGAAGTAAATTCAAATGCAAATGTAGTATGTACTCGAGCAGTAGGCAATTTCAGAAGCAGCCTACACCTTTGTTTGTTGTGAAAATGCACCCTCTGCCTAAAATTAGAAACTGCAACTTTAATGAACAAAATATATTAAAGTGCCACTATTATGTTTTTTTTTTGTAAACGGGGAAAAGTTAAAATTCAAATACGGTAATGGAAGTTCTGATGCACTCAATAAGTCGACCAATCATAACAGATTGGGCTATGATCTGACCAATCAGAGCAGAGTAAGCACTCAGATAGTTGGGCTTTAGAGAGACCGGTAGTTTCAGGATTTAAGGATTTAATGCTGCAATATCAGGAAATTAAAGTGTTTTTCTTTGGAGTTTGTATGCAAGTTTGTTTTACCATCGATAAAACCAGTAACCCCTACATTAGTATTATAGTACTTTAAACAGAGAGAGCACAATCTAAAAATGGTGCATTCGCTCTTCTGAAATCACAATTGTAGGATGTTATAAAACTTCTTTCTAATAATCTGTGCTCACCTCCTGGATTTCTCCGCAGGATAAACTTACGGATCTCATCATACACAAAGATAAGCAGACTATACGGGAAAGCACAGAACCACCACATAATCCTGCAAAAAGAAAACAAGAGAAAAAAGGTGAGGAAAAGAGGAGGAGAGAAAATAAGCTCTTTTACAGAGAAGTGCGTGTGTGTGTGTGTGTTTGTTCCTTACTTGAGTGGGTACATCCTCAGGGCAATGTCCATACCGGGGCAGTAGGACAGGAAAGCTGCCAGAGCCGTCTCGGCAAACAGGCCGAAAATGAGAATCCTATTCCTATAAGAGCACAGGCCAGAGAATAGCCTTTAACAGAGACATATGCAAATATCACTCTAGTAAATGCTCACAAACATCCCAGCAGAAGCACTGACTTCATGCCCTGCTGGAAGACGGAGTTCCTGCGTGTCTTGCAGATGATGAGATCGGCCCACTGCACCACCACAATGCTGACGAAGAACGAGGTGTGACAGGTGAACTCGATGATCTTACGCTGTTCGTACGTCTGAAACATACATATTTATATAGATTCATCATCAAACTGGAAGCAAAAAGTTTTTCCTTTCCACAAAACGCTTTTCAGCACTTTTTGAGAATAAATTCACAATATTGCAATATTATATTATAATGATTTCTGAGGGATCACGTGACCTGTGCCATCATAGGAATAAGCTATTTAAAATAATGTAAGTAGGAATTAATTATTTTAAATGGTTAAACGTTAGTCTAATGCAGGACACAGTTTAGAGAGGGAGTTTTTTTTATAGTTGGACATTTTTTAAACAATTGATTGTTAGTGTTGGAAAAAGTTATTTAAAAGTAGTTTTTCATGAATACAGCAGGTTTCAAGTCAAATTTAAGACTATTAAAGACTTTAAGACAATTATGACTGAAATTTTAGATTTATACAAAGCTAAACACTTTTTTAGTGGCAGCTAGATCTCTGCAACTCTCACATGGTCACCCACTAAAGCCAAGCAGGGCTGCGCCCGGTCAGTATCTGGATAGGAGACCACATGGGAAAGCTAGTTTGCTGTCGGAAGTGGTGTTAGTGAGGCCAGCAGGGGGTGCTCAACCTGCAGTATGTGTTGGTCCTAACGCCCCAGTATAGTGAAGGGGATTCTATTCTGCTCAGTGGGTGCCGTCTTTCGGATAAGACGTTAAAACTGAGGTCACAACTCTGTTATTAAAAATCCCAAAATGTCCTTCGAAAAAAGTTTTTGGCCAAATTTGCCCACTGGCCTCTGTCCATTGTGTTCTCCTAACCATCCTCATATAACATAATTGGCTTCATTGCTCCTCTCCACCAATCAGCTGGTGTGTGGTGTGCGGTATGGCGCAATATGGCTGCCATCGTGTCATCCAGGTGGATGCTGCACACTGGCACCCGCTTTGAGTGTCTAGAAAAGCACTATATAAATGTAAGGAATTATTATGATTATATTTTCTAAAGGCCTGGTTACTTTTATTCATTCATTCATTTTCCTTCGACTTAGTCCCTTTTTTTTATTAGGGGTCGCCACAGCCGAATCAACCGCTAACTATTCCGGCATATGTTTTACGCAGTGGATGCCCTTCCTGATGCAACCCAGTACTGGGAAGCACCTCACATTCAGTCAATCCAATTCACTTATAGTGCATGTCTTTGGACTGTGGGGGAAACCGAAACAACCGAAGGAAAGCAACGTGAACATGCAAACTCCACACAGAAATGCCAATTGGCCCAGCTGGGACTCGAACCAGTGACCTTCTTGCTGTGAGGCGACAGTGATAACCATTGAGCTACCATACTGCCGGCTTGGTTACTTGGTTCATCCAAAAATATTCAAATGTTGTTATTTCTTAGCCACATATTTTAAATAATGTGTCAAAACAAGCAAACTCTAGTTGTATACACTTTCATACACTTTTGTCAACATAACATTTCTTTTCAGTTTTAAAATCTATAATAAACTAAATATATTCACATCAGTGTGTCCAGCTCATTGTGCTCAGCATGTACTGTAGCTATAAATATATGGAGAACATTTAAACAGATGTTATTGTAAGGAAGATAATTGAAGCATATTGGCAAATGGAGTTGAAATGTAACTTTTGTTAAAAGTTTTGAGATGGTTTGTTTGTTATGGATCTGTGTTGGCCTTATCAGGTAACTTAATGTGGAGAAAATTTAAGACCTGTTTAAAAGTATTTAAGACCTACAACACAATATTACAGTGGCTTTAAGACTTTTTAAGGACAAAAATTTAGTTTTTGAAATTTATGACAATTTAAGACCCCGCAGACAACCAGTTTTTTTATATAAATATATTGATAATAATAAAGAAACAGAATATAGAAAAGATAAAGAGTGTTGGTAATCTTTTAATACAATTAAAATGATTTAAGTCTTTTGAATAAAAAAGGCCGAAATGAAAATTGATTTGAAAATGACAGTGATTAGAAAGTGATGTTTAATAAATAATAGAATAGAATAAAAAATATAAAATGTCAGTGTTATATAATAAAGTGTTAAGCATACAATCTGACAACCACTGACATTCATATGGTAGTGTATAGAGTAAGTGTTTACCCATTGCTGTCCATAGCCGTCCTCCAGGTCATTAACTGCACGGTCATCCCAATCCAGTCGAATTCCCAGCAGTGTTTGAGGCAGAAATCCATTTTCAGCCATTATCACAAAATAGGTGAAGAAACCTCCCAGAGCCTGGATCATACCTAAGCACACACACACAAATGCAGAAGCACAAATAAACGCAAGTGTACAAACACATTTAATTCCTCTTATACCTGCTGAGTACGAAAAGCTCTTTTATTCTCAATAATAATCTGAAGCATGAGGCTTATTCACCCCCTTCAGGTTTCTAAAATAGTTTTTCAATGACACCTGCAATGCAAAAGCTATTTATTTGTTTGATTATAGAAGGAACAAAACGCTGCTTGCAATAAAAGCAAAAGAAAAAGACACTATTCCGCATTGCAGTAAATAATACTAAATAATAAGTACCATATCGTCTGTAACATAAGTCACACCAAATGTGAAATTGCATTTGTTGAGTACAAACAAGTGACAGAAAAGTAATAACTGAATTCAGAAATAATAAAAAATATGCTATAAAAAATGTGACATTTAAAAATAATTCAACATAAGGTGCGTCCCAAATCACATACTTATGCATTACTCTGTGTTATTTTGTGGAATAAATAGTTTAAGTAAGGGCAGCACAGTGGCTCAGTGGTTAGCACTGTGGACTCACAGCAAGAAGATTGCTGGTTCAAGTCCTGGCTGGGCCAGTTGGGGTTTCTGCGAGCATGTTTTCCCTGTGTTGGCGTGGATTACCTCCGATCGCTCCGGTTTCCCCCACAGTCCAAAGACATGCGGTACAGGTGAATTGGATTAACTACATGTAAATTGGTTGTAGTGTATGTGTGTGAATGAGTGTGTATGTGTGTTTCCCAGTACTGGGTTGTGGCAGGAAGGGCATCCGCTGTGTAAAACATATGCCGGAATAGTTGGTGGTTCATTCCGCTGTTGCGACCCCTGATAAACAAGGGACTAAACCAAAGGAAAATGAACGAATGAACGTTTGAATTTCTGATTTGTAAAAAGAAAACTTAGTGTTCATTTTGGGACGACGCTAAATTCATATACTGTTGAGTATGTAAGTAGGGATGGAACGATTAACCGATTTCATTATTAACCGTGCTTTAATTTGTCATAGTTAATTAATCGTAAAGGCTTCATATCACTGAGTGTCTACATGGAACTAAACAAAGTTACGCCAACTGTGCGCTAGTTTAAAGTTCCGAGCTTGTATACCGAGGCTAATACCCACACACACTACCCACACGTCGCGTCTTTTGCGCGTGTAAGTTTGTTATTTATTTTCTTGTGTGCATATTGGAAGTGACGTGCATGTGGCACAACGCACTTACGCTTTCCAGGCACACCTAGTTAAAAGAATGGCGTGAGCGCACTGCGAGTGACAAGAACTGACCGTACAGCTTCATACTTTGCATGGAATAAACACATTTCTACTCCAAAGAGAGAGAAAAAACAAAACAAAATGAAAATACCAAACAAGTTCACAATATAGTTGATCAAATGTGCCTTTCAGACAGAGGTTCAGCAGCCTTTGACTACATTTGTTCCCATAGCACTGCACTCTGTCCTCACACACCTGGACAATAAAAACACTTATGCACGAATGCTGTTTGTTGACTTCAGCTCAGCATTCAACACTGTCATACCCTCTAAGTTACTGATCAAACTCAGAGACCTGGATTTGGATAAAAGCGTCTGCTTTGGATAAAAGCGTCTGCTAAATGACTAAATGGATATCGACACGTCTCTCTGCAACTGGGTTATGGACTTTCTGACTAACAGACCTCAGAATGTTAGATCAGGCCACATCTGCTCCACCACCGTCACACTCAACACTGGTGTACCACAGGGCTGCGTGCTGAGCCCCTTCCTCTACTCCCTTTTTACCATCGACTGTAGGCCTGTGAACAGATCCAACACCATCATCAAATTTGCAGATGACACCACAGTGATTGGTCTAATCAGCAATAGTGATGAGACTGCCTACAGGGAGGAGATACAGCATCTGGCCACTTGGTGCACCGACAATAATCTGCTCCTTAACACCAGCAAGACCAAGGAGCTCATTGTGGACTTCAGGAAGGGACGAACAGGCTCGCATGATCCCATCCACATCAATGGGATGGCCGTGGAGCCTGTCTCATCCTTCAAGTTCCTGGGACACACATCTCTAAGGACCTTTCCTGGACCACCAACACCTCCAGCCTGGTCAAGAAGGCTCACCAGCGCCTATTCTTCTTGAGGCAACTTAAGAAGAACCAGCTTTCATCAGCCGTCTTGGTGAACTTCTACCGCTGCACAATAGAAAGCATCCTGACCAACTGCGTCACGGTCTGGTATGGAAGCTGCTCTGTTGCTGAGCGTAAGGCACTGCAGCGGGTGGTGAAAACTGCCCAACGCATCACAGGGACTACACTGCCAGCCATAGAGGACATCCAGAAGAAACACTGTCTGCGCCGAGCACGCAGTATTCTTAAGGACACTTCTCACCCTGCTCACAGACTGTTTTCTCTCCTGCCGTCCGGCAGGTGCTTCAGGCTCCCCCGGACAAAAACCAGCAGACTGAGGAACAGCTTTTTCCCCAGAGCTGTCTTCCTTTTGAACTCTGCCCCTCACTGACTCTTTTGCCCCCCCAATACACCCCCACACTCCTCTAACTTATACTCCTCACAATCACTGCACTATTTAACATTTGCACATTTAAAGTTTGCACATATTCATTGCACTGATTCACTTATCTGAACTGGACATACCCACTGCACATGGACATTTGTAATTATGTTTATCTGCACACTTCTGCTATTAATAGTATTGACTGGTTACTAAGCAGCAATAAATACCGCTTTAAAATATAAGGAGTTTTCATTTGATTTTTCCAAACTAGTAGTGTTTTGAAATTAATGAATGCATAATAATCATTATAACTGTGAAATCGTGATTATTCCTCAGACTATAATCAAACAACCAAAATCTATAATCGTTGCATCCCTATGTGTAATTGCATCCAATAAGTGAATAGTGTATGTACATTCATTAAGTTTCCTTCAGCTTAGTCTCTATTTCAGAGGTATGAACCGCCAAATTTCAGTTTATTCAATCACCTATATTGCATGTCTTTGAACTGTGGGGGAAACCGGAGCACCCGGAGGAAACCCACCCGAACATGCAGAGAACATGCAAACTCCACACAGAAATGCCAACTGACTCAGCCGGGGACTCCAACCAGTGACCTTCTTGCTCTAAGGCGACAGTACTACCCACTGAGCCACTGTGAAATTATTCAAATTTCAATTAAGCACAGGAAATATAATAAAATTACGAGAAAACTAAATATAATAGTGGAATTTACTATAAATAACAAAGTCTAAATGAATTAAAGTGAAGCACACATGTCTATATGATTCTGTACCAACCCAAATGTTGTGTGTGCTTTGCATGTTTTGTTTGTTTGCTGTAAATGTCATCATATTTAGCATATTTCAGATGATTGAACTTAAACTGAACAACAGACACAGTTTATTTTCTCCGGTCGTGTCTTATCTTGCCTGGAGTGCAATGCAAGCCAAGTGACCCATTAAAGAAATAGGTGCAAGATGCATCTAATGTTGATTTTTTTTTTACACAAAGAAATTCTTCACGGACTATAAAGTGGACTAGAATGAAGTTGTAAAGGGCATGTGTGTGCGTTTGCTGAAATCTGTGTGCAAGTGCACTTGAGGCTGACCGATCTGTCCGTAAGCCATGCTGATGAGCCTTTCATTCACCAGCTTGTCAGTTTTGGGGTTTCGGGGCTGACGCTTCATAATGTCACTCTCTGCCGACTCGTACGCCAGAGAGATTGCAGGAACCTGAAACACAGAGAGAGAGAGAGATAATGATGACGGTGATGACAGAGATGCTCATATTTTTGAGAGTGTGTGAGAGAGTCTGGCGTCTGGTGCCCGAGGTTAGAATCACACTCGACAGGAATTGAAAGTGAGACTGAAAGCACATGTGCGAGTCTGTATAACGCACCATGTCAGTGCCAAGGTCGATGCAGAGGATGGTGACGGTGCCCAGAGGCAGAGGAACGCTGAAGATGATGAAGAGCAGGAAGGGTGTGATCTCTGGGATATTACTGGTCAGCGTGTATGCAATCGACTTCTTCAGGTTGTCAAAGATCAGACGACCTAAAAAAAACAGACTTTTATTTGAGTAATGATTCATATTTGTTAAGGAGTAGTTGTGGCCTAATGGTTAGGGAGTTGGACTTGTAATCAAAAAGGTTGCAGGTTACATTTTTTCAGTCTCAGCAGAAATCGAAGATGAAAGGAGTGAATGAACGGTACTCCCTCCATCTTTAATACACAGATGAGCAAGGCACCAAACCACCTAAAACCGCTGGAAGCAATAGCTGCCCACTGCTCTGAGTGTATAATGCTCACTGCACTGTAAAATAGGCTGTGATTTTTTTTTTAACTGTAAATATGTCACAGTAAAAATCTGTAGCCTGATTATCTGTACATTTCCTTAATATATACGAATAATAACTATAAATTGACGTTCTCAATGTGTCTACAGGTGAATTGGGTAGGCTAAATTGTCCATAGTGTATGAGTGCGAGTGAGTGTGTATGAATGTTTCCCAGAGATGGGTTGCAGCTGGAAGGGCATCCGCTGCGTAAAACATGTGCTAGATAAGTTGGCGGTTCATTCCGCTGTGGCGACCCCGGATAAATAAAGGGACTAAGCCGAAAAGAAAATGAATGAATGAATGTATTAGTTTGACCAACTGGGACTAGTCAAAGCACTTACATATTATTGCTCTTTTTGTACTTTTTAATTACTTTTGTTGTCAGAGTTGTCAGTTGAGCAGCCTTTAGATGAAATCTGGGAGCTCTCTGATTCTCCATAGACATGACCCAGAGATGTTCAAAGCCCAGAAAATGAATTTATCATCATTGTCAAAACAGTCCATGTGACTTCAGTGGTTCAACTGTAATCATATAAACACATTTGTGTGTAAAAAAACTGTAAATATTACTTTGTTTTACTGTAATCAGCATACTGGCCATTGTAAACCTGCACCCTGATTGGATGAGGAAGACAAAGGCAGACAAAGTTATTTTTACAGATTTATTGGCACACAAAAGTGTTGCTGAAGCTTCGTATGATTACAGTTGAACCACTGAAGTCACATGGAATGTTTTGACAATGTTTTTGGTGCTTTTTCTCAACATTTCTGGACGGTTGCTAAAGGATGGGGGAGCTCTCGGATTTCATCTAAAACATCTTCATTTGTGTTCTGAAATGAATAAAGGTCTCAGGGATTTGAAACAACACAAGGGCGACTAATCAATTACAGAATTTTGATTTTTGGGTGAACTAACCCTTTCATTTATTTTGTCAACACTCATATCCGCTTGTTTAGTGCGACGTCAAACGAAGCGGCTTGTGGGTCCAAGCGCTCTATCAAACTATACGCGGAGACACAACAGATGGTAATAATAAACATTAACAAAGTGATGTAATCCTTTCATGATCACAATATACACTTTAAGTCAGAATTATTTAATTTTTTTAATATATTATCTAATATAATATAATATATTAATATCTTTTTTAAATATTTCTCAAATTATCTTTAACAGAGCAAGGAAATTTTCACAGTATGTCTGATGATATTTTTTTCATCTGGAGAAAGTCTTATTTGTTTTATTTCAGCTAGAATAAAAGCAGTTTTTAATTTTTTAAACACTATTTTAAGGTCAAAATTATTAGCCCCTTCAAGCTAATTTTTTTTTTTTTTGATAGTCTGCAGCAGTGTTTCCCAACCCTGTTCCTGGAGGCACACCAACAGTACATATTTTGGATGTCTCCCTTTTCTGACCCATTAACTTCAGGTGTTGGAGTCTCTTCTGATGTTATGATAAGTTGATTCAGGTGTGTTTGATTAGGGAGAGGTTGAAAATGTGTACTGTTGGTGTGCCTTCAGGAACAGGGTTGGGAAACACTGGTCTACAGAATAAACCATCATTACAATAACTTGCCTAGTTAACCTAATTAACCTAGTTAAGCCTTTTAAATGTCACTTTAAACTGTGTAGAAGTGTCTTGAAAAATATCTAGTAAAATTCTATTTACTGTCATCATGGCAAAGATAAAAGAAATCAGTTATTAGAAATGAGTTATTAAAACTATTAAGTTTAGAAATGTGTTAAAAAAAAAGCTTCTCTCTGTTAAACTGAAATTGGCGAAAAAAAATAAACAGGGGGGCTAATAATTCTGACTACAACTGTATATATATATATATATATATACACATGTCCGATGGCCAGGAAGTGATTAATTTTGTATGAATTGTTAAAATATTGGTGTTTGTGATGCAGCAAGTCCAGAGAATCTTGTGTACAAAATTATTTTTTCTAAAATTCACTTTAATGTGTCATATGGCTAAAAAGTGGTCATTAACCAATATTTTCTCAATTTTTTCATCACCACTTAACAAGCAGATAACTACCACTCTCTATTCTATTATTGATTCTATAATCATTCTATTATTGATTCTATAATAATATATATATACATATATATATTACAAAAATCTTTCTAATCACTATTATTACATGTAATCAGCAGCTGTTTTGACCCAAAGTGACTTATATATGAGAACAATACAAGTAATCAAAGCAAGAAAATTATGTAAATATATAGAAAATAATAAAATTTGACTTTCCTGCAAAACAACTGTTAAAAAACAGCCTGAACTCCTTACAATAAAAACTCTCTCTCTCTCACACACTCTGTCTCTAACTCACCCTCCGCCCCCTTCTCTTTATATATATACTGCATTAGACTAATTAGGAATTATTATATTAAGTGTTTTGTTCCTCTGATTCTTTGATTACTCCTATTGTTCTCATTTGAATAAGCATCTGCCAAAGTGCTAAGTGCAAATGTAATGTAAATGAATAAATTAATTGCATTTTCCCTAAACAAATCACGCCTAATAAGCACTTTTGTGAAAATGTAAAATTGTTAAAATGCTTCATTTCCTTTGTCCTAACACTTAACATTCCCTCTGCTGCCTCTCTCACCCTCTTCCACTCCTGTAACGATTGAAGCAAAGTTGTCGTCCAGCAGGATCATGTCAGCTGCTTGCTTGGAGACGTCTGAGCCTGTGATTCCCATGGCAACGCCGATGTCAGCCTTCTTCAGAGCAGGAGAGTCGTTCACCCCGTCACCTGTCACTGCCACTATGGCACCCTGCGGCCAGAGGCAGCCAATCAGAAGCAGAGGTAAGACCAGTCAGCCAATCACAGTCAAAGACCAGTGTCAAAATCTGCCAGCTTGAATATAGACATGCAGTGTAGACCTCAAGGTGGTTTAACTTTGCATGAAATAAATGTCTTATGCACTCAAAAAAAGATCTTTGCTGCTTGTTCAAATTACTTATTTAAAATAAGCTGAAACAACACAATTTTTAAGATTTTTTTGTGGACAACTTAATTGTTTATGTTCAATCCACTTAACCGTTAATAGTTAACTTATTTGATTAAAATACAGTGAAAATGGTAATATTGTGAATGAAATTATTAATAAAGTCAATACTAATAAAGTATTAATCTATTAAAAACTTACTGGTTTATGCAGTGCTTTATACACTCACAGGCCACTTTATTAATTACAACTTACTAGTACCAGGTTGGACCCCCTTTTGCCTTCAGAACTGCCTTAATCCTTCTTGGCATAGATTAAACAAGGTACTGGAAATATTACTCAAGAGATTTTGGTCCATATTGACATGATAGCATCACACGTTTGCTGCAGATTTGTCGGCTGCACATCCATGCTGTGAATTTTCCCTTCCACCACATACCAAAGGTGCTTTATTGGATTGAGAACTAGTGACTGTGGAGGCCATTTGAGTACAGTGAACTCATTGTCATGTTCAAGAAACCAGTATGAGATGATTCACGCTTTATGACATGACGCGTTATCCTTCTGGAGGTAGCCATCAGAGGATGGGTACACTGTGGTCTTAAAGGGATGGACATGGTCAACAACAATACTCAGGTAGGCTGTAGCGTTGACACGATTCTCAGTTGGTACTAATGGGCCCAAAGTGTGCCCAGAAAATATCCCACACACCATTATACCACCACCACCATCCTGAACTGTTGATACAGAGCAGGATGGATCCATGCTTTCACATTATTGATGCCAAATTCTGACTCTCCATCTGAATGTCGCAGCAGAAATCGAGACTCATCAGACCAGGCCACATTTTTCCAATCTTCTATTGTAAATTTTGGTAAGCCTGTGCGAATTGTTTCCTGTTCCTGACTGGTGTGGTCTTCTGCTGCTGTAGCCCATCCACCTCAGGGTTTGATGTATTGTGCGTTCAGAGATGCTCCTACAGATGCTCTGTATACCTCGGTTGTAACGATTGGTTATTTGAGTTACTGTTGCATTTCTATCAGCTAGAACCTGGCCATTCTCCTCTGACCTCTGGAATCAACAAGGCATTTGCTCCTACAGAACTGCTGCTCACTGGATATTTTCTGTTTTTCAGACCATTCTCTGTAAACCCTAGAGATTTTTGCACGTGAAAATCCCAGTAGATCAGCATGAAATACTCAGGCCAGCCCGTCTGGCACCAACAACCATGTCACATTCAAAGTCACTTGAATCACCTTTCTTCCCCATTCTGATGCTCAGTTTGAACTGCAGCAGATCATCTTGACCATGTCTACATGTCTAAATGCATTGAGTTACTGCCATGTGATTGGCTGATTAGAAATTTGCATTAACGGTTGGACAAATGTACCTAATAAAGTGGCCAGTCAGCGTATATGTGGTTTAGGTTATAAATGCATTCTATTAAATAAGATATGTAGAGTTATATGTGACTATGTCATTGTTAGATTAGTATGTTTCTTTAAATATGACCAAAAAAAACTCTTATTTTTGATTAATTAAAAACTCTTTGCTAAGGCTATTTTATCAATATGGTCCGCATTTTTTCCAAGGTAAAATCAAAATTTTACACACAATTAATTATGAAATATTTTGAAATCATGTACATTCACATGAAATCAAGAAAAAAACAATCACGAAAAGGTCATGTGTAAAACCTCTAGCGTGTAATGTAAGAGGTTATAAAATGCATATTTCTTTGGTACCATGCTCTCTGAGATGCATTTAAAAATGTTGGCACGTTTTCATTTGTATCTTTTTAAGAGCCAGATTCACTAACAGCTTGTGCCTTTTTTGCAGTACTAAACACATGCAGCAAAGAATGGCACCAAAAAGGTGTGAACACAGCTATTTTTGTACCTGACTTTACTGAATATGCATTTGTAGGAGTTTCCCACAGACACAAATTTAACGGGATAGAAGAAGTACATATTTAAATTAATCATCCAATTTTATTTACTAATGTTTGCACTCCTCAAATTATGGGTATTTTTGCTTTTATTTAGCTCCTAAAAAATGCTTGTCTTAAACGTTGTGCTTGAAATGGCTGCAGCTGTTGTTGCCAAGAGGAGTTACTGTGGAGAACAGAGAGCACGTGGTATAAGCCAGAAGATCCCCAGGTATTTATTTGGAATGCCACAGGAACACATAGTCCAAACGTACAGTTGAAGTCAGAATTATTAGTCCTCCTGAATTTTTTTTTCCTTTTTCAAATATTTCCCAAATTATGTTTAACAGAGCAAGGAGTTTTTTTACAGTATTTCCTATAATATTTTTTCTTTCTTTGTTTTATTTTGGCTATAATAGAAGCAGTTTTTAATGTTTTAAAATAATTTTAAGGTCAATATTATTATTTTCATATATTATTTTTATATTATTTTTTAGATTTTCTACAGAACAAACCATAGTTATACAATGACGTACCTAATAACCCTAACTTGCCTAATTAACCTAGTTCAGCCTTTAAATGTCACTTTAAGCTGAATACTAGTATCTTAAAAAATATCTAGTCAAATATTATGTGCTGTCATCATGGCAAAGATAAAAGAAATCAGTTATTAAGCTATTATGCTTAGAAATGTGTTGAAAAAATATCTTCTTTGCATTAAACAGAAATTCGGGGGCAAAATATACAGGGGGCTAATAATTCAGGAGGCTTATAAATTCTGACTTCAACTGTACATAGTTTGCCAAAAATATGAAATTATATGTAAGTTTTAAGAATCAAATGACGACTTGAAACAAACAACAAGGTTGCATCACGTAATCCTAGTGCGATCTTAGTTCCCTCAGACAGTGTGCCTCAACCGTCAAAGCACAAACCGTTGTCAAAATGTACATCTTGTGAACTATCACACATGAATACAATAGAATATGGGTTACTGTAAGTAAAAGTAAAAAGGCGTGCAAGCTAAGCCCATGGGTGCAGTCCAGTTCTGAAGTCTTTCACCTTTGTATGTAAATGTTTTTTGTCATTGTCTTGTATTCGCTTGTATTAATCTGTTTTATTAATGTGCCTGTTCTTTGGCAAATAAATACATAAGTAGCCCTAAATAAAATAAAATTAATGCCTTTGTTCAATACAAGTACAACATTGGCGGTTCATTCCACTGTGGAGGCCCTTGATGAAAGAGGGAATAAGCCGAGTGAGTGAATTTCCTTATAGTGCCCCCACATATTTGCCTTGTTTCCCTTTACAGTGCCATGCCTATTCATAGAAGATCACCCTCCTTAATAGCATTGGCTCTGCTTATTTGCCACTATGCTAATTTACACTGCAGTTATTGGTCGATATGTAAATGTTTGTTAAATCTGCCTTATGTCAGATGTCCTATGACCCTATGTCTATGTAATTTGTTAAAGTTATAAGTAACTAATATGGTAAGTTATGGTAACTCATAATATTAACTTTTCCAAATTTATTTGTAATGCAATAATGTGCAGCTTTTATAAAGCTGCTTAAAAACAATAACTCTAAAGCGCTATACAAATAAACTTGAATTGAATGTCTTTTGTCAAGCTACAGCATAATACTGGTTTCAGTGAAAGCTGTTTTTGTGCATGCAGTGAAGTTATGAATTCTGATACACACAGGATGTTTTACCAGTACAACAAGCTCTTTAAGTCAGCAGATCAAGAGAAAATTACATTCCTCAATCGGTGACCCCTTTAACACACACCTGTCTCTGGCAGCCCTCCACGATGATGAGCTTTTGCTGAGGTGAAGTGCGAGCAAACACAATCTCCGTGTGGTTCCTCAGAATATCATCCAGATACTCGGAGCTCATGTCCTTCAGGTCTGAACCGTGGACCACACAGGCTTTAGCATCTCTGAAGCACACACACACACAGAAAAAAGTGCCAATTTCCATTATCTGTGAAGAAGCAATAAAAGTTCGTAAAACCCCATTGAAATAGATTTGGTTTACTCTCACACAAATGCACACACACACACACACACACACGCACACACACACACGCACACACACACACACACACACACACACACACACACACACACACACACGCACGCACAAGCACCCAGGCTTTCAATCAAACACTCAACGGAGACAGATTCACACACACACACAGACCGTGGATTGACTTGGCTCAGTGGTATATTAAGTCTTTCGGCAATATCCTCCACTGTTTCATTGCCCTCAGAGATGATGCCAACACCTTTAGCAATGGCCTTGGCAGTTATAGGATGGTCACCCGTCACCATTATGACCTGTAAATATGGATTTCAGTCAGCTGTTTTCATGGACACACATTGGTTAAGTAAACCTCTTTTGAACATATTGCAGCTCTTCATAAACAGCTCCTTTGTAATATAAATTTTAAAAAGAGTCTTCATAAACTGCAGGTTGTGTACAAGGCTGGATTAAGAACACATTGGGTGCTGGGGCTATAACAAATCCAAGGGCCCTCTTTAATTTTTTTTTATCTCACAAAAAATAAATAAATAGAAAAAAATAATAAATAAATAAATATATTGTGTGTGTGTGTGTGTGTGTGTGTGTGTGTGTGTGTTATATATTATTAGCCCCCTTTTGAATTTTTTTCTTTTTTAAATATTTCCCAAATTATGTTTCACAGAGCAAGGGAATTTTTACAGTATGTCTGATAATATTTTTTCTTCTGGAGAAAGTCTTATTTGTTTAATTTTGGCTAGAATAAAAACAGTTTAACATTTTTTTAAACCCATTTTAAGGTCAAAATTATTAGCCTCTTTAAGATATTTTTTTTCTGATGGTCTACAGAACCACGGTTATACAATAACTTGCCTAATTACCCTATCCTGCCTAGTTAACCTAATTAACCTAGTTAAGCCTTTAAATGTCACTTTAAGCTGTACAGAAGTGTCTTGAAAAATATCTAGTCAAATATTATTTACTGTCATCATGGCAAAGATAAAATAAATCAGTTATTAGAAATGAGTTATTAAAATTATTATGTTGAGAAATGTGTTAAAAAAAATCTCTCCATTAAACAGAAATTGGGGAACAAAAACTGGGAGGCTAATAATTCAGGGGGCTAATAATTCTGACTTCAACTGTATATTATATATATATAAAGTTTCTTTAGAACTTTCGCTGACCATAAATACCTAATTATAGGATATCTTTAAAATCCATGCTTCTAATATCTAAAATATTGTGGTCTTCTGAGTTACAGAAGGCTAGCATCCTTATTTTATTTTATTGTATTTATTTATTTATTATTTGCATCAGATACATTGTCTGATAAAAGCCAGCACCAATATTTTATTGCTCCATTTTATTTCTGTCGTTTTCACAAAAGGGCGAAGTTAACATTCATAAAAAAAAGGTTTGCTTTCTAACTAGTTCAGTTAGACTTACTGTAAAGCATAACCAAGTGTATTTACTTGAGATACATACTCCGCAACGATGGACATTTTGATAACTGCTTGTGTGAGCTATTTGTTTTGTTTGCACACTGTCTTGATTATATTATAACCGAGACAGTGTGTAACCACTGTGCAGCCGAGACTGCGCTTCAGTTATGAGTCCATTCGGCATGATTCCGCCTACCCCAGCTTGTTACTACATCATGTACAAGTTAATCAATGGTGAAGACCATTTGAATTTTATTTTTTGTTCTACAACAAGCTTAGTTAGCCTACCTTTGACTGGACGGTTCTAGTGCAGAAATAAAGGACTGTCCCAGAAAAATTAGGACATCTGATCACCCTTATGTGTAACTAAAACAGGGCTATTCATTGTTCTGATTGGGCTACATCCACTCTGAGCCCCAGTTTAGCACCGGCGTAACTGTTTTTGAACAGCAACGAACTGAAAGGAATACTTCAGATTATGACGAGAGAAAGCATTACGCAAAGAGGTGTTTCCTGCATCATAGCACAAATTAATTCTTCAGCCAATCAAGGGCCCCCTTCTTCCGTGGGCCCTGGGGCTTCAGCCCCACTTAGCCCTTATGTTAATCCGGCCCTGGTTGCGTATAACAATTGTATGGTTCTGTTTAAAAAACCTAGATGGTGCAGTTTAATCATTTCCTACTTTGATGATACAATTTGCCGTATAATTTTATTTTTCGATGGGAGAATTCTGAGAATAGCATTTATGTTGCTGAGAAATACTAGGCCTACTGATGTGTGTTATCAGTACGTTCAGACAGAATCTGCAGACATATTTTACTATTTCGGTGCAGAATTTTGTAAAAAATCTGCAGATTTCATAACTAAAAATGATACAACTAAATATATTATTTAAATATTTAAACAACTAAATATGTGAAATAAAAAATAATACATTTTAAACTTTTGTTTAATGTTTACACTGCAAATCCATGTAGATCCACTTATTCTGTAAACAAAGCAAGACTCTCATACGATATATCTACTAAAAGACCGAAAATATTACTTTACAAACTGTATTATAAATAAATCATATGAACATTTTCATATTAGTAAAAAATATTACTGAAATTATTTAAAAACTGAATAAATATAAATGTACACACAATTACACTAGTAAATAAATAGACTCATTGATTGGCTTGAAATCTGTGGATTTCCATGTGGGCCTAGTTATCAGTCCACTTTGAGGAAGTATTGGCATAACTGTCTCTTTATATTAATGTATATTGTGTTGTTTGTATTGTTCTGTTTGTCTTCTGTTGCTATTGGACCTAGTGTCTGGAAATAAAGTTGAATGCTGATGTACATATATAAATGGATACCTTAATACCCGCCGAACGGCATTTGCCCACAGCATCTGGCACTGCAGCTCGGGGCGGATCGATCATGGAGATTAGGCCCAGGAAACAGAGCTGATTGACTGGGAAATTCACATCGTCACAATCAAACTCAAACCCTCTTGGAAACTGAGAGGGAGAGAGGAACAGGTGGCAGAAACCTAAAAGAGAGAACAGGTATTAAAATACTTGAATCAGAATTAGGAGAGTATACACAGTAAATGGGGCTTCGCACAATCGGTTTGTGTTGGGACAACATGAAGGAACTAAGTAAGCTTATTAGTTTTTACAAATTTAAGTGAATTGAACATCAAACAATTAAGTTGTCCCAAAAAAACCCCAAGAATTGTGTTGTTTAGCTTATTTTAAATAAGTAGTTTGAACAAACAGCAAACATACTTTTTTGAGTGTAGTTTAGTATGTTTTAAATGTGCTTTCATGCCTTTGACATGTTTTATTACTTATTTTACTAACTTTATACTTTCTGAAAACTGAATTGGATGAAAAATGTGCTTAAAAATACTATAAAACGTAACAAAGTATACTACAAATGTGGTTTAATAATGTGCTTTAAAAGTATGTTTTTGATGCATTAATACAAAGGTAATTTTTAACACAAAGTAAAGAAAATACTAAAATATATTTACATCAAATGCAAAATAAATACACTTGTAAAAAAATAAACAAAACATTCAATTTAAGTATATTTTTCTAAAACCTCTTTTTAGAAAATATACAAGTTTACATTTCTTTTAAAGTGTTTAAAAGTTTTATCGTAAAAACAGATAAAAGCATGCTGGTAATGCCCTTTTATTATATTTAAAGTTAGTACTTTTTTGTTAGTATACTTGTACTACTGAAAATAAAATTTGTTTGCAATACAACTTAGTATACTTTTTCCACAGGTAATGAATTGCTGGAAGAATTTAGTGAGGATGATATGAGAGATAAACTTACCCAGAACTCTTTCACCCAGTCCGCCCAGCTCCATATAGGCTCCCTGAAATGCATCCATCCAGTCGTCGTCTATTGGGAATTCCTCTCCGTTGATCATTATGGAACTGCACCTGCATGACCAATCATTCAGTAATCAGTTTATTATTGAGTTTATGAGTGATTAAAAACTAACATTTTTAACAAAAACAGCAAATAATCATACAGTACCATATCTTAACAATCAATAATCATAGATATTAAATACGTGTCTGTTTTTTGCCAATAATGCAGTGTTATTCTTAGTTTTAGGTTTTAGACATTTTGGCTTTGATGTATAACAATTTTTCATAATTACATATTTATATTTATTGTATAAATATATATTACTTTATATTCAGCTTCAATTTAAATAATTACTTTTTTAATGGTTAACTACAGAAATTAAATATATTCATAATAAATTAGGAAAACCATGGATAAACAATTTATTAATCAAAAATGGAAATTATGATCATAATAAATCACAATTATTAATGTATTAATGTCTGTCAAGGGCGTCATGGTGTCGCAGTGGGTAGCACGATTGCCTCACAGCAAGAAGGTCACTGGTTGGAGCCTCGGCTGGGTCAGTTGGTGTTTCCGTGTGGAGTTTGCATGTTCTCCCCGTGTTCCCGTGGGTTTCCTCCGGGTGTTTCAGTTTCCCCCAAAAGTCCAAACACATGCGGTAAAGGCGAATTGGGTAGGCTAAAATGTCCGTAGTGTATGTGTGTGAATGAGTGTGTATGGATGTTTCCCAGTGATGGCTTGCAGCTGGAAGGGCATCCGCTGCGTAGAACATATGCTGGATAAGTTGGCGGTTCATTCCGCTGTGGTGACCCCAGATTAATAAACCGACTAAGCCGAAAAGAAAATGAATGAATGAACAATCATGTCAACAATCCGGTGTTATATCAATATTATATTTATTTTACTACAGTATTCACTCATATTTTAAATTAGTTCTTTTGTATTTAGATTTATGGGTTTTTCATTAAATGTTGTTTAAGAAATTGCAATTTTTATGCTTTTTTCTTGTGTCAAACACTAAAGAGGAAATTTAAGAGCATTTCCAATTTTATCTGTTTGTTCATGTCTGCTGAAATAAGTTAAAATATATAAACAAAAAAAAACATTACACAATGCTAAACTAATTGAGACTTGGCACAGTACACTTTGCTGCTTTTCTGGAGATCTGAGATGCTTTTATTATCCTCATTTATACATCGCTTTGGGTAAAATCATCTGCTAAATGGACAAATAAAAACGTAATTATTGTGTAACTCAACTTTTTATATCTGTGTGAACTATCCCTTTAAAGCTATTAAAATTAAATTCAATATGTTCTCTCGTCAGTCATCACAGCTACAGACTGATATTCTTTATGCTCTATATATGGATTCCTTGTATTCAGGCCAGGTATGGATTACCTGTCCAGAATCCTCTCTGGAGCTCCTTTCATCACCAGCAGGTGTCCAGTAGGACTGTCTTCTAACTCGTGAATAGACAGCTGAGAGAGAGCGGGATGGGGATTATTTATTATTTGAATCAATATCTGTATGACATCGACATGAACTGCTTGTAAAAGATCTTCAAAGCTTCGCGTATTTTGCTTTCCTGAAGATGTACCTGGTATTTGTTAGTCGAATTGAATGGGATTTCGGCCACTTTACGGTTGTTCTCTCTGAGAGTCTCAACACTGCCAGACAAGATCTCCACACACTTCAGCAGAGCAGATTCTGAGGCGTCTCCTGCTGTATCCCTCTACAAACACACAAACTCGCAGTGAGCCTCTTTACACTCACACCAACATATTACAAATATCAAATGTCAGATTTGATAACAACTGAAACTTGATTCTAAAGTTTGAAGACAAGCTATGATGAGAAAGCCTAGCCTGAAAGTTGAAATAGATTTAAAAGCTTGAGTTTCGAAGCAGTTTACAATCGAACATGATTAATAGCTGCTGGCATTTTGTTAGCATGATTAGCATGTTAGTTTTACATTGCTAGCATGAATATTGTGCTGTTGGTATGTTCCCAGCATGATTATTATGTCATGATTGTTATTATCATGATTTAGCATGAATAACCTGTCAGTATTATGTTGTTAGCAAGATTATTAGTAGGTTAATAACATGTTATCATGGTTATCAGCATGTTGGGTGCATTATTAGCATGTTTCTTGCATAATTAGCATGTTACTAACATGTTGTAAGCATGGTTGGAATGTTAATAGATGTTGTGTGCATTACCATGTTTCTAACATTAGCATGTTACAAGTAAGTTTCTAACATGATTAGTATTTTACTAGCTGTTTGTGCATTACCATGTTACTAAGTTTCTAGCATGATTAGCATGTTATTAGCTTGTTTCTAGCATAATTAGCATGTTACTAACATGTTGTTAGCATGGTTGGAATGTTAATAAATGTTGTGTGCATTACCATGTTTCTAACATTAGCATGTTACAAGTTTCTAATATGATTAGTATTTTACTAGCTGTTTGTGCAGTACCGTGTTACTAAGTTTCTAGCATGATTTAGCATGTTACTAGCATGTTTCTAGCATAATTAACATGTTACTAACATGCTGTTAGCATGGTTGGGATGTTAATAATGTTGTGAGGATTATTAGCATGTTGATAGCATAATTAGCCTGTTACTAAAACGTTTTTGCGACACGTTGCTTAAGTTGTTAGCATTGTTAAAATTTTAATAACATGTGAATATTATTAGCATGTTGTTACCATGATTAGCCTGTTACTAGCATCATTAGCATGTTACTAACATGTTGTAAGCATGGTTGGAATATTAATAGCATGTTGTGAGTATTATTAGCAGGTTGTTACCATGGTTAACCTGTTACTAGCATCATTAGCATGTCACTAACATGTTATCATGGTTAGAAAGTTAATAGCATGTTGTGAGTATTATTAGCACGTTGTTGGCATAATTAGCCTGTTACTAAAACGTTTTTGCGACATGTTACTTAAGTTGTTAACATTGTTAAAATTTTAATAACATGTTGTGAATATTATTAGCATGTTGTTACCATGATTAGCCTGTTACTAGCATCATTAGCATGTTACTAACATGTTGTTAGCATGGTTGGAATATTAATAGCATGTTGTGAGTATTATTTGCATGTTGTTACCATGATTAGCCTGTTACTAGCATCATTAGCTTGTCACTAACATGTTATCATGGTTAGAAATTTAATAGCATGTTGTGAGTATTAATAGTAGTATGTTATTATTAGTAGTAGTAGGCCTATGTTAGTAGCATATTGTTTACATGATAATCATGCTACATGTTTGTCTACAATGGAAGTCCATATTGCAGTAGCTAAATGGTTGCTAGGGTGTGGTTAGAACATTAAAATGCCACCATTTAGTCACCGCTTCCTAGACCATGTTAAATGAGTCCAGCCTTAAGTCTCTAGGTCTAATGCAGTTTTAGGCTCACAAATTTTGTCCAATATTAAGTCAATGGCAGTTTTTCACTATAGAAATATATGGGGCAGTTGCTAGGGTACTGTAAGTGGTTTCTAGGGTGTGGTAAGAAAGTTCAAAGGATAGACTGGGTTAAATGAGACCAGCTTCAAGTATGTCATTTTCAAGCCAACATAATATGTTTTACCGGTTACATGCAAATCAGTAACCCCACTATACAAGTAAACTGTATAGTGGCACACTTGGCAATAAAACTGATTCTGATTCTGATTCTGAAAACTGATTCTGTATTTAGTCCATTTAAATTAAAAAGATTTATTCTTAATGGTGACATCAAAAAGTAAGAATCTTTGTATACTGTAGTCATAGTTTTTCATTTGTTTTGCTTGTCATGTTATTAAATAAATTATTTTTTAAAATATCCTCTCACATTTGAAGTTTCTTACCACTTGTTTTTTACAATATCACAAAATTTAAGGCAGAACAGAGTTCTCATCTGTTATGAAGCGGACAGGAGACAGAGGTAAGGAAACGTTAGGGTGTTTATTGAATGACAACAAGGAGCACATGAAGGATAGCCAGGAGGATCAGGAATGATGTTGGGGTCTTTTCCTCCGTGGCTGGGTAACAGGAATACACGAGGATGGACAGCACACACCAGATACAGCTGACAGAGGATGACACAGACTTGGAAGGACTGGAAGACAGGACGATTCGGGAGGACCAGGAAGACTAGGAGGAATACAAAGAGAACAGGTAAGTAAATCGTTTGTTTAGCTGAGGATGACTACGCTGAGTGGTCGCTCAGTTGTCCGCTTTCGTCGAGACGAGCCCGGACAATGAGCGACTGGAGTGCTGTGCTTTTATCTGGTGCTCGTGAATGTGATGCAGCTGTGTGCTCATTAGAAGTCAGGTGATGGTGATCTTCGTGAGTGGGGGTCGTGAGAGCCTGACCAATCCATGACAGTACCCCCCTCCCCAGGGCCCGCTCCTGAGGGCCGACACCTCCGACGCCGTGGTGGTCTCCCTCTGCCTCTAGGCGCTGGGAACTCAGGGTGGCTCTCATGAAACTCCACCATGAGACTAGGATCGAGAATATCAGCTCTGGGAACCCATGTCCTTTCTTCGGGGCCGTACCCTTCCCAGTCCACCAGGTACTCCAACTGGCCACCACGACGTCGGGAACGCAAGATCTCCTTCACTGCGTAGACGGCTCCTTCTTCTAGGAGCAGTGGAGGAGGGGGTTCCTCTTCGTGGTCAGGCTCTGTGGAGGGAAGAACAGGATCGTGATAGGGTTTCAGGAGTGATACGTGGAATGTAGGGTGAATACGGTAGTGAGAGGGTAATTGTAGTTTGTAGGTGACGGGGTTAACCTGTTCCATGATGGTGAAGGGACCAACAAATCGGGGACTTAACTTGCGAGAGGGCAGTCGCATGCGTATGTCCCGGGTGGATAGCCACACCTTTTGTCCGGGTGTGTATCTGGGTTCTTCAGACCTTCTTCTATCGGCGGTTACCTTGCTTCGACGGACTGCCCTCTGCAGATGTTGATGAGCCTCGTCCCAGACTCTCTCGCTCTCCCGGAACCAGTGATCCACTGCGGGGACATCAGATGGTTCGCCATCCCAGGGAAAGAGCGGTGGTTGGAAGCCCAGGACGCACTGGAATGGCGTGAGTCCGGTGGAGGGTTGCCGCAGTGAATTTTGGGCATATTCTGCCCAGCCCAAATACTGGCTCCAGGAGCTCTGGTGACCACTGCAGAAGGTCCTCAGGAACCGTCCCACCTCCTGAATCTTCCTCTCTGTCTGTCCGTTGGTTTGGGGATGATATCCAGAAGAGAGGCTGACGGCCACACCTAGGAGCTTGAAGAAGGCTTTCCATAGACGTGAGATGAACTGTGGACCTCTGTCCGACACAATATCTTCTGGAATACCAAATGACCTGAAGACTTGATTAAAGATATTGTCGGCTGTTTCAAAGGCTGTGGGAAGACCTTTCAGAGGGATTAGTTTGACAAACTTTGAGAATCTATCTACTATGACTAGAATACAGGTATTACCTTCTGACGAAGGGAGATCAGTGATAAAGTCCACTCCTAGGTGTGACCAGGGACGGTTCGGAATCGGCAAGGGATGGAGCTTTCCAGCGGGTAGATGACGTGGGCTCTTGGATTGGGCACAGTCCTTACAGCCCTGAACATATTGCCTCACATCCCTTGCCATGTTTGGCCACCAGAATCGTTGGGATACTAGCGAGAGAGTATTGTTGATCCCTGGATGTCCAGTGCCTAGCGAGGTATGTAAGGAGTGGATCAGATCTACCCGGTGTTCAGGTGGTATGAACTGCCGATGAGGAGGGCATCCCGGCGGAGCAGGGGCTTCCGGAGTGGCAACGACTGGAGGAGCGTTCCAGGTGATCGGACAAATGGAGATGTGTTCGGGAAGAATCTTCGTTGGGAGTTCTTCATGATCGTGATGCTCGTGTAAACGAGAGAGAGCGTCTGCTCTTAGATTCTTGGGTCCTGGACGATAGGAAATGGAGAAATCAAAACGTGAGAAGAAAAGTGACCATCTGGCTTGACGTGGACATAGTCTCTTGGCCTCTTTGATATATTGGAGGTTTTTGTGATCTGTGATCACCTGGAACGGATGTTTGGCTCCCTCCAACCAGTGACGCCACTCCTCCAAGGCTAGCTTGATTGCTAGCAGCTCCCTGTCTCCTATGCTGTAATTCTGCTCCGCCGGGCTCAACTTCCGAGAGAAATAGGCACAGGGATGCAGTCGGGGCGGTGTATCATGATGTTGAGATAATACTGCCCCGACGCCGGTGGTGGATGCGTCCACTTCCACCACGAAAGGAAGATTTGGGTCAGGATGAGTCAGGAGTGGGGCCCTTGTGAACTCCTTCTTAAGAAGGCGGAAGGCTGCGGCTGCTTCTTTGGTCCACTCCAGTCCTTTGGGTTTACCCTTGAGGAGATTAGTGAGAGGTGATGTAATCCTGCTGTAGTCCTTGATAAACCGTCTATAAAAGTTAGCAAACCCAAGAAACCTCTGGAGCTCCTTAATGGAAGTGGGTTCTGACCAGGATAGAACAGCCTCAATTTTCTTCCCATCCATACGTATACCGGTTTGATCAATGATGTATCCCAAGAAATGAATCGACTTCTGGTGGAATGAGCATTTCTCCGCTTTGAGGTAGAGGTGATGTTCTCTCAATGTGTGTAGGACCTCCGCAACGTGTTGGCGATGTTCGGCCTCACTCCGGGAGTAAATGAGGATGTCATCTATGTACACTATTACAAAGTGGTGAAGAAACTCCCGGAGGACTTCATGAATGAAGTTTTGGAATACGGAGGGGGCGTTGACCAGACCGTAAGGCATGACCTCATATTCATAGTGGCCAGTAGGGGTCACGAATGCTGTCTTCCATTGGTCCCCCTCACGTATTCTTATCAGATTATACGCGCTGCGGAGGTCCAATTTAGTGAAGACTTTAGCTTCTCGGAGCTGTTCCAAAGCGGCTGGTACCAGAGGAAGGGGATATCGGTATTTTACTGTACCGTTATTTAGGACCCTGTAGTCGATGCATGGACGCAGCCCTCCGTCCTTCTTGGCCACAAAGAAGAAGCTTGAGGCGGCTGGTGATTTTGAGTGACGTATGTACCCCTGACTCAGAGCCTCCCTTATGTAATCTTCCATTGCCTGATTCTCTGGAAGCGAGAGCGGGTAGATCCTACCTCTTGGCAACTGGGCATCTGGAACTAGGTCGATCGCGCAGTCCCATGGCCGATGCGGCGGTAGCTGGGAAGCTCTCTTGGGGCAGAAGACATCATGAAAGGAGCTGTACTCCTTAGGAATGTGGATAGACTGCTTCTCAGGAGGGCTCTCGACCGATGTTGCAAACAAAGAAATGGGGGTTCCGACCTTGAAGAGGGAGATTTGGAAAACAGGTAGGTGTACATCCAGATCCCCATTTCTTTATCTCTCCTGTGCCCCAAGAGATGATGGGATCGTGCTTCACCAGCCACGGGCGCCCTAGAATGATGTCCATATTTGCACCCTCCAGAACCAGAAATTGAATCCTCTCTTGATGTAACAGCCCCACTTGAAGAAGGATGTCTTCGCATTGTCGATGGATACGGGTCGAAGATCGAGTGCACTGGGTTATCGGTTGTATCTGGTATATATGCGAGGACGCCTCAGTACGGAGGTGGAGTTGACGACAGAGGGATTGGGAGATGAAGTTCCCTGCTGACCCGGAGTCGATGAGGGCTGTGACAAGGAGAGAAATAGAGGCAGTAGTTATTTGTACGGTGGTAGTAAGTGGTTTACATTGTTCAATATCCGTACTGAATACACTCACTGAAGTCCGAATGGGACGAAGGGGACACTCCATACGGGTGTGTCCACTGACACCGCAGTATAGACACAGACCCCGGGTCAGCCTCCTCTGTCGTTCCGCTGATGTCAGTCTTCCAGACTCTATTATCATGGGTTCTGGTTCTGGAGAGGCTGTTGACTCAGGCGATTGGAGGAGTGCAGACGAGGGGGTGATGGTGTCCTGTTGATAGGAACGGAGACGATCGGAACATCGGAGAGAATGTTGGATGAATCTCTCCAGACCCATTGTATCATCTAATGTGGCCAGCTGGATTCGGAGAGTGGGTTCCAAGCCGAGCCGGTACGTGGTCAACAACGATCTCTCATTCCATCCACTTGCAGCTGCTAGAGTGCGAAACCGGAGAGCATATTCCTGTGTAGATAGAGTACCTTGCTTTAGATGATACAGCTGCTCTCCAGCGGCTACTTCCCCATCAGAACGTCCAAACACCTCTTTGAAATACTCCGTGAAGGTAGTGATGGAATTCATGACCGGCCCGGCTTGGTTCCAGATCGTCTCAGCCCATTTAAGTGCAGGTCCAGAGAGTAGTGATACGATGTAGGCGATCTTTGACTTATCTGTGGGATATAGAGAAGGTTGCATTTCGAATATGAGGGAACATTGTAACAGAAAACCATTGCACTCCCCCGCTCCGCCTGAGTAGGGCGCTGGTCGGGCCATGGGACTGGAAGGAAGGGCCGAAGAAGAAACTGTGGAGGCGGAAGTGCTCGGTGCTGGTGGTGCGTTGGAAAGTGGAGCTGGTGGCTGTAGAATCCGCTTCAACTGGTCCACCAGCTCTTGAAAGTGATCGAGGGTGCTCATGTTGTCGTCGTTATGGGTCCGGGCTTCTGTTATGAAGCGGACAGGAGACAGAGGTAAGGAAACGTTAGGGTGTTTATTGAATGACAACAAGGAGCACATGAAGGATAGCCAGGAGGATCAGGAATGATGTTGGGGTCTTTTCCTCCGTGGCTGGGTAACAGGAATACACGAGGATGGACAGCACACACCAGATACAGCTGACAGAGGATGACACAGACTTGGAAGGACTGGAAGACAGGACGATTCGGGAGGACCAGGAAGACTAGGAGGAATACAAAGAGAACAGGTAAGTAAATCGTTTGTTTAGCTGAGGATGACTACGCTGAGTGGTCGCTCAGTTGTCCGCTTTCGTCGAGACGAGCCCGGACAATGAGCGACTGGAGTGCTGTGCTTTTATCTGGTGCTCGTGAATGTGATGCAGCTGTGTGCTCATTAGAAGTCAGGTGATGGTGATCTTCGTGAGTGGGGGTCGTGAGAGCCTGACCAATCCATGACATCATCTCTCCTCTAACATCCTGATTTGTTGCTCAAGAAACCTTTTTTATTATTAATGTTGAAAACAGATGTGCATTTGAAAACAGATCATGTCTTTACTGCTTGATCAACTGAATGTGTCCTTGTTGAAATATAATTTGTGCCTTACCTTGCGTACAGGAATGTCCTCTTGTCCTCCTTTGAAAACAGCACGATTACAAAGACCCCCCACTCGAGACAGAGAGAACCAGGTGGGAGAGCTTTTATCAAAGTCACAACCTACACACACACAGACAGACAGAAGAGAAGAAAAGGTTTGGTCAAGTGTGCTCAAACTGATATATAAAGAGATCAAGAGGACAATATCCCTGGGAATGTTCCAAAGATGTCGAAAACACTGCCATTTAGCTCAGTCAAAGCCGACTAAAGGTGTGCTAATTACAAGAACGGTGTCCCTGGAGGATTATGGGTAAAGTGCCTCACTCAAAGAAGACACAGTGGCCACCGCAACTGTGATCAGGAATTTTAATTGACTATGAAAGTTTACATTAGTGTCTTTAGTTCTTTAAAAATACAATACAATAACACCGGTCCACGCTGAAAGCAAATATGGGTCCTGACACAACTGCTCAGACTGTATTTGTAACACATCTGTCATGATTCATTATGTCATTATTCATCTTTGCCCTTCAATGAGGATTTAACCACTGTAATACCACCCATTTGAGAAACTGGACTTTTGAAATGCATTCAGTTTATGGCTGCATGATATTGGGAAAAAATCCCATTGCAATATTTAGTTTTCCTGTGATATATGTTGAAATTAATGAATATAATTTCACAATGTGACTTAAGTAATTCAATTTGGAAATAATTCATGATTTAAAATGAATTGGGATGACTTTTTAGGGGAGTGCATCTGCAGAAGATATAATAAGCAAATTACAAGCATAGATGAATCATGGTTCTTACGCCTTTCCTAAAGTCAAATTTAAGCACTTTTCAGGTCCATTTTCTAACTTTTTCAGCACTTTACAAGTGTGGCAAGTTACAAATTCACAGCGGGAAAAGTATTGAACATTACACCATTTTTCTCAGAAATCATATTTATAAAGGTGCTACTGACTTTACATTTTCACTGGATGTTGGTAACAACCAAAGAAATCCTTATATGCAAAGAAAACTAAACTAGTTAGATTATAAATTAAGTTATGTGTAATAACGCGATGCAGTGAAAAAGTATTGAACACATATAAAAGGGAGGTAGAAGAGATAGAAAGGCAGTGAAAGCCCAAACAGCAGCTGAAATCTCTCAGTAGTTATTCAGCAACCCTCTGCCCTTCCTCGTTGTAAATGAATATTAACTCCTTCAGTCCAACATCTACATTAGCAGGATGATGAAAATGAAACCAAGTTGGACATTTAAGCAAGACAATGATCTAAAACAGAGCAAAGGAAACTCTCAAATGCTTTCAGAGAAAGAAAATCAAGCTGTAGAATGGCCCAGCCAATCACCTGACTTGAATCCAATAGAAAATAGAAATTAATAATCAGATTTGATAGACAAGACCCACAGAACCATCAAGATTTTTACACTGTTGAAAAACTCACACCAGAGCAATGCATGTGACTTCATTCTCCATAGAAGAGGCGTCTTTAAGCTACCATCACCAAAAAAGCCTTTTATATAAAGTATTAAATACATTTCAGTAGTTCAGTACTTTCTCATTGTGTCATTCCATTGTTATTACGCATAACTCATTTTTCAGATATGTTTTGTTTTGTTTAATTTTTATGTTTGTATTGTTTGGGTTTTTACCAAAATCTGGTTTAATTCCATGGCAACAGCTCCTTTAGAAATACCATGACGTGTTCAATACTTATTTTCCCAGCTTTACAGTACATACTTATGCATACTTCATCACATAACATCAGATGCTATTTGCCATTCTATAGCGTAGTATAGTATAGTATAGTATAGTATAGTATAGTATAGTATAGTATAGTATAGTATAGTATAGTAAATTTGGGGTGGCATGTTTCCCCCAAACACACCATTGAATTAATGTCATTTACTATCTTTGTTAAGATGTACTTAATTTTATTTAATTATTATTTATATTTTTTTTTTTCAAGGAACAATTACAATTTCAAGCACTTTATCCAAAATCAAAGGACTTTTTAAAACTTGACAACACAAGATAAAAATTCAAGCATTTTCAAGGATTTTCAACTCCCACATCCCTGCTAGGTGCAATTATGCATTGTCAATGGCCTGAACCATTATATGGGGTCAAATTTATGTCTATATTAGCTTATTATTATTTTCCTGACACCCTCACACATCTAGTTCTGATGTTCTTCGGGGGTATATCAAGCAATAATTAGGGCTAACAAATACCCCTGTAATTTCCACCCTGAATATAGTACATACATAAACTACCTGTTTTTTTGTTTTGTTTGTTTGTTTTTTTCATTTTGGAGCAGTATTTTAGACACAATTGTGCTTATAACAATGCACTTTCATCATTCTAAGCACCATTTTTTATTCTTGGGTAAATAAATATTTCACATAATAGAAAAGTTAAGAAACCCTGCTTTATAAAATGCATTCAAAATGCATTGTAGGCAAATGGATCCAAAATTATTATTTGAGATTTGGCTGTTGTTTATTTGTTTATTCACTTTTTTCTTCCCTCCATTTTATTTTACTTTTCATCTATATTATTTGATCTCTTTATTTGATATTTTGAAGCCTATTGCGATTCATTTTATACACATGTACTGTACAATACATGAGTGAACGTGTGTCTACTTGTATTAGCTAATGTATTTATGTATAAATCATGATATGATGTAAAATAAATTAAGAATGTACATAATATATTGTCAACCCAGGCTCATTCTGAAAACGTACCCCTATATACATTTCTGGAGAGGGCCAAATACGTCCCAGGAGCTATGTTTTTTTGCAGTTTTGGTTTTCGTGAATCCACCAGAGGCTCCCGAGTTGCTCCCGAGTGCTATTCTCACCTGCTGTTCTCGCGTAAATCCACCTGTCGACTGACTCAGTCTACTGACCTCCTCCTTCCCTTAGCCAAACCAATAGTGTTTCAAAAGCACCGATTGACCTACCCACCCACTTCCCTTAACCCAACTGACAGTTTTAAAGAGCAATTC
Organism: Danio aesculapii; assembly: GCF_903798145.1. Taxonomy (NCBI): domain Eukaryota; kingdom Metazoa; phylum Chordata; class Actinopteri; order Cypriniformes; family Danionidae; genus Danio; species Danio aesculapii. Next base: position 44,287,963 of record NC_079436.1, read on the forward strand.
AGAAAAAGAAAAGCCCTCCCCTGATTTTTACCACATTTTCAGATTTTACCACATTCTCACCCTGTTATTTACTTGTTTATGTTATTTTTTGGCTTCTATTTTAGTCTAACCTGCTTTCTGGAACCGTTCTTTGCCGGACTCGAACCCCGTCGTCGTGGTCAACTCCTCTCTGCATCTCAAATCCGCCAACATACATGCCGAGCTAACTGAACAAACTGGTAAACGGATGTAAGCGGTCAGGTGGTGAGCACAAAAAGAAACGGCGTCACACTGCCCTCTTGTGTTCGCTTTAAAGATGAAATGCAGCCATACGTACATCTGGCTAAATAATTTGCAGTCTCCAGAAATGTATATAGGGCTACGTTTTCAGAACGAGCCTATGTTGCATATTGTCTAGAAACGGAGCAGTGGGGCTCTGTTGGAGCAAAGAGAATTTGTCTCTATTTTCAAATCTTTTTGAAATGGTTGTTTTATTGAGTAAAATGTCACTACAAGGATCTGAAAAAAATCCATTGTGGTGTCAAAAACGCGCAATGTGAAATATCTCCAGAGTAAACCGTGACACCTGATAGCCCAGGATTCTGCTATCCCAGGCTTGAGAATGAAACTATTTGAAGCATGAATAGCCCTTGCAATGTTCACTTGAGAGGTCTGTGGACCTTAAAGCATGCTGACCTGACTGATCTTCAGTGGTGTCGGCCTCGTGAATCTGGTTGTCAAACCACATGTGAGCGACGGTCATCCGGTTCTGAGTCAGGGTCCCAGTTTTATCCGAACAGATGGTGGAGGTGGAACCAAGAGTCTCCACAGCTTCCAGATTCTTCACCAGGCAGTTTTTGCGAGCCATACGCTTTGCTGTCAGAGTCAAGCAGACCTGAGAGAGATTGACTGGTGTTAAAGGACACAGTCTGAAAGGCAATGCTGTTTTATGGTCTTTCTGCCTTTGAAACGTGCTTTTGTGGGGTTTTAGAAGTCAATGGCTGACAGAGTCTTACAAAGAGAGAAGGATAAAAGACTGGAAAGAATGAAAGGACGTGAACAAAAACTTCAGGATGTGGGTGTATATAATACCATTTTAAAGTTTTGGGGTCTGTAAGTTTTTTATTTTAAAAAGGTCTCATTTGCTCACGTAAACTGGATTAATTTGATTAAAAAGAGATTATAAAATGACAGTTTCCATCTAAATTTATTTTAAAATGTCATTTTCACATGGTCCAGTAATCTAATATATGCCAGTATATGCGAATTACATATTTGACATAGAAGTTCATGCTAGGATATCACATACATAAAATATCATATATGTAACATATAATTTATTCATTCATTCATTTCAGTCATCTTCTTGTCGGCTTGGTCCCTTTATTAATCCGGGGTCGCCACAGCGGAATGAACCGCCAACTTATCCAGCATTTGTTTTATGTAGCGGATGCCCTTCCAGCCGCAACCCATCTCTGGGAAACATCCACACACACTCATTCACATTCATACACTACGGACAATTTAGCCTACTCAATTCACCTGTACCGCATGTCTTTGGACTGTGGGGGAAACCGGAGCACCCAGAGGAAACCCACGTGAACGCAGGGAGAACATGCAAACTCCACACAGAAACACTGACTGACCCAGCCAAGGCTCGAACCATTGACCTTCTTGCTGTGAGGCGACAGCACTACCTACTGCGCCACTGCATTGCCCACATATAATTAAAAGAGCACCTATTATGGGTTTTTGAATGCAGTGTCTAACACAGCTTTAAGTGACTTAAAACATCATGCTGAGGTTTAAATCTGAGACTGCACCGTGTTTAAAACTATTGATTCTTTAACAAAATAGTCGACTCAAAGTCAAATAAATGAACTGAGTTGGGTTCAGATAGTTTGCTTGGACACATCGACGTCGGTATGGTCCATCACCAAATATGTAGTTCCATATCCGGTAAAATGTAAACGCACTTTCCCTTCAGACACTAGGAGAGCGCAGGGGATCACAGAACTGATCATGACGCGAATAGATGACGATCACTGACAGATGGAGATTCGGGAATAAAGGGTTAATGTTAATTCTCACAACAACAACCACAGTATAGCCAACCTAGTGCTGTGTTTGTTCCTGTCATTTTTCTGATTATTAATACAATAACCTACGCTGCAGGCAGCGCGGGATTCGCCGGCCGTTTGCTATTAAAGGAAGGAGCAGCATTGACTATTAATGTACAGGACTTTGTAAGACTTTGACAGGGACTTTGTCAGTAACTGTTACACTGGCCTCACAGCTCCATGAATGTCGGTGCCGTCACTTATTGATCCGCAATCGCTAAATGTAGCTTGTGTGGATGCTACTGAGCTACTTGACTAATAAAATTGCTTTGCTATTTAAAAGCTATTTGATTTAGAAAGTAGCGACGCTACCGCCACGCTACTGAGAAATGTAGTTAAGCTAGTAGCGTCACTACTTGTAGCGACGCTACTGCCCAACATTGATAATATCGTTAATTGCAATATATTTTGGTGCAATATATTGTACAGCAAAAAACAGATGTTGTGACAGGCCTAGCTAGGATGCCTATTTGCTGTTCAAGAAACATTATTATCAATAATACAAAAACAAATTGATGCTAATTGGTGTTTAAATGTGATTTGTGTGATCAGAATAAACATTTAAAAAGCAGCATTTCATAAAAAGCATTTCATAAAAAAAATGAAATCTTGATCATTTCTTGATCGATGATGATATATATTGCCAGCTTTGAAAATGACAACAATGATTGAAGTCACAAATACTAGAGGGTTCATTATTTTTAAAGTATAGATTATTAACAAAAACAGCTTACACATTTTTAAAATGTTAAGATAATATAAATTAAAAACTAAACATTTTGACAAAAGAAAGTAATTGTGAACAAAAAACTATTTTATAACACAATTACAGATGAAGTCTGAATTATTAGCATGCCTGAATTATTGACCCCCCTGTTTATTTTTTTCCCCAATTTCTGTTTAACAGAGAGATTTTTTTCAGCACATTTCTAAACATAATAGTTTTAATAATAGCTTAACTCATCTCTAATAACTGATTTATTTTATCTTTGCCATGATGACAGTAAATAATATTTGACTAGATATTTTTCAAGATACTAGTATTCAGCTTAAAGTGACATTTAAAGGCTGAGTTAGGTTAACCAGAGAGGTTAGGATAATGAAGCAAGTCATTGTATGACAGTGGTTTGTTCTGATGACTATCGAAAAAAATATATAGCTTAAAGGGGCTAATAATTTTGACCTTAAATTGTTTTTTAAAAAATTAAAAAACTGCTTTTATTCTTGCCAAAATAAAACAAATAATAAGAAGAAAAATATTATCAGACATACTGTGAAAATTCCCTTGCTCTGTTAAACATCATTTGGGAAATAATTAAAAAAGAAAAAAAATTCAAAGGGGGGCTAATAATTCTGACTTCAACTGTACAGTTTTTTTTCCCCAGAAAATACAAGTCTGTCAACATTTTCTGGCTTTAAGTGGTACATTAAATAAATGCTGACTGGCTGTTGTAGGATACTTCTGCGGTGTGACTGGCCCTCAGTTTCATTCATTCACTCATCTTCCTTCGACTCAGTTCCTTATTTATCAGGGGTTGCCACAGCGAAATGAACCGACAACTATTCCAGCATATGTTTTACGCATATTCCCTTCCAGCCACAATCCAAAACTGGGAAATGGTTTCATCCATACTGAAGAGGAAAGTCCAGATCCTATCATTGTTATTAGCATAAATTATATCACAATTCAATGAGCTATCATTTATCAGCCCTACATTCTTAATTTAAGTGTGTTTACTTTCACTTTACTTACTTTGGCATTTTACCGATGCCAAACCTTTAGAGCGTGGTGTGTATGAATAATATATGTGTGTCTTACTGTGACAGTAGCCAGCAGACCCTCAGGGACATTGGCGACGATGATGCCGATGAGGAAGATGACGGCCTCCAGCCAGGTGTAACCCAGAATGATGGACAGGATAAAGAAGGACATGCCTAAAAAGATGGCCACCCCTGTGATGATGTGAATGAAGTGCTCGATCTCCATATTGATGGGCGTTTGACCCACTTCCAGACCAGATGCCAAAGTCGCAATGCGGCCCATCACTGTATGATCGCCTGTAGCAATCACTATGCCGTGGGCTGTACCTGCACATGTGAAATAAAATGAACCAATTAATGTTGAAAATAAAAAAAAGGTACTGGTCTTTCAGTTTGAAACTTCAGTTACCTGGTCTTACTGAAATAGAAAAACAGCTTTTTTCTTCATGGAGACTTAAAAAATAGATCTCTGAATTGTATACATTGCTGTCTAATATTGGTCCTTAAACTTTTGATTCTTTAAGGGTGATATGGGAAAAGGATTTGGGGTCTATTTTTAATGATGAGGAATGGCTATCAGCCTGCTTAAATATCTAACCCAAAAGTACTTCAATTTCTATTCATGAACAAAACTATAAATGTATTCACAGAATTTATCTAACTCCAGTTCGCCTCCATAGAATACTTCCCAATTGTTCTCAGTTATATTCAAATGTTAGGTAGACATTGGCACAGTGATGCATGTATTTTGGGACTGTGACAAAATCAAAATGTACTGGAAAGAAATTCAAAAAATGGATCAAAAAATAATTGGAAAAAGTTTTGCTTTTTCCCCAAAGGTATACCGTCTGAATTGTACAGTGGAACGCTGTCTTGATTGTGATAAAGAATGTGTATACAATTTTTGTATATACTTGGCCAAAAAATGTATATTATTATTATGGTCAGCTGCTCAGATACCTTCAGTCAATATGTGACAAAGTCAGGCGGCCACACTTTTACCACTGGAAAAAAGATCTGAGAAAAATTCTCCCTCTGGAATTTTCTTGAGGGTACTCAGTGACATTCTAAATTTGGTTTTATAATTTCATTTTATTTCTGTCTTTGCTTTCAAGCATTTGTATGCATTTGAATGTCGAACAAAAATTGCTGTACTGGTCATTAGATACCGGTACTGCTGTTATTCTGTTGAAAAAAAAAAGAAACTTCAGTTATCATAATTTCAATTAGTTTACACTGAAAATAATGATTAATTGGATTTACTATATTTTTTAAACTAAGTGGTTGCAAACTATTTATATGGGCTGAATTTAAACAAATTAGATTTAGTAATGTTCAACTTTGTTTAAATTCAGCTCATATAAATTGTTTGCAACCAATGTAGTAAATCCAATGAATCATTTTATTTGAGAGTATAATGATTCTTAAATGCACAGATCAGTCTTGTAATAGCTGTTTAAGCTGGTTATTATTAAAATGTCACTAAGCATTATATTGCACATCTGCCATACAATAATCACAAGATCCATGGGTTATATTATACTATTCGGTTGAAGTCAGAATTATTAGCCTCCCTGAATTATTAGCGCCCCTGTTTATTTTTTTCCCCAATTTCTGTTTAACAGAGAGAAGATTTTTTTCAACACATTTCTAAACATAATAGTTTTAATTACTCATTTCTAACAACTGATTTTTTTTAAGTATGTCTGATAATATTTTTTCTTCAGGAGAAAGTCTTATTTGTTTTATTACAGCTAGAATAAAAGCAGTTTTTAAGTCAAAAATTATTAGCCCCTTTAAGCAATTTTTTTTTTGATAGTCTACAGAACAAACCATCGTTATACAATAACTTAGCTAATTACCCTAATGTGCATAGTTAACCTTATTAACCTAGTTAAGCCTTTAAATGTCACTTTAAGCTGTATAGAAGTGTCTTGAAAATATCTAGTCAAATATTATGTACTGTCATCATGGCAAAGATAAAATAAATCAGTTATTAGAAATGAGTTATTAAAACTATTGTGTTTAGAAATGTGTTGAAAAAATCTGCTCTCCATTAAACAGAAATTGGGGAAAAAAATAAACAGGGGGCCAATAATTCTGAATTCAACTGTATATCCAGCACATTTTCAGCTGTGTAGCAAGCAAAACTTGTCATTATGTGCAATATTTCATGCATGCAAGTCTAACTCTCTCTCACGCTGTCCTAAAGCGACTACTGTATGCTTAGTGGTTGGCCCGACGGCGTGCAGGAATTACACTTATTACTAAGCCACACTTACATGCTATTTCAGACCGAATATTCAGAGTAGCGGTAAACAATATAGAGAGCGCATCACAGGCTGTCATTCTTTAAAAATGAACCAATGTGATGTGAATATAAAACCAACTTCAGCTCAGTAAATCAGGCAGAATAGTAATAGTAATAAAGCAGGTAGAATAGTGCTATTTACTGATGTTTTGTTGTTAAACTAAATAAATATCTAGATTATTGATGCTGTAAATGCTGTACCTTATGAAACGGAAAATAGTCACATCAATCTTTCGCCGGAAGATTTCAGTGGCTGAACAACACTTCTGTGCATATAACCCATTTGTAACACAACAAAATCTACATCAGCTTTGCATGACTAAAAGATTTTAAAAACAGAACAGGACCTGTCCAAAAGAAATACCATGGTGTCGTTCTTCCTCCAGTGTGTAAAAGTAACTCCAATATTGATTCAGGATTTTAAAAAGTTTAGATTCAGCATTTGTTGTTACTGGTCACTCCACGTGACCATGCCCAGCGTGAACTGCGTGAATGGGTGCGCAGTAGTACAAATCTACATTTGCTGACATACGGTTTTGGGCTACTTATTAGAATTATGGGAATTGTCAGCCCGACAAATTTTAATTGAATGAACATTTTTTAGATTTATGCCTTACCCAGAATATAAAAATACATATAAATACATTTAGATCATTTACATTAATCACTATTGGAATGTGAAGAGACTTTCAACCAGCACAACAAAAAATACTTCTATAGACAATCACCTAATGCTGACAAAAATAAGTATGAACAAATACAGGAACAAATTAATGATCACAAACACTTCTGAATGAAATCAATCAATCAATCAGTAAATAAACAAAAGACAGACCTTCCACACAGTTAGTGGAGAAGAAGCTGATGTTTCTGGTCTCCAGAGGGTTTTCATGAGTGAACTCTGGAGATCGAGTCTGAGGTTCAGATTCTCCAGTGAGAGATGAGTTATCAACCTGAGAAAGACAGACAAGAGGTAGAGGATGCTCTCTATCTGATCTCAACCATCTATCTAAGACTATCAGCTGATAAACAAAGCTGATCCCAGATCTTCTCGTAATATCCGTCTACCTTGCAGCCACTGGAGGAGATGATGCGCAGGTCGGCCGGGACTCGATCTCCACCCTTGATCTCCACCAGGTCTCCCTGAACCACCTCCTCTGCATTTATCTGAAGCTTCTCCCCATCACGGATCACCAGAGCTTGCTGATAGAAAAAAAGTTGTTCCTTATATAGGTTATATAGGAACAGGTATATGGTAGCTAGCATGTCAGAATGAAGCTTGTAATATGCAACTCTGCATTATCAATAGCTGGATTTATGTGAAGCAAATGTTTTCAAAATGAAAACAAACAAAAAAGAAAGAAAGAAAATTAATCTCAATTGTAAGTTGTTAGCGTGTACAAACATGACAATGGAAAAGATAACCTATACAGTGATCAGCATAACTGAGTTCACCCCATTTTGAAAATGAATATTTTTATCCATTTCTCTGAATATAGGTAATGTATTTTGGTGCATTTAAATAAAACAGATTTATTAAACAGATATATTTATTAAAATAAGATTTTAGTCACCAAACATATTTAGAAATTGAAAAATAATACCTACAAAATTTCAACTACATTTTTCAACTTTTTAAAATTTGTATTCAATATTTTTCGATAACATATAAATTTGGATGTACTAGTTTTTGCACCATTATCTTAGATTTTTTTGTTAGATAAGCTCCAGATTTGGCTTCAGTACTGACTAATCTAATGTATATACACAAATATAATATTGTATAGCTTCCTATTAAAAATATGAATTCAAAAGATAGATTTGTGAGGGGTGTACTTGTATATGCTGAGCACTGTCCATGAAGAGATAAATACAAGCTCTTTGAGGGAGCTTGGGGACCTTTCAAATTGCTTCTAAAATGTGGTGGAGTTGGAAATGTGTTGATTGATGAATAAGAAGACAGGCCATAAATACTGAAGTAAAATACTACATTTTTTCTTACGTATTATCTGAGTGTAAAGTTAAAATGCAATAAAGATATATAAAATAAAATTGTTAGAGTGGTTGACTGTAGTATTGGTAACTTAACATCTCACAGTAAACACGATAAGCATAATGAAGACAGCTGGTGGGTCACATAGGTTTAATTAAAGACTATAGAATACACAAGATGTGGCACTTGTGTAGTTTTGAATAGGCATGGGCTGGTATAAGATTCTGACGGTATGATAACCTTGGATAAAAATATCAGGGTTTCACGGTATCACGGTATTGTGATTACTGCTGTAAAATAAGTTCTTTTTAAATGTCTGGGTAAAAAACAAAAACTTTTTTCCCCTTTAAACACAATATATTTTAGTAAACATGTCAGGCTTAATAATTCTAATGAATTATTGACTTCTGCTGTCTTTATTAGTTTCAAAAACACAGATTTCTTTACAATTTAAAACAGCACCTTTGGATATTTTTTGTCCTAAAGATACTGTTGTCCTAAAAAAAAAGTAAATAAAAATTCTTACACATACCTTAGGAACAGTATTACAGAAAATTTTGGCGGTTTTAAAACCTTGGCTTTTTCAAACCGCGGTATACCTTGTAAACGGTTATCGTCTCATGCCTAGTTTTGAATGGGGATGAATGAAGCCCCATCTTCTAGTATAAGAACCAATCAGCGATCGCTATAAACTGACATTTCTCCGGGGGAGGGGCTTGGACAAGAGATGAATTTCTGCAGATTTTGTGTGACCCAAACGTTTAGAAACTAAATTAAAGAGACAGTTGTTGCGTAATGTAATTGCTGTTTCATAATATGAAATTTAATCATAAGCTTGGCAAGCAATTTTGGAGAATTTGATAATTCCCCATTCAAACAGAATGCCCGAGCATACTGCCCGAGAGGTGTTTAAGAAATGGCTGCCAAGTGAAATGACTTGCTTTAAAGGGACTGGTTTAATGTTCTCTACCTTAGAGTTTATTTTACAAATGTGTTTCTATGTCCCATTATTGACTTGAACCCCTTTTCCACACAAGTCCAAAAACACCTGAAGCGAGCGCAAAATATTTTTTTTCCTAATTAAGGGATTTAATTCTATTTAAATTTGGCATTTACATCACTCGTTTCTCATGTAATAACTCCAAAATGCATATTAATAGAGTGTAATGGAAACCAAGCTAATGATAGATATGTACATCTGTATGTGTATGTGTGTGCTTTAAAGTACATAAAATCAAAACTAACCATATTGATTTTGTTAGCTCACATTGGTAGTTTTGTGGAGAACAACTCAACTGTGCATGTCATTAAGAAATCAAATCTAAAACTGAAGTCTGAAAATGCATTTCCTCTTTGTTTTTAGTTAACTTCTCAGATTACTTCCTTGTGAGGTATTGGGCGTGATTTACATACTGTCAGTTTTGACAGCGCTATGAAAACAAGCAGAAATTGTGAGGAGGAGGTGTCTGTTAGATTGCATTAACTTTTTCAAAAACCTTTTTCCCGATCTTTTTGAATGAACTGCCTACTTTACTACATCCAATCAGCTCACAGGGGGGAAAAACAAGCCACGCCCACTGTTTTCTCATTTAATATTTAGTTTGTCTATTCTATTCTGTTTCTGAACTGCATCACAATATGAAAAAATGGCTTCCGGTTCATGCAGAGTTTAATAAACATTAGTGCCTTTGTGCATATTGACCAATTTATCAAAATAATCAACGGGGTATATGCACACAGACTTTTAATTTTAGCCAGCCAGCCTCCGGTGAACTGTCTTTCCATTATAAAATTGCTACGTTTAAGGTCTGATTTCTTTAAAAATCAATGATCTTCACTGCCTGATACATATACGATATAAAGTGGGTCTCATACAGGACAAGAAGCACTGCATTAAATTCTATTTTCCCCTGCCATGTCTTTAAAATATGAATATTTATTTTACTACAGTATTTTCAATGGAGTTTCTGCACTAGCCTGCTGATCCTGACAGTGCTAATGGTTACGCGGTCTTTCATCTCGTTTTATGCTTGAACAACTAAATGAATGCTTAAGTCTATTCGACTGAATGTATTGTAATCACATTACAGCATCGATGATGTAAAAGAAACCATATGAAATTGAAAATAGTCACATTAAGCTTTAACCAGAATTTTATCAGTGGCTGAAAAACACTAGCTGTGCATATACCCCATTGTCTCACCAATAGCCTAGTGGTTAGTGCACTAACACATAGCACTGATGTGCTCACAGTGACCCGAGTTCGATTCCCAGCTCAAGGTCCTTTGCCAATCCTTCTCCCTCTCTGCTCTCCATGTATTCCTGGCTTCATTCTACACTGTCCTATATATACAAGTTTAACCCCCCCCAAAAATACATTTCTTCTTTCCTGATCTAGCTGTCTGATAAACATTGTGCAAAACAAAGCATTGTTAGCTCTTTGATGAATAGTTTTGTTCCTCTTTCGTAAGTGCATGAAATGTAAATTCAGCAAATGCAGTATCAATTTAGAGTGTGGTGGTCACCCATCTCTGGTTATTCATCCATACACACTCTTTGAGTTTCTTTAATTTCAGCATTTAAACTGCGCTAAATTTGAATTATTTCAAATTTCAGTTCATTTAATATTTTCATTAACAACACTGTAAATCCGTCAGAAAGATCTAAAAAAAACGTCTATAAATTGTAATCTGCATTGTCTGTCATTCATTCATTTATTTTCCTTCCGCTTAGTCCCTTTAGTAATCAGGGGTCGCCACAGAGGAATGGGCAAACACCCATACACTCTCACATTCACACACATACACTATGGCCAATTTAATTTATTCAATTCACCTATACCGCATTGGGGTAAACCGGAGCACCCAGAGGAAACCCACGCCAACATTGGGAGAACATGCAGACTCCACACAGAAATGCCAACATACCTAGTCGGGACTCGAACCAGTAATCTTCTTTCTGTGAGGCGACAGTGCTAACCACTGAGCTACTGTGTTGCCCATTGTGTTTACTGTATAAACTGTGGCAGTATTGGAAACATCGTAAAGCTAATTCTGCGAAAAGGAGCTGACAATATGGCATATGGTTTCTTTCAAAACTTAAGGAGGATTTACATGTATTTATAGGAATTATACATCAGGCCTTCCAAGGCTAAATAGGGATTTATGTGGATTTATGTAAATTATATAAAACATTGCTCATAATGATGGCTTCCGTTTGGGATTTGGCATCCGTTTCATGTATTCATTTGGCAGACACACTTTTACCCAGCAGCAACTCACTGCTGTGCTCACACTGACCTGAGGCACCATGTTTTTGAAGGAGTCCATGATCCGAGAGCTTTTGGCTTCTTGATAATATGAGAAGCAGCCGGTTATGATGACCACAGCAGACAGAACCACACCCAGATACAACTGCAGCCAACCAGAGACAAGCCACAAGGTCAGGGGGTTCAAAAATAGTACACACAAGATTTTACTAGTACTTTTGTACACATATTTTTTTAAAACAGCATGCAAACAGACAACCTTCTTAAGACCTGTGTTTAAACTATTCTTCAATGTCTGTCAGGGGCGATTTAAGGATTTTCATTTTAGGGGGGCTCAGCTCCTTATAAGGTACATATATAAAGCCTAATATCACATTTATATGTAGTAATTTAATAGTAATACACTTAAAAATGTTTGTTTAATATGGTAGGGTTGTATACTAGTATTCCACTGTATTACATAGACAGGCATAGCCATATGAGTTCTGAATACGCCAAATAGGCTCAACCCACCTGTTTACTGTAGTAAAAACCACTTTACTCAAGTGCATTTTTTTGTTTCCATGTATTAAATAAACTGCCACTTTTCTAATTAAATGACATACAAAGAACTGCAAATAAGCAGATATTATAACAATTTCTCTATACACAGACACCTCATTCTCTCGCTGTCCACGGCTGTGGTTTGCTGATCAAATGAAAAACAAAAGACGGAGAGGAGCCGAATTCTGCCGCCGTTTTCTTATCAAATTTAAAGGGGACTGAGGCGATTATTTAGTGTACAGTTTAGGAGCTAATCACAAATGTTTTATGGGGGCTGAGTAGAAATATAGGGGGGCTACAGACCCTCTAAAATAGACCTAGCAAGGCCCATGATGTCTGTATATTTACACTTTAGCACAGAGATATCCTCAAAAAAGCTACAATCTTTTCACAGAGTAGACTTAAAGGGATAGTTCACCCAAAAATGGAAATTTACTCACTGTTTACTCACCCTCAAGTGGTTTTTCTGTTGAACACAAAAGCAGATGCTTTGAACAATGTTAGAAACTGACAACCATTGACTTCCACTGTAGGAAAAACAAATACTCTGGAAGTCAATGGTTACAGATTTCCAACATTTTTCAAAATAACTTCTTTTGAGTTCAACATAGAAACTCCAACAGGTTTGTGACAAGCGAAGGTTGAATAAATGATGACAGAATTTCAGTTTTGGGTGAACTTGCCCTTTAAGATATTATAAGGGAACAGCAGAGTCAGACTGTTTTAAACACATACACGCAATGTCATAACCCTTAAATAAAACAGTTTAAAATGGGAAACATGCAGAAATCATGGTGTAAAGAGAGCAAACACAGTTAAATGACCCTTAACATCACATTTTCATTTATCACTGACCCTAAACTGTCCCACAAGCAGCTGGCAGCTCAGTCTACAAACTGGGCCTCATTCATCATGCTGGATATGGGACACCAGAGCTAAAAGCAATGTATCCACCTCAGTCGCCAAAAAATGTGAACCGCAGGTTTTAATTCCACTCTGGTAGACTGAGACCAATTTACCTCATCATTTCTTGTGAATTTGTGTTTTAATCGGCTTAAAAAACGGATTTCAGAAAACGTAGGTGTTCGTAAGAGAGAAAGAATGGGTCCGACTTATTACGGAAAATATTTAAATGAGTAAATATTAATTTGAAAAAGAAAACTATAGATTTTAGTTAAATATCAGAGACATATGGGCACATAACATGAATTTTATGGTCATTTTTTTACACGTATAAATGATTCATTTGCATCACAGAAGTAAAGCATATTTCAGATGTGCACAATGAGTATTTTAGAGAACTAAAGAAGCATAATTGGCTGGGTCAATGTGAGCCAAGTTTGAATAATAGTGTATAGTGTATTGAATAATAATAATAATATCAAATAATAGTGGGCAAAAAGTACCAGATGACCTACTACTCCCAGCAAGATTCTGAAATGGACACTATACTGCAACGACACAACTGACATGGTAGGTCATGTGATGATGACAACCTGGCACATGCAATACATCCATATTCAATTCATAATACTTAAATTTATACTAATTACAACATATTTTTCTAACATTCGTGAAGTAAATTCAAAAACATATTTAGTACCTACTCAAGTAGCACTGACTAAGCTTTGTTACCAGGCAGATTAGTGGCTAATTTGTATGTTTTAATATGATCTGCTCGCTCCACAATGATTTTAGGGCTTTAAAGTCTGTTTTCAGGGATGGACCAAATTTTCGGCTGGCAAAGATTTATTGGTTAAAACTGTATTTTTGATTCTTGCTCAGAAGAGAAAAAACTGCTTAAATTACAAGCTGAAAACTAAGGCTATGCTGTGCCGCACTGCCCAACAGTGTTCAGCACACTGGTTTCACTCTCCCTCCAGCCGTAATTACTGTGTGCTCTGATGCGGCTTTTGCACCGGACACCAAAATCGATTTGTAACCCATACATTTCAATGGCTTGCACTGCGCAAGTCCAATTTTGTTACAGTGTAATCCAAAAATTATTATTCATGTTATTTGCATTAATTATTTTTAAAACAGACATAAATTCTATATTTGACTGTTCCAGACATACAACGAAAGTCACATTCACAATTAAGATTTAAAGGTACAGTATGTCATTTTCTCTGCCTAAGGGCGTGAATTCACAACAAAGACGTATCACATGGGTGATCACATGTTTAAGCAGCAGCCCTGTTTTATCATTCAAAATACATTTTATGGTTCTGGTATAATGCTACTCTGTGCAATCTAATAAAACACACAATATATTGAAGTGTCTTTTATGTTTCCCCCATTTTCTATAAAACGAAACCAGAAACTCGAGTTTTATGATGTCATAGCCACAGAATACAGTCTGGGCCACTAGATAAATTAGCTTTTTTTCTGGATCTGAACATTCTTAGAAACATTTCGGATAATGTAATAACAAAAGTCAGCAGTTGAAGTCAGGATTATTTGCCCTCCTAAATTAATTAATTAATTAATTAATTATTTCCCCCCCCCAATTTCTGTTTAACGGAGAGATTTTTTTCAGCACATTTCTAAACATAATAGTTTTATTAACTCATTTCTAATAACTGATTTATTTTATCTTTGCCATGATGACAGTAAATAATATTTACTAGATATTTTTCAAGATACTAATATTCAGCTTAAAGTGACATTTAAATGCCTAACAAGGTAAATTATGTTAGTTGAGGTAATTAGGCAAGTCATTATGTAACGATGGTTTGTTCTGAAATACAAAATTCCTTACTGAAATCCTTACTGAAATTCCTTGCTCTGTTAAACATCATTTGGGAAATATAAAAAAGAAAAGAAAATAATTGACAGGAGGGCGAATCATTTCGACTTCAACTGTATAACACTGTTCTAGTGTTTTTTTTTTTATATTTCACTGAAAAGTTCTTCCATATTATGTTCTTAAACCTGTACTCTATTAAGAGAAAAAAACTATGTGTGAAAGTGTGTTCAATCTGCCCACAGATAGGTTTATAAGACCTCTCCATCTCATTCGCTGTGCAGGAAATATACTCACATTGTCATTGACAGGCTCGTCCTCTGTGGCTGCCTGAATACTGTAGGCCAGAAAGCAGAGGATGGCACCGATCCAGAGCAGGATGGAGAATCCTCCAAACAGCTGCTTGCAGAACTTCACCCACTCCGGGGTGGTGGGCGGAGGGGTCAGTGCATTTGGACCGTCACGTG
This sequence comes from Danio aesculapii, assembly GCF_903798145.1. Classification (NCBI taxonomy): domain Eukaryota; kingdom Metazoa; phylum Chordata; class Actinopteri; order Cypriniformes; family Danionidae; genus Danio; species Danio aesculapii. The sequence continues at coordinate 44,303,151 of NC_079436.1, forward strand.
CCAGGATTTCCATCGCTCTCTTATGGGTCAAACCCTGGTGGGATGGAGACAAAGTTACACCCCGCAGCAACTCTTAAGATTCACTGCCAGTAAAATACATCTTAAAACAGTCTGAAGTGAACTTTCTAGTTCAATAATATAGTGTAGTGTTTTTAAAGGTGTTTTTATTTATTTATTTATTTATTTTATTTATTTGGTTTTATTTATCTTGGTAAACATTAATAAAAAAGTTGGTGGTTGTTAGTTAACAGTGCACTAATGATAAGATGCACAATTTTGGATTTTAATAATGCAGTAGTAAATGCTGAAATATGATTAACTAATGTTGTTTAATTATTGATCATTATTAAGTAAATTAACATTAATAAAAACATTGTAAAGTGTGATTAAAAATTCATTAATTGCATCATCTCAAACAAATAAAGTTCAAAAACACTATAAATTAAATTATAAATTAAATTATAAACACTAATAAATTTTACATATTTAAATTTACTTAATTGTGTTTATTTCATCTTATTTATTATTCGTTTTATTTTTCAGTTATTTAATAAATACATTTTTTAATGCGCTATAACTGATTTACAGACGGTTTAAAATCTATCAAAAATGAATTCACAAGTGCATCTCTATTCAATTAAACACTCAACATTCAACATCATCAGCTGATAAAATTATGTTTAATTTATTCATTCATTCATTTTGCTTCAGCTTAGTCCCTGATTTATCACCACAGCGGAATGAACTGCCAACTATTCCAGCATATGTTTTATGCAGCCCTTCCAGCCACAACCCAGTACTGGAAAACTCCCATACACTCATTCACTCCGGCCATTTTAGTCTTATTTAATTCACCTATAGCACATGTCTTTGGACTGTGGGGGAAACCGGAGCACCTGGAGGAAAGCCACGCCAACACGAGGAGAACATGCAAACTCCACACAGAAATGCCAACTGACTCAGCCGTGACTCAAACCAGCAACCTTCTTGCTCTGAGTCGACGGTGTTAATAATTTATCACTATCATTTATTTCTATTTTTCATTAACATTGTTATATAGTGCTTTTAAATTAGCTTTTAAAGATGCTTACACACATTTTTGTTTCAGGAGTGCAAGCTGTTGCAATACTGTATCAAAAAGTTCAAAAATATCATGCCTCAAAAGGTTTTATTTATTTTAGCTAACACTTTTTCACCGACTAGTATCACTAAATAATATCCTAAAGCCTTGTTTAGTTCGCCGTGGGTGTTCTTGAATGTGCCGGTGGGTAAAATGTCATCACCATCTTGAGAAATATCCGATTCATTATTGCAAATGTCGAGGGTGAAAGTAAAGATGACTCACTCTGGCAAGGTCAACTCCATAACGAGTACTGAGCTCATCCAGAGACAGCTTATGATCATCCTGTGTAAAAAAAAAAAACATATGCAAGAACAACAGCTACAATACACGTTTTCCAATCAGTCATTATACATTTCACATTCAATTTCATTGTTTGATTTGTAATTAACATCGGTTATGCTAAGTCTCTATTTTTCATACACATACGGTAGGCGCACAGACCAAATAACAACTTCTTACCAGTGACACCTCTTTCTTCAGCTCATCTAAATCTTTATCCTTCATCTTCCTCTTTCCTCCCGTTGGTGCCGCCTCCGGGCTGCTTTCATGTCCGTACTAAGACGCGGAGAGAATAATATCCAGAGAATACAGCTTTATTACTCAGAGGTTGCTCTTTCATAACTTATAAGACTTCTTGGTTATGTTTCATTCATGGATCATTTCGTATACTGTAGCTAAAACTGAAAATGAGGAGAGTTAATCAAATAGACAGACATTATTGCAAAAAACAATTAGTTAAAAAAAAACATGGCTGGGATATTAAAAAGCAGCATGCATGCGCACCTATACACGTTTCCACAAATTTGCTTTCCTCATAGTGACTAAATACAAGTCCGTCTGGAGTTCATTTGAACGCTCAGTATGTCACATGGCATGTTTATATACAATGATTATAACCAAACAGTACAGAAAATTATATGACAGTTATTGACAATACAGTAATACCGTCCCAGGAGGCACATAACATCATATAACGTTGATCTTTAGTTCTGTTTTGGTTGCGACGTCAACCAAATGTTAGTGCTGGTGCTGATGTTTGGTTGGTTTTAGGCTGTGGCATTAACTAACTATAATCCAATGCCATTTTAACGTCATGATATAACATCCATTCAGTGTCAAAGTCTAATATCAGTAGACGTTCTTTGGTTGGTTTTATGTTGTGTAATTACTATTTGCTGCCTAATACCGCTGTCATCTGGCGTTGAAATTTAGTTGGTTTTTGGCTGTGGCATTACGGTAACTAATATCCAACATAATTTTAATGTAATGACATCCATACAACTTCAAAGTCTTTATCATCAGTATACGTTTATCTTTGATTGGTTTTATGTTGTGTAATTACCTAATGAAAAATCGACGTCACTTTAATGTCATAATGTGACATCCATACAATGTCAAAAGCTAACATCATTAGTCATTGATCTTTGGTTGATTTTAGGTTGCGTCATGAACCAACTAAAATTCATCTTGACGTTGAAGTCTGAGCCCTAACTGACGGTAGGTTCTGACGTCAACCCGATTTTCATACACAAGCAAAATTCAAAGTTCGTCTGATGTTGGAGTCCAACGCCAATTTTATGTCTGTGTGATGTCCAGTGCCTGCTGGGATAATACTAGAAATGAGGAGAGCTAATCTAATAGATGTTCATAGTTTAAAAAGGAAAAAAGTAATGAATACAACTTACCTAGCCTTTTAAATGTATATTTGAATAAAATGTCAAAGAATAAATAGAATAAATAATTCACAATATGCTCTGCTGTGAATTTCCAGCATCATTACTTCAGTGTTTATTCTAATATCATTTTAATTTGTTGATTTGGTGCTCTATAATAAATTGATTTGGTGCTCTAAAATATTATTGGCGCTCAATCATTAATAATAGTTTTTATTAAAATAATTTCCTATTAAATCTTATGTAACATTACAAATGTTTTTATTGTCACAAGTGAGCCATTTAATGTTTGCTTATTTGGCACTTTTGAATGGTAATATTTAAGTTTCCGCAGAAATATGATGCAGCATAAAATAATAATCATAAATTCAGAAATGTTCCTTGAAAAGTGTACACTGTAAAAACGCAATTCGTGTCGGGACAACATAAAATTGGTTTACAAATGTAAGTGGATTAAACAATTAAGTTGTTTTAAGATTTAAGTAAGATTTATGTTGTTTCAACTCATTTTAAATTAGTTTGAACAAACAGCAAACATAATTTGAGTGTAGAGACTACACTGCAAAAAAGTTACACACAATTACTTCATGTTGTTCAGACACAAATAAATTAAGTTAACTGTTTTTACAAGTCGTCCCCAAAAACCTTAAGAATTGTGTTGTTTCAGCTGATTTTAAACAATTAATTTGATCATGCAGCGATTGTGCAGAACATGCACAATTAATGAAGAATGACAAAAGACTATGTTTATGAAATATTGCCATCTGGGCAAAACAAATCCACTAGAGATTTAATGTCTTTAACATTTAAAGAGTACATACACATCAAGTTTGTGCTTATTTGTTAATTATTTAGCTAAATGTTTCTAACAATCTTATAGTTATACATCTATAAAACTACACGTGACAATCTATATGAAACTATGACAGCTCTTTGACAGTGTTATCAAACACATGAGTGTGTTTGCTCATGTTGGTTCGTGTAAAGTAGAGTACTTTGTGCTCATCTTTGGCAGTAAATGTGTGCTGTGTGCTGACACTAGGAACAGGGTGTCATGGAAATCACCTGGTCCTGTCAATCTTGCTCAGCTGCGACTGCGTAAATGTGTGTGTGTGAGCCTGACACGTGCACAGACAGAATGAAGATCATTCATTACGCCTTAAATCAGACCTCTTCTCTGAATTAATTCATATTAATACCAATCATATATAAGCCAGTGTAATCCATCACAGCTCTCAGGCTCATTATGAGCTAAAGCAGCATACAGACAGCATTGTATCATTAAAATGATGTTCAGATAATCACACACGTCAGATACGACAAACTGACAACAGCTTATTATTTCAGACATTAAATTAGATGCTGTTTCTATGACGAATTGCATTAAAACTCAGGAAATGTTGTTTTTTACCACTGCAAAATAATTTTTTTTTCAGACTAAATTATTGAGATAATAAACCTATTAATATTTTCCCATTGTGACATTTTGTGATACTTTTTTCCTCTTTCCTCAATTCACAATAGCTTTCATTCTTATAACAGCAAAGTATATATATTTATACAGTATTTTTTTAATAAAAGGGTTGTTTGATCAAATGTTTTTTTAGAAAGTACATTCATTTTAAATAAACACAAATACATTTTTATTACAAAGTTATTTAATTGAACTCCATCTTATTTACTTTTAGAAATCATTTATTATGTCTAGAACTGCACAGAGCATTAATAATAACAGGGAGAAAATCAGCTGCAATTGCTGAAATAATGTCTTAATGTGACATTGTGAAAAGAGTTTATTTATTTTTCAATTCAAATTATCATTTAATTTTCTTCTTTTTTATCTGTCAAGATTCACCCTCTTTCCTTTCAAATCACTTATATCCCCTACACAAACAAATCTCCACAAAATCACACTGTATTCATAAGAAATGCATGTGACACTAAAACGATGTATTATTTAGGAGTGTATGACACTCATAACAATCTGTGAGAGAAAGAACGAAGGAAATAAAGCCAACCAGAGCAAAGGACAGACGGAATAACTGATGAAGCACCACAGGAAGACACACACATACACACACTCACCCCTTTCCCCATGTTCGCTGATAATGAGCCGGTGCCCGGATTTCTCCCACTCTCCCCTCACACGTGTGGAAGACACTGGTGGCTTTTTTTGGAGGTAACATACCACTTCTCCACCTGATAACACACACACACACACACACACACACACACACACTCATAGCTTTCTCCCCAGTTGTGCCTCAGGGTAACCCGAAGCTGACTTCCCACCCTCTGCCCTAACAAACACACACATACACGCGCACACACAATCTCCATGCCCACAGTTCTGAATAACAGCACCTGCTACCAACTTTAACCCTCTTTCTCTCTACTTTACATCCACCTATATCATCACTATTTATGTTATGCTCGCTGGCAGGGCAGAAGTAGCGACACGGGCTGAATTCTCTGCTGTGTCCTGCCTCGTGATGATTATTTTATCATCTAAAAAATCAAGCCAGAGACTGAAGCAGGCTCTCGCCGCCGTCCAGATCTGCCAGATCCATTAGAAGCCGCAGCAGCTGCTCTCCTGACCCCGCTGTGCCCGATAAAGAGAGGCTCGGCTGACGTAGAAATACGCGATAAATCACATGAACTTCATGTGCTGGACTAGTATTTATTTGTCTCTGTGGATGACAGCTACTGTGAGTACAGTAAACAATATCCACCATATTTTTAACTACACCGTGTCTTAACAAGTGACGCGACAAGATTCCAGTAGACGCGGCACTTCAGACGCATTTTAATACCAGGCATTCAAATGTCCAGAATAGTGTACTGAACTTTCTACTAAATGGTAAGGTTTATAATACATATTAAATCTCTTTAACATGATTAAAATCAGATGCTAAGTGACTGATATTTGTTGGTTTGCATGCACAGTTCAAAAACCCCATAACCAGCACCCGAGGTAATTATGTTTACAGATACCGATAATCCGATTTTAATATGATTATAAAAATACTGCGATTAAGAGTCTACAATGTAAAAAACGATTATTGATTAATTTAATCTGATTAAGGTCATAATCGAAGTTAACAGAAATTAAATTAAGACGTGGAGTATGCTGATTTTAGTCCCGATGTAAAGATCACAATCAAACTATTACCGTTGTGTAGGATTTTCGCTGCATTTTGCAAAAGGATAGTCTATACACACATGACTGTTTGACAGTATTCTCCACAGACACCTGCATCGTGAAATGTGGGGTTTTTTTCCCATTCGGCATGTGGTATCCAATTCCATTAAAACAACACACTTTCAGCAGTTCATACTCGCATCCCTCAGTTTGTCACCGGGGCATGCATGAAAGGTTCTTGAATGAAAGTGAAAGTGCCAAACTGCAGTTAAAGTCGACAACCTAAAAGTGAAACACCCAAAATTACATGAAACTCTGGAGGAAATGTGGATAGTGTGGTGACGCAATGACATTAATCGAATTATGTCCTATAACATGTAAAATGGGATCATGAAATGAACATTCAATAAGCAACTCATAGAAACACCTTAATTTTATTATTGTCTTATTCAGATTAAGGCAAATAATTCGATTACTGATGTCCAGAGATGTACTTAAGTACTAAAAGGCTGTATCTGTACTCTACTGGAGTATTGTTTTTTTTTCTCCTACTTCCACTTTTACTTCAGTACATATTTTCGATGAGTTTAATACTTTTACTCCGATAGATTTTTTTTGTGCTGCATCGTTACTCGTTACTAGGGGTGTCAAAATTATTGATATCGGTTCAGTAATAGATCATAACGGGTTATTACGTACTGACGTCATTTATCTCCTATGCGCGATGTCGCAGTAGAATATGATGGCAAAGGAGGCGAGGGCGAGTAAATAACGCTCTTACTACAATGAAGGCAGCACAGCACATGAGTCGCTATTTCACTACTACGGAGAAATGATGTAAAACCCCATCTCTGCCTCTCTCACTTTGGACGTTTGACCCGCTGGCGTTTGTGAGGTAACTTTTCCTCTCCTCTTGGCTGTTAAGCGATACTTGTGGATCCTGACACGAGCTTGCCTGAGGTGCAAGTTTTCTCCACTGTGCCTATAAAGGATTATCTGTGATAACCGTGTATTATGAGCATACAGACTGTAACCGCGGCTGTTCTTCCCGTCATCGGTGAACAGCGATTTCTTTTCTAAAGCTGATCGCAGCCCTTTCTGTTAAGCAGGTGAAGACAGTAACCAATCATAGGGGTGTAAGTCGTCCTGTCAGTGCTCAAAAAGGGGATAATATTTAGGGGATTAATATTTAATATTAGTTTATTTGCTATAAATGCTTGTACTGTCTTCTGTGCATGTATTGGAGTTTTGTTTGATACATTTAGAAAGGGTGCTTTATTTGAGCAGGTCAAATTAAGGGTACAGTTCATATATCTTACTGCTGTGTTAAAGAACAAAATTGTATTACAAATAATATATAAATATACATATATTTATAGATTTTAATAAAATAAATTCTTGTGTTGTGAAGAAAAAAATCTAATTATGTATGGAAAGCATCGTCAATGCACCGAGATATCGAATTGAACCCGAATCGATGGCATGATAATCGTAACCGAACCAAACCGTGAGACCAGTGTAGATTCACACCTCTACTCGTTACAATTATAGACCTTTTTCTTGGCTAATGCATGGAGGGAGGTATAGTGACCAGCGTCTTATGGTAAAATGTTTAGAACTTCCGTTTACAGCATTTACAAACGGTAATTTGCGATCCGAACAGGGGTTTCAATAGCGTTTTGAGTGGATTACAGAGTGTTTTTGTGACACAACTTTGAAAGGTGTGTGTTAAAGCTGTTATAATCTGTCAGATCTGTGGTTCAAGAGCGAGAGAAAAACAGTATCGTAAGCCATGTTTTTTTTTGTTTTGCTTAATCACGTGCCCCCAAAAAAGATATTTAAAATAAACAAAAAACATGATGTCTTGACTGCTTTCTTTAATAACTACATTACACAATACTTGTACTTTTACTTTCAGTAATTGAGTAGTAAATTTTGAAATAAACTACTTGCAATACTTAAGTACAAAAAATGTTGAATACTTTAGTACTTCCACTTAAGTTTGGTGCTTAAAGAGCACTTCAACTTCTACTCAAGTCACTTTTTTATAGAGCACTTGTACTTTTACCTAAGTCTGGGTCTCTAGTACTTTACATCTCTGGTGATGTCCATGTAAACAGTCAATGTAAACAGTGATTTATGATTAATTTAATCCGATTAAGGTCATAATTGAAGTAAACAGAAATTCCATTAAAACAGCACTCTTCCAGCAGTTCATAGTCGCATCCAATATCTCAGTTTGTCAGGGGGGCATGTATGAAATGTTCCTGAATGAAAGTGAAAGTGCCAAACTGCCGTTAATGTCGACAAAATAAAAATACAACACCCGAAATTACATGAAACTCTGGAGGAAAAGTGGATAGCGTGGTGACTAGGGGCGTAGCAACCGGGGGGGACGGGGGGGATACGTCCCCCTCACTTTTAGAGACAGACCATTTAGAAACAGGTCATTAATAATTATATGAATGTATGATATCATACAGCCGTCTCCCTATAACGCCCCCCCCCCCCCCCCCGCACTTTTTAAATTTTCGCTACGCCCCTGGTGGTGATGCAATTACGTTAATCAAATTATGTGCTATACCATGTAAAACGGGATCATGAAAGGAACATTCAAAAAGCAACTCATGTAAACAGTTAAAATAAAAGTCACTGTTGTAGTAATTTTGCTGTTGTCCAGCCATGGCATCACAGAAATAGAAACCATTTCTAAACTAAATATTTTGTGCATCGCTGTCGTGAACGATTATGGCAAAAGACGCTTTAATTTGGCTATAAATATTACCTGTTATGGTATGTCATGTCACGTGTAGTTAACAATAAACAAACGCCAAATGTGCCTGACTTCCAGTCTCAGTGTGTTGAATAATTTTACCACCAGTGCCAAAAATGATCCATTATGCTGCTTACTATGGTTGCAACATGGGCTGATTCTGAAAACGTAGCCCTATATACATTTCTGAAGATCACAAATTATGTAGCCAGAGCTACGCATGGCTGCATTTCATATTTAAAACAAACGCTACAGGGCGGTATATTCCTTTTCTCGCCTACCAGCTCACCGCTTACCTCCGTATGGACGGCTTTTCCGCTGTTACCAGTTTGTCCAGAAGCTTGACATTTACTTTAATGGACTTGAGACAGAGCGGAGGTGACGACGACAATGGGTTTTGAGTCCAGCAAAGAACGGTTCCAGAAAGCGGGTAAGGCAAAAACAAATGCTAAAAAAATCAAATAGACAAGTAAACAACAGGTTGAGAATGTGGTAAAATCGGAAAATGTGGTAAAAATCTGACGAGGGCTTTTCTTTTTCTGAATTGCTTTTTAAAACACTGCGGTTGGGCTTAGGGGAGTGGCTGGTTGGGTCAAGCTGTGCTTTTTAAAACACTATTGGTTGGGTTTAGGGAGGGGTGGGGAATCGGTCGGTTGGTCAGTCGACAGCAGCCTCTGGTGGCACTCGCAAGAGAAATTTGAGATCTGAAAAAGCATACACAGCGGCCTCTGGTGGAGTCGCGAAACAAAAACTGCAAAAATAAAATGTAGGTCCTGGGACGTATTTTGCTCTCTCCAGAAATGTATATAGGGGTACGTAATCAGGATGTTCACAGGTGTTTGTTATGGTAAATTGCCATTTTTTTATGTAGGCTAACTATAAACTGGCTTTATTTTAAAATTTAAACAAATTTAATGTTTAGTTATTTGCAGTAGGCAAGTATCCTGCAGCAAATCGTAATCAGAAGTCACCCACAATCACAGAACATAAAATAGGCCTACAAAAATCTCAACTATCCTAACGACCAGAACATAGCTTATATATAGCTTATGATAGCACAGTTAAATTATTATTATTAATACAAATTTCAGATTTTTTACATTTTAAATGTTTAATTTCCCATTTATGCAGCTCTCATATTCCATACTAAAATCACAAGTCAATCCTACATTGGAAACTCACAAGGGATCTGATTTTTTATTGGCATTTTTCTGAAATTATTTGAACTTGAGCATTTACATTTTACAAGACATTTTACAGAAAACCAAAGTTAGCAAGGTTAAAGTCAAAATAAAAGTAAAAAATAATTAGCCATTTTAAATGGAGTTTAAAGAAAGAACGGTTACCTAGACCTGTACCAATACAGGTGCACACAATACATACAACATGGCGATTCCCCAATATTTAAACACAGTTTAATGGCAGAAACCATGTGGCTGCTCGACCTCTGCTCCGAGATGCATAAAAAGCATCTGTCTCAAGTCTAACAAACATATTTCCCACAAGCCCTCACTATAACTTTCCCGATGAGATCCTCTCTCGTTCTCAGGGCTGACATGAAGACTTGAAGACACAAAAACATATCCTGTGAGACTGTTTACTGGACTTTGGCTTGACTTTTCCCCTCAATATGAATTCAGTCCAAGTCTTCGACCCAGCATTTCATCATTTATTTCTCTCTCAAACACCTCTCTGCCCTCATTGCATCACTTCCTGTGGACTTAGCAAGCCAACAAGCTGATGGTAAACACTGTTATGAAGCAGCAGCCACATGAACTCCGTCACGTCAGTCAAATGAAAGTGCTGAAATATTATTAAACATCATTAAAACTCTATTACACTGCTTCCGATACACAAACAGTCGAAGGATTTTCATTACTTACAATGACATGGCGTTTTTATGTTGTTTTGTTCCCCTAATGTTGACAGGTTACATTTCATCAGAATAAAAACATACACATGCACCTCATAGTCTGCAGAGAGCTAGCTAAATTAACTTTTTTTTTTTTTTTGGATTGACGTCTTTGTGACTGGCCGAATGTAAATGTTTCTTCTGTGGGCAGCAGGGGGCAGGAGAGAGCACCTTACCAGCAGAAACAGGGAATGAGAAGAGGAGCTGGTGGATGCGTGTTCATGATAGTTAGAGGAGAATTAGAGAGAGGTGAAGTAAAACTATGATTCGGGATGGAGCGATGGAGCTTTGCTAATGATATTTGAAGGTCGAGGGACAGTGCCTCCATAGGAGCCGGCCCTCATTGGCTTAAAAAATAGGGGCAGAATGGAGACAGAGGTTGTTCTCCCATTACAAGTGTGCGTTAAAATAATCAGCTGCTTGTCAGACAACAGACGTGAGAATCTGGCTTAGAGTGTCAAGTAACTCACAGCATGTTTGAGTTTCTCTGCCAACAGTATCGACGTCATTTCGGGTATTTCAGTCAACGCTGTCAGAGCAAAAACTAAGCCAGATTCGCTGTAAACTACGTCAGAGTACTTTGGGAAGGCACTTAAAACTGATAGGAAACATGAATGTTAGTGAGCGTGTGTGTGTTTCTGAAAGGATGAATTCTCTTTGACTGTAATGAAATTTTTAAAAGTGAGGAAGAGTGTGTGTGACTAAAAATACTTGTGCTATATTTAGCTCTCAGTAAATGAAGGGCGGGGAGGCTACTTTAGGGGGCCGGCCTACAGGAAGTGATAGCACCAGTGTATCAGATGATAAGATGAAATTATACATGTGAAAGTAGAAAAATGACCAGAAAAAAGTGTCAGAAACGCTATAAGGAAGAGAGATTAGAGCAGACGAAGAACAAAGACAGACAAGAAAACAGAGACAGGCAGTAGAAACAGAGAAAGAGAGGGAGGGAAAAAAGACAATTAATATAAAGTTTCCAAAATAACTTTTCAGCAAGAGAACAACGTGTGAAAAGTATACGGCTAGGATTGTGTTCGTGTGTAGGATTGTATTTGTGTACAGACAGAGATGGTCTGACACTTGAAGGGATAGTTCACCCAAAATTGTAATTTCCTTAGCATTTCAACACACTCAAGTCGGTCTAATAATTATGAATTTCTTTCTTCTGTTAAACAAAAACAAGATATTTTGAAGAATGTTGGGGAAAAAGAAGCCATTGACATTCATAGACCACTTTGAGGGATGTAAACAAAAACAATGGTCCCAATGTATTTCCTGTTTTACATTTGTAATTTCTATAGCTTCTCAGAATCCAAAAAGAGCCACATATTGATAAATAATATTATGATAGCTGTTTTAAATTAAGTTATGACTGAATAGCCTCTTGTTACAGTTATAAAATAGTTTGATAACAAGCAGGAAATGTTCATGGGCCAATGACATGACTACATTCAAATGGTTTATAGTAGGATTAAAAAATACTATGGAAGTCAATGGTTGTGGAAGTCATTCTTCAGCATGTCTTCCTTCAGAAGAAACTCAAACAAGTGAAGGATTAGCATTTCTCCATTTTTGCATGAACTATCCCTTTTACAAGTGGAAATGTTGAGCATTCTGCCACTGTTACAGCTCTCAAACACATCTGTCACAGTGTGCGGGGAGCTGAAGGCTCTCAGCTTGGGGTTTTGTTGTGAATGTGTGCTGCTGAAGTGTTTTGGGGTTTTTAAAAGACTGTGTCCTAACCAGGTGCGACACAAAGACTTTCAGGCCGCAGGTAATTTATCTGTGCTCCTTGAAAACAACAACGGAGTGCATTTTCACAGAACAGCTTCACATTATATGCCTAGAGAGGTTCAAACGTTGAAAACCTGGCATTTAAGCCTGGATGAAACCAAGATTTTAGCATTTTGGATATAAAATGAGGAAGAATTATTCAAAATGCTACATTTCTGACTTATTAAAAAAGAAATATTGTGCATATGAACTCCTTTGCACAGATATTCATCTACTTAACCCTTTAACTGCCTGCTCTACCAAATGGTTGACCATATTTTGACGCTTTTAAATAATGACTGTTTAAAGACTGTTTTAAATAATGGTTTACACACACAGCATTGATGGTTTATAAAAAAATCTAACAAACATAATCCTGTTGCACTACTACACTTGATTTTGGTTTAAAAAAAAATTTATCTGAAATATTTTATGGCATACTTGATTTTGATTATGTTTTTAAATAAATTGGTCTCACACTTTTCTGATTTTTCAAAGTATATGTATTAATTTCCGGTACTTTTACGACAAACCAACATATCAACCATTCAGTAGAGGCTGAAATTTTGGAAATTATGGGATGTTTTGGAAAAAAATGCATTGAGTGTGAACTAGTGACATTAGGAGAAATGCAATCCAAAAATGATCTAAATTATCCAAATAGTGGAGTTCACGCAACAAGTGCTGCTGTCAGTGTAGCACAAAAAACACTAACCAAGTTATTTATAATTGTATTTATTTTTTAAAGATACTTGGATTTACGTAACAGAAACAGAATTCTGACATTAATCATAATTTCTTCCATTTGTTCCAGGTTTTCTGAGTTTGAACCTCACAGTAGGTGTGATTTTACTTCAATGAGACTGCAATTTGGGCAGAAACACCCAGATTTGTATCAATGATATAATTATAAAATATCTTGTCACAGCATGCTTAAGACATTTTAGTCCAAAACCCATTCGGACTAACAAGATTGTAATGTGAGTGGAGCTACCCAGATAATTATTATTAACGATATTTTATAACTATACATTTTCTTCAAGCAATTTATGAAAGATTATAGCTTGTCTTTTATCATGATGCACCAAAATTGGACACAGTGTTTTTCTTTCTCTTTTAAACCACACAGTTGATATTACAAAGAGCAAAACTTCACCCCTCTCCTGTCCTCCTGTTTTATAAAGGATTCATCTTTCACTCCTCGCCTCCAAAAACTCTCCACCACCCCCTCTTCTCTTCATACCAGTCTCGTTCATTTGAGAGTAATTTTGCGCGCGAGTTGAGAAAAGAACGCGGCGGGACCGGTTTTAGTTTGCCCTCCCTCTTTCTCCTGTTTAGTGAGCTCTAGCTCAATGGTCATAAGAACCCTGCCCTGCCCGCCCATCCCCGCTGCCTCCTCCTGGGCATGGGAATGGGCGGAGGCGGCCCCGCTCTGTAGCTCTAGCTCTCTGCTCCACAATCCCTATTTCTTCTCCCTGCGAGACTCCTGTTTCTTCTTCTCTGATGCTGCCGCCTTCAGCTTGGCCGGATCCGTCACAGCTGAAGCCTGGAAAGAGAGGGAGTGTGGAGAGGGGAGGAGTGAGTCACTACGGGAGGAAAGAGAGAGAGAGAGAAATAGAGTAAGAAAAAGAGAGAGAGGGAATGAGAAGGGGTTAAGTGGGAATGGTCAGATGAGTTTGACGGATGTGTAGAACCAGAATAAGGGAGGTAGTTTCATTAAAGAAGAGAAGAAGAAGAAGATGAAGAAGAAAGAAATGCTAAAACAAGTGGTTAGAAGGAGATGAACACCAGGGGAACTTTCGGTTTCTGGAAAGGGGGGACAAAAGAGGAAGTGGCCAGTTAGGGAGTGACAGCGTGACATCACAGCACCTAAACAAAAGAACTGTCATACAGCTGACCTTTGACCCCACTCAGTCTCGAGATACTGAAACATGTTTGATTATCTTTGTTTGTTTTTGCACAAAAGAAGCTTCAGTTCAGTTCTGTCAGAAACCTGAAATGGTGCTGCACACGTAACTAATTGGGATTGTTCACGCTAATATGACATTTACTCGATGTTTCGATCCAAACTTGAATGAGTTTCTTTTTTTCTGCTGAACACAAAATATACAGCGGGGAAAATACTGTATTAGACACGTTATGTTTTTCCCTGGGAATAATATTTCTAAAGGAGCCGTTGACATGGAATTGAACCAAATTTTGGTAAAAACCCAAACAATACAAACAAACAAAAAAATAATAATAATAATCTGAAAAATGAGTTGTGTAATAACAATGAAATGACAGAAGGAGAAAGTACTAAACTACTGAAATGTATTTAATACTTTTATAAGACTTTTTTTGGTGATGGTAGCTTAAAGACGCCTCTTCTATGGAGAATGAAGTCACATGCATTGCTCAGGTGTGAGTTTTTCCACAGACTTCAACGGAGTATAAAAATCTTGATGGTTCTGTGGGTCTCGTCTATCAAATCTGATTATTAATTATAATTTTTTAAATTTCTATTTTCTATTGGATTCAGATCAGGTGATTGGCTGGGCCATTCTACAGCTTGATTCTTTTTCTCTGAAAACATTTGAGAGTTTCCTTGGCTGTGTTTTATATCATTGTCTTGCTGAAATGTCCACCCTGTTTTCATCTTCATCATCCTGCTAATGTAGATGTTGGACTGAAGCAGCTAATATTAATTTACAAAGAGTAGAAGGCAGAGAGTTGCTGAAGAACTACTCAGAGATTTCAGCTGCTGTTTGGGCTTTCACTGCCTTTCTACACCTCCCTTCATGTTTTCAATACTTTTTCCCTGTGTCATTTCATTTTATTACACATAACTTAATTTGTAAACTAATTAGATTTGTTTTCTTTGCGTATCTTTGGTTGTTACTATTATACGGGTAAAAGTTTAAGTCAACGGCACCTTTAGAAATATGTTTTCCGAGAAAAATGGTGACATGTTCAATACTTATTTTCCCCACTGTATATATTGGTAACCAAAAAGCTTCACTTACATCTTAGAGAAAAATACTTTGGATTTAAATGGGGACCAATGACGGTTCTTAAAAATTTAATCTGAAAAAAGAAACTCACACAGTTTCAATAAGTGGGTGATGGAATGTTCATTTTTGGGTGATTTATACCTTTAAGGTTGTTTTGGAGTTTTCTGGACTTTTCCTGAATAGACAGAAACTATTAGGGACTTATTTTTTAGCTTAGATCATAAGTCTCAAACTCGATTCCTTGAGGGCTGCAGCTCTACACAGTTTTGCTCCAACCCTAATCAAACACAGCTGATCCAAATAATCAAAGTGTTCAAGACTACTAGAGACTATTAAGCATGTGTGATTTGGAGGTGGTTGGAGCTAAACTATGCAGAGCTGCGGCCCACCAGGAATTAAGTTTGAGACCATCGACTTAATTTTAGATACATTTGATTCAGAAATGAAATACTGTTTTTGTGTTCTAAAAAAATAATAAAATACAGTACACTGTATGTGTCTTTATGCCATTGAAATATATTTCATTAATTTTGATAAGTTTTTTCAAAAACTAGATTTCAAAAACTAGACAAAAACATTTCAAAATGATGTAGAATTTAGATCACTCTAATGGCATCCAAGATGTAGAGAACATTTTTATACTGTATAACATTAAAGATTTCTTTTTAATTTATTTGCTCAAACCGCATTCCTCCATAATTCACATAATGCCGTTTCGAATGTTATCATTTGAGTGAATGGGCATTATCAGTGGTTATCAGCTGATAGATATGGGCCAATAGGAGCCTTCTGTGCCTATAAGTATCATCCAGCCACATGGTTAATCATAACCGGAAGTTAACAAGAATTATTTATATTATTTATTAAATTTCCCATTAATTGTATTTAATTAACCACAATAATGTAAAAACAGATCTGGATCTGGAATCTTCACTATTAGTATAGTTGATTAACCATGTGAATGGATAATTACAGCCTTTTGAGCCTACTAGTAAGCGCAGAAGGCCCCTTCTGACCCACATCTATCAGCTGATATCCACTGATAACGCCCATTCAATCGAGTAATAACATTTGAATCAGTGAGTACTTTGATAGTCAAAAACATATACAGACATTTTGGCTATTGATTTAGTTTTTTGACTCTCAAATGCCAGAAAACTTTGACTTGCATTTTATGAATCACTAAGGATTACAGTTTCAGCGAAACATCCTGTTCTGCTACATCTTGAATGGCCTTAGAGTCAATTAACAGAAAACTGTTTAATTTTTGGATTACTGTTTAAGTGTAATTGTAATAAATTGTAACAAAATGTTTAGTCATGAATGCCCTTTCCCCCCCAAATTAAAAAGTGCCATTTGAATGTTTTGGGATAGTGCAATTTGATAACAAAGGGATAGGTCACCCAAAAACGAAAATGTGCTTACTTCTATTACTATAAATGTGCACTAGTAGAGCAGACATCAAACATTTAATCTTTACAGAAGTACTTAAGTTAAACTCAAATTTAAACTTTAGAATTCTGTTGACTTGTTCCAATTTAACCGCCAAAACATTCCTTTATATATATATATATATATATATATATATATATATATATATATATATATATATATATATATATATATATATATATATTATTTTATTTTTTTGTATTATAAATGCTATATAAACTTTTCCAGCAAGTTTCCACTATGAGATTTGAAATTGTAGCGATTTTACTTCTGTTCTGCAGCACACTAATCTATCACACTACATTCAGTCAACTGGATATTGGAGGGTAGACTGGGTTTACACTGACAGAACCAAGAAAATGAAAGAGAAAGAGTGAAGCTGACAGGAGACACACACCTCAGGAGTACAAATAGAGAAGTGCATACTGAAACGGAGAGAAGGAAGAAAGGAAATGAAGACAGAAAGAACATAAACAATACAAGATTGGAAATCTTCTGTTTTGATCCTGTAAAGAGATGAAATGCGTGCGAGGAAAGCAGTGGCCTGATTGTACGTGATGGTGTTTGTCATGATATAATACATGATTAAAGTGGAAACATGATTGGCTCTGACAGCATTTTACTGTTCACCTGCGGAGAGAATGGAGGACAGCGGGAAGAGAAAGCTAGAGGAGGAAAATCAGTGATGTGGAGGAGGTGAATGATAAAGTGCACAGAAGAAAATAATCCCAAGGAGAAAGAAAAGTTAGACGGTATGCAAATGAATGGCACATTAGCGGAGGAAAAGGGATGTATGAGCTCCATTTGACTGCCAGTTCGGTGATGCTGATTTGACGTTCCCAAGTCCACAAGGCCACAGGGAAGCGCCCAAAGTAAAAGTTCACACTCTGCTATATTTGGTATAACCTTTAATTTATTCCCAAAGTTCTCTTGAGGATATTTATTCTGTATCCTGATATAGTCAAAGTCAGAATTATTAGCCCCCTGTATATTTTTTCCCTAATTTCTGTTTAACCATTTTTTACAACCCATTTCTAAACATAATAGTTTTAATAACTAATTCCTAATAACTGATTTCCTTTATCTTTGCCATGATGACAGCACATAATATTTTACTAGATATTTTTGAAGATACTGGTATTCAGCTTAAAGTGACATTTAAAGGCTTAATAAGGTTAATTAGGTTAAGTCAGGGCAATTAGGTATTGTATAATCATTAATCAATGATTGGTTCCTTCTACTATCGAAAAAATATACAGCTTAAGGGGACTGATAATAATGACCTTAAAATGGTATTAAAACATTTTTAAACATTTATTCTAGCCAAAATAAAAAAAATAATAATAATTCTCCAGAAGAATAAATATTATAGGAAATACTGTGTAAAATTCCTTGCTTTTAATTTTGCTGACTTGTACTGGATTACTAATATGGTTAAAACTGGCATGCAGACAGGAGCAAACACTGAGGTAGATGTAGCTTTACCTGGAATTTCACCTGCCATGCATTTGACCTTTCTGTAGTACTGTTTTTTTTTTTTTTTAATTCTATAATATTTATTGTTTTGTTAGGTTATATTTTGTATTAATTATTTAAAAAGGTGATTTACATGATTATTAATATTTTTGTAATCGGTTTATTTATTTTTATAGAAATTGTTTTGGTAAGAATAATTTATAATAGATATTATGATATTTATATAATTATTAATTGTATCTAATATAGAATTTTTTAATTCATCTATTATAATTTATTTCTGTTTATTATAGAATTATAAATTATTTACATTTAAATTATAAACTGAATTATAATTTATTCCTCTGCTTGCAAGACAAAATCAGCAGCCATTACTTCGGTTTTATTGAAGTTTAATTATGTTTATTATTATTATTATGACTAATAAAAATAATGTTTATTATTAATTGTACATTTCGGAAACAGTTTTTGCTGCTTAATATTGTGGAAATCATGATACATTTTTCTTTGATTATTCAATTTATAAAAATAAAAAAAGAAAATCTTAAACTCGTAAATGGTATTTATATATATATATATATATATATATATATATATATATATATATATATATATATATATATATATAAATACCATTTACGAGTTTAAGATTTTCTTTTTTTATTTTTATATATATACATATATATATATATATATATATATATATATATATATATATATATATATATATATATATATATATATATATATATATATATATATATATATATATATATATATATATATATATATATAATAAAACCTAACCTAACTAAAAACTAACCATAGACAAAAGAGGGAGGAGAGCAGTGGAGGACAGGAGAACTTTAACAGAACAAGTGAAAGAAACTAGCAAGCTTGTGTGTTTGTGTGTCTTTGTGTGTGTTTGTGCGTGTCTCTAGGTTGGTGGCAGGTGAGCACTTGCCTGTTTTTGCTGTGATCCTTCTTTTCCTTTGCCTTTCTTGCCATGTTTGCTAAGGGAAACAAAAATACAAAAATTTGCATGAACAACGCAGCCATCTGCTGGATGGAGGACTGCTTGTTAGCTAGGTGTCCTATAGTCTCTGTTGACACCCGCTATGAAAATCATATGTACGGGAGAGAAATTCCCATTTACAACTGCTGTGTAATTTAGTCTCCTATGTTTAGTCCCCTGAGAGGAGGGTCTATAGGTGAATGTATGTATGCTTTTTTCTGGTCTTTGTTCTAATATTGTGAAATAAGTAACATGAAGGGAGACGATGGAAGCTGGAGGGAAGCAGTTTTTTTTTCGATAGCCATAAAACTATGCCAAACACACAGAGTTTGTGTTAGAATTCAGTGAACTTTGGGCTTTTTCCATTGTGGCTTAATTGGTTTAATGTGGCTTAATTTTCCTTAGTGGCTTAACTGGTTTCAACATCAAATCCTAACAACAACTGTTTCAGAATTAGGTCAGTAGGCGAAGGGTGGCTGGTCTTTTGTGGCTGTTTGAAAGCATTTAACAAAACATTTCAAACCCTGTTTACAACTGTGAACTAATATTGTGAAATAAACTAGCACACTTTACATTTGCATTTGAGAGGAATGTGATCGGCAGTGCATTTCAAATGGAATATATCGCCCTCCAAAGGGCACTACAGTGAAAACTATCATAGCCGCTAAATTAAAGTGTCGATCCAAAATGAAGTGCTCAAAACTGGCCACTTCGAAGGTCCCTTTTAGATTATATTAAAGAGCACAACTGATGGACACTTTAGGCCCCAATGATCCTTTCCACCGGAAGTTGTTTGGTGTCAAGCAATGTGCCCTAATACTTTCGAAGCTGTCATTCCTGAGGGTAAACCCTTTAAAGGAATTAGGGTATAGTGGTGAGCACTTCTGAATGAAACGCAGTTTAAAACAAATATTCAGGTGTAAATTAAGGCCCCGTTTACACTAATATGTTTTCGTTTTAAAACGCATACGTTTTGCTATGGTTATGCCTGCCGTCCACACTTCCCTGGAGTTTTCGAGCCCTGAAAACTGAGATTTATGTAAAAGCTGAAGAGGCCATTTACGTTTTAAAACACTGCTGCTCTGTGTTAGTGTGAATGGGGGAAAACGGAGATGTGGCTCTGTTTGGGGCTTTTTCCTCAATATTAAGTTCAGTCTTGCATTCTTTCCTTAAGTTCAGACTTTGCAAGTTTGATATGGAAAACAAATTCCCGAGAACACGTCAGTGTGATTTATAACATCAGTTGCATCATACTGGCTATGTTGTTTCACTTTTTTAACAATAAAATGAGAACATGATATAAGTAACTGCCTTTCATTTTGATATCAACTTAACAGACACTAAAAATGTTAAGGCATCGTGTAGCTCCATATTTATATGATGGTGACGCATACGCTGCAACGCATGACAGAGTGTGTGTATGGTCATTGATATGGGTTTTCAGCGGTGTTGTGTGGACGGATATCTGTTCAGAAACGCTAGGTGAAACGCCATTGTGGATGCAGATCATTTTAATTGATAAGCGCCATTTTAAAACTAAAGCGTATTAGTGTAAATGGAGCCTAAGCTAAAGACTACACTCCGTAGTGAGCACTATCACCGCTCTGAGCTCACAGGGCGCCACAGCAGGTGGCAGTGGTGAGCTTGTGGGTCGCAGGCCGTCGCATACGGGTTTCATGGGTTAACAGTTGTCACCCCTATTGGAGAAGCATTTAAATTTCTAAATATTTCAGTGGTTTTGCAAAACAAATTCTGATTTGCTAAAATCATTAGACTGCAGTGTGATTTAAATCACTGGTTCGTTAATTTAGTAAACAGAAAGTAAAACTAGACTAAAACTATCGATCAAAAACATTTAAAAAATAGTTCAACAAAACAAATTAGCAATAAATGTAAAACTAAAATTAATAACAGCCACTGAAAAACAAACTAAAATGAAATGAGCAAAATTAATAATTTTCTAAATTAATCACACTCATTATGTGGTAGAAAATCTGACCTGCAGTTGTTAAGAGAACTAACAGTAGATGGCGCTTTAACTGACAAACAAATTTATGGTTAGCTACATACACAAACTTTAATATGAAATATCTTATTAATTTGAAGTATCTTAAATATTGTCTGAATTCAGAATAATTTGTACTTTTATTTGTTGTTAATGTAAACTGTACGAACACTAAACTTTGCTCTGATCGACACTGGATGTCTTCTGTTAATGACAAGAATTACTAAAACTGAAACTAAACACAATAAAACTAAATAGAAATTTGTTCACAAAATAAAAACTAAACAAACTTACAAAACCATTCAAGAAACGAACAAAAATTCAACTGAAATTTACATAAACTAAAATAGCATTTAAATAATAACTAATTTTACTTAAATTGAATAACTCACTAAGGTTTATTAAAGGAGTTTTTAGAAAATGGCAAATTAGATTTTTATTTTTACACCCAGCGTTAACTGACGCATAAAAACAAAACAAACTCTTGGTAAAATAAGCTACATTCTACCATTCAGCTAAGCAAGAATTGGTGACTTACTACCCTGTGGTTTGATTGGGGCTTTCGTCAATGCCTCGCTCGTGACGCGTGTGTTTTTGGGTGAGTGTGTGGCTACAGGAGATCTGGGCTGCTTCTTGGCAAGACTGTGTGTGTGTATTGGGGCGTGTGTGTCAAGGCCGGGCAGAGGTTCGGGTCGAGCTCGAGGAAGCAGATGCTCCCAAACTGACCTCATGCTCAAGCTGAACACCCGTCTGGCTACCAGGAAACGCATCAGATAGTAAATTGCCACAACGAGGATCAGCAGTCCCAACACTACGCCAATAATGGACCCCGTTATCACACCAGCCTGCACTGGAACTGAGACAAAAAAAGAGAATATAAAGTGAGGTGTGTTGAGGTCTGCAGATTACACACCTCACAGTTTTACGGATCATATTTTTTCTTAATGCACTTGTATTATATGATGGGAGTTTTTTTTACAACTATGTCACTAAAAAATAACCCTGCACAACATCAATCAACACTCCAAAAAGGATTTTTAATGCTCGTTCAAACTACAGTTGAAGTCAGAATTATTAACCCCCCTGTATATTTTTTCTCCAATTTCTGTTTAACAGATTATTTCCAACACATTTCTAAACATAATAGTTTTAATAACTCATTTCTAATAACTGATTTATTTTATCTTTGCCATGATGACAGTAAATAATATTTTACTAGGTATTTATTAAGATACTAGTATTCAGTGTAAAGTGCAATTTAATGGCTTAACTATGTTAATTAGGCAAGTTAGGGTCATTAGGCAAGTCATTAACTATGTTTCCATCCACTTATTTTTATGCGAATTTTGGATATGCGCACAAAAAACTAATAATTAATAATAAGCGCACGTTCTGTGGAAGAAAATCTGACCTGCAGTTGTTAAGAGAAATACCAGTAGATGGCGCTTTAACTAACAAACAGATTTATGGTTAGCTACATACATGAACTTTAACATGAATACATTTGTCTCAATTCTGAATAATTTTTTACTTTAATTTGTTTAAGTTGTTATTGCAAACTGTACAAACACTAAACTTTGCTCTGGTCGACAATGGACGTCTTCTGTTAACTGTTAAACTAAACATATTAAAACTAAATAGACATTCGTTGACAAATTAAAAACTAAAACGTACAAAACCATTAAAGAAACATACTGTCGGCACCAATAGCCTAGTGGTACTGTGTGCCTACATATAGCACCAATATGCTGACGGCGACCTAAGTTCGATTCCCAGCTCGAGGTCCTTTGCCGATCCTTTCCCTCTCTGCTCCTAACGCTTTCCTGTCTGAAATCTCTACTGTCCTATCATGATAAATGTAAAAAAATATATAAAAAAAGAAACTAACTAAAACTAAAATTTACATAAACTAAAACAGTGTCGAAGCTATGTCGCTATTTTTCCATCCACCTATTTTTATGCACATTTTGGATAAGTGCATAAAAAAAACGGTTGATGGAAACGCCAAGATGTGCATCCATTTTGAAAATGCGCATGAAAAACATGTGTGCATATAACTAAGTAGAACAATTTTTTTATTCGATAAGAAAATAGGTGAATAAACTACGATAGAAACATCTTTACAGAACAAATTCCAGTATGCGCATTTAAAAAAGTCATGTGATGTTGTTATAAGAGATCATGTGAAGTTAAAATGTGTGTGAATGGACAAACCAGCAGCCTGAGCACATTGTAAAACATCTGAAATGTTGTTTTGGTCATTCTAAAATGCCTTAATCATTTCAGTATTTTCAGATATTATTAGTTACCTCCCAGGGATCAATGCAGAGAATTTATCGGACCAGTGGTTCAGATTTTTACTGGCCCTGCCAATATTTTCACTGGCCCCACCAAAACAAGGAGAAAAGTTAATAGCTTAAAAATAAAACAAATGTGTCAAAAATGTTTGTAAATCTAGAATTTAAATATTTAAAAATGCTAATAAATGTATAATGAGAAAAATTCAAAGTGTTATGCAAACAAAAGTGCAGTATGGAAAATGTGTAGGTATTTTATTGTAAAACAAATGGGTGCCGACGTGTCAAACTGATGGTAAACTGTACAAAACATCAAAATTTGATGTTGCCGCCATGTTGTCGTCTTTTCGTTGCACTGATTGTTACGAAAAAAAAATAACATGCTCACAACATCCAATCAGATAAGAGGAACCAAAAAGCCATATGGTGTTTACGACATCACAGAGAAGGTAGCATTTGAAGGCTTAAAAGCACAAACTGTTTTTTCGATTCTAAGACTGTATTTGTGCGCAATTGACAAATAGTCGCAGTCAAATTAAACTTTAGTGACAAGGCAAGAAAGATCCTGTCTACTGTCCCAAGCGTCTCACACACTAGCCCTGGGCAATCCGGCAGTCCTTATTGTTGAGCTCTGTCTCCAGAACTGTCAAGAGCGTCTGTGCTCCACGTCTCACACCTTTAAACGCCGCCATGCATTTATTGCGAGTCGGCATACTGTATTCTGAGATGCAAGTAATTTATTAAATAAAAAAAAGATTGACGCAGCTTCTCCTACCACAGCAAATTGCGCTTTTACTGTTGATATTTGGCGCCAGTTAATCAGGAAGTGATGATTTTATTCTCTTTGACTCGGTGGATCGAAATACTGCTTTATTCGCCCATTTTATATACGATATTTCAGTTAATATACCATAAATTTAATTCACATCTTTGGATGGAAACACAGTTATTGTTTAACAGTGTTCTGTAGACAATTGAAAAAATATTGCTTAAGGGGGCTAATAATATTGACCTTAAAATCGTTTTTTACATTTGAAACTGCTTTTATTCTAGCTGAAATAAAACAAGTAGAATTTTCTCCAGAAGAAAAAAAATCTTCTACCCAGGTAAATGTCTGCTTCCAAGACTTTAGAAATAGACATTTTCTTTTTAGCATCAAAATTTGATGTTGCCGCCATGTTGTCGTCTTTTCGTTCTGATTTTTGTGGAAAAAAATAACATGCTTATAACATCCAATCAGATGAGAGGAACCGAAAAGCAATATGGTGTTTATGACATCACAGAGAAGACAGATTTTGAAGACTTAAAAGCACAAACTGTTTCTCAATTCTAAGACTGTAGTTGCGTGCAATTGACAAATAGTCTTAGGCAAATTAAACTCTAAAATTAAACCCCAATTGGGCCAGTAACAATTCTGTCTATTGTCCTGAGAGTCTCACATGCTTGCCCTGGGCCATCGGGCAGTCCTTATTGTTGAGCTCTGCCTACAGAACTGTCAAGAGCATTTGTGCTCCGCGTCTCACACCTTTAAACGCCACCATGCGTTAATTGCGCGTCAGCATACTGTATTCTGAGTCCTTTATTAGATAAAGAAAAGATCGTCGCAGCTTCTCCTATTACGGCAAATTATGTTTTTACTTTTGATATTTGGCACTAGTTAATCAGGAAGTGACGATTTTGTTCTCTTAGACTACTGTAATTTGGATGAAATTTTTAATTTAATTAGCATTTTTTATGGAAACACAGCCGTTGTATAACAGTGGTTTGTTCTGTAGACAATTGAAAGAAAATACTGCTTAAGAGGGCTAATATTGACCTTAAAATCATTTTTTTTTTATTTAAAACTGCTTTTATTCTTGCGAAACTAAAACAAGTAGGACTTTCTCAAGAAGAAAAAATATTATAAGTAATACTGTGAAAAATGTCTTGCTCTTTTAAACATCGTTTGGGAAATATTTTAAAAAAGGAAGGAAAAAAACACAGGAGAGCTAATAATTGGGACTTCAACTCTACTTATTTAAAATGAGCTGATTCAGAACAATTCTTGAGTGTTTTTTGGGGGGACAACTTAATTGTTTTATGTTCCATTCACTTAAATTTGTAAATAAAAAAAAATAAATAAAAAAAACTATTAAGTTAACTTAATCGATTTGTGTTGGGAAGGAACTGTGTGGAACTCAGCATTTTTTAACAGTGAATGTCCACCTGGAAGTGTTCTCAATTTTTTTCCCTTTCAAACAAGCCAGCATATTCCGGCATACCGCACTGAGAAGTTAAATCTACTGTTTAAAAGGAAAACAAAGAGGAAAATCAAAAACACCTGTGCACAAAAGCATTTATGTGATGAATTAGGCTCTGTGTGAGGCATTTGGATCCAACAGTGGCTATTTTTCACAGAAATCGTGCTCACGGAACTACACAAGGAAACCACTCAGGTCTCTGCTTTACTGTTACTTTGCGCTTCCATTAGCTGCAAACTTTCATCTCCAACCATATGATCTCGCAGGCTTTGTAAGCCACCTTGGAAAAAGATGGACCTAAAGGCAAAAAGCAGTCTTAATAGTTTGAGCAAAAAAGCAAAAGAGGAACCCCAAGTGACTTTCTTATAATGTGTTTCTCTGCAAAACACAGTTTTTTTGTTATAGAAAACTCATAGTGATCTGTTACCCTTCTCAAACACCAGGAGTCGAACAGTTGAGGGGTGGCCAGCAATGTCAGGTGGGTTCTTGGCATCACAGGTGAAGGTTCCATTGTCTCCGAAATCAAGGTCCTTGATCAGGATAGAACCGTCACGGCGACTGGGGTTGCCCACAAACTCCAGGCGGTTCTGGAATGGGCCTTTATTAGCTGGATAAGCTTCTCCACCAGCATAGTGGAAAATCTACATAACAGATGACAGAAAACCTCAGAAAACCTCCACAAAACCAGTCATATGTGGCATCAGAATCAGTTTTATTGCCAAGTGTGCTTCACACACACAAGGAATTTGTTTTGGCTACAGAAGCTTCCAGTGTACATAAAGTGACAAGTGACAACACAACATAAATATGAAAAAAATAAAATAAAAATGATAAACATTAAACAGATGTGGTTAGTCAAGAAACCTGGATGTTGAGTTGTGTGTACAGATTGTTATAAATATACAGGTTATAAGTGTATAAGTGCTGTGTACAAGTGCGAATGTAGAAAGTATTGCACATAGAAAGTATTACACATACTTTCATGGGTTGCATGGGTGTATTTTTGCAGCTCAAAATTATGAAGCCAAACATTTTCATAATCCAATTGGTCAATTTATAAACACACAATTTGTGAATTCACAAGTAAAAATCATAAATGTTTTCGCCAAATGAATTGAATTAGCATATTTTTGAATCGTGTTTTGAATTTACAAATTGGATTTGTGTATTTTTGAATCGTGCTTTGAATTTATGAATTGGATTGGTCTATCTCTGAATCGTGTTTTGAATTTACGAATTAGATTTGTGTATTTCTGAATCGTGTTTTGAATTTATGAGTTGGATTTGAGTATTTTTAAAACGTGTCTTGAATTTATGAATTGGATTTGTGTATTTTTTAATCATGTTTTGAGTTTATGTATTGGGTTAACTTATTTTTTTATCGTATTTAGAATTTACGAATTGGATCTGCGTATTTTTGAATCATGTTTTGAATTTATCAATTGGATTTTTCTTTTTTTGAATCGTGTTTTGAATTTATGAATTGGATATGTCTTTTTTTTTTGTAGCTTGTTTTGAATTTATGAATTGGATTTGTCTTTTTTTATCGTGTTTTGAATTTATGAATTGGATTTGTCTTTTTTTGAATCGTGTTTTGAATTTATGAATTGGATTTGTCTTTTTTTGAATCATGTTTTGAATTCATGAATTGAATTTGTCTTTTTTTGAATCGTATTTTGAATTTATGAATTGGATTTGTCTTTTTTTGAATCGTGTTTTGAATTAATGAATTTGATTTGTCTTTTTTGAATCATGTTTTGAATTTATGAATTGGATTTGTCTTTTTTTGAATCTTGTTTTGAATTTATGAATTGGATTTGTCTTTTTTTGAATCATGTTTTGAATTTATGAATTGAATTTGTCTTTTTTTGAATCGTGTTTTGAATTTATGAATTGGATTTGTTTTTTTTTAATCATGTTTTGAATTTATTAATTTGATTTGTCTTTTTTTGAATCGTGTTTTGAATTTATTAATTGGATTTGTCTTTTTTTGAATCATGTTTTGAATTTATGAATTGAATTTGTCTTTTTTTGAATCATGTTTTGAATTTATAAATTGGATTTGTCTTTTTTTGAATCGTGTTTTGAATTCATGAATTGGATTTGTCTTTTTTTGAATCGTGTTTTGAATTTATGAATTGGATATGTCTTTTTTTGAATCGTGTTTTGAATTTATGAATTGGATTTGTCTTTTTTTGAATCATGTTTTGAATTTATGAATTGAATTTGTCTTTTTTTGAATCGTGTTTTGAATTTATGAATTGGATTTGTCTTTTTTTGAATCGTGTTTTGAATTCATGAATTGGATTTGTCTTTTTTTGAATCGTGTTTTGAATTTATGAATTGGATTTGTCTTTTTTTGAATCGTGTTTTGAATTCATGAATTGGATTTGTCTTTTTTTGAATCGTGTTTTGAATTCATGAATTGGATTTGTCTTTTTTTGAATCGTGTTTTGAATTCATGAATTGGATTTGTCTTTTTTTGAATCGTGTTTTGAATTTATGAATTGGATTTGTCTTTTTTTGAATCGTGTTTTGAATTTATGAATTGGACTTGTCTTTTTTTGAATCGTGTTTTGAATTTATGAATTGGATTTGTCTTTATTGAATCGTGTTTTGAATTTATGAATTGGATTTGTTTATTTGTGAATCATGTTTTGAATTCATGAATTGGATTTGTGCATTTTTTAATCGTCTTTTGAATTCACAAATTAGATTTTGTAAATGTTAATTGTGTTGTGCATTTATGAATTTTATTTTGTAAATGTATTATTTTTGAGATTGATCTGGCTCCATAAAAATACACTGTATGAACCAAAATTTTTTATGATTATTGAAAATTATTTCTGATGGCAAAAAAGCATTAGAATTTTAAGTAAAGATCATGTTCAATGAAAACATATAGTAAAGTTCTATCAGTAAATATATAAAAACTGAATTTTGAATCAGTAATATGCATTGCAAAGAACTTTGATTTTTTTTTTTAACTCTTCTTAGATTTTACATTTTCAGATAGTAGCCAAATATAACAAACCATATTCCAATGGAAAACTTATTCAGATTTTGGCTAATGTGTAAATCTCAGTTTTTCAAAAATTGGCCCTTTTGTGGTTCACGGTCACATATATCATAAAATTGTATATTACTTTGTATAACTGTATAATATTGTATGTTATTATTTTAATGAGTATATCAAAGTATATAAAAAGCAAGCATAGCAGCAAAACTACATACAGTGTTAACTAAATTACAAATCAAACTAATTTATGCTAATCAAACCACTCGGTTACACTGCCTAACAAATACAATGATATTTTTAACTTCCAGAATTACCAGTCTGAACAAGCATCCGCCATTGAATGCAGCTGGCTTGCATGGCACTGTACAATCGGGAAAGCAGAACTACACCCACAAGGACCTAATATTTCTATTTGCATGGTAATTATCTCCACAAACCACACAGACACATGGATATTATTTCCAAGGGGTGGGGATGTTTTCATACAGATATACGAGTTACACTAGCAGTGAACATACCTTTTAACAGGTTTAGTGAAATGCAAATCACACCATGTTAATAATACGAGGCTTCATTCTGTAATTACAAATTCCAATAACTGTTAAGTGTTGTGAAATTAAAGGAGTTGCTCTGAAGAAAGTTTTGGCTTTTTAATTTTCTTTGGAGATATTTAGAAATGCATAACTACAATAAGAAATCAAATACTTTTATGTGATGTGAAATTAATGTGGTCAAAACATCGTTTGCTTGACTATTCAGAAATATTCCCAACATTTAATAAATGAATGCTACAACCAAAACTAAATAAGTGTATTTAATCTGCTTTCAAATGCATCCAAGTGTGTCTTTGTGTACATAACGATTTATATATTTATTCGAAAATCGTTTTATGTGATTTTATTTCACTCATGTTGTTTTAAATTCCTTTCTTTTCATTAATAAACACAAGGAGGATGAAAACGTGAGCATATACTGTAAAGAATATCCGTAATTGAGCAATTTTCTGTATTTTGTGGTTCCTGTTTTATTTTACTTTCAAGTTATTGATGTTTTTGAATTTTATTATGGAACCTTGATCTTTCTTCCAACATATTTTAACCCTGAAAAGTAAAAAAAAGTCACTTTTTACTAACATTTTAAGTAGTTTAAAGTATATTGTCTGGATTGGTGTTGTATATTACGGTATAAATAAACTTCCAGTACATTTTCTGTCATTTTACAGACTTATTTGTCTCTATATTATATACATTATTCTATTTCAAACTACTAAAATGTCAACAGAAGTCACTTTATCAAACTGTAGAGTTCATCAGAAGTCAACAGAGCAGAGATCAACATCCCATAATGTAATTCACAACTGTAAATAAACAGAAAACACTTGTTAATCACAAAATATGAATTCTACGCACCGAGATGCTGTCCTTAGCCCCATCTTGACGGTATTGCCATGTAAAGGACACGTCGGGAGAAGTCCACTGCCAGGAGAAGAAAGAGCAGGAGAGTCTGACATCTGAGCCCACCAATGCATGTTTCTCCCAGTTTGTGTACACCACTAAAGCCGTGCTCTGAGAGGCTGGAGGATACAAACACACAGACTGAGGATTATTAGCTTACACTAGGACATATATACCAGTCAAATGTTTGGGGTCAGTTTTTTTTTTGTTTTTTTAAGAAAATTCTTTTGTTTATCAAAGCGGCATTTATTAAATGTAAAAATTATATTGTTAAATGTTTATTAAAATTTACTTATTGTATGTAGTTTCAAATTAAATTATTACTCCAGTCATTATTGTTTTTATTACTATTACCAATAATAATAATAATAATTATAATAATAATAATAATAATAATAATAATAATTACAACGCAGTGGCGCAGTAGGTAGTGCTGTCGCCTTACAGCAAGAAGGTCACAGGTTGGAGCCTTGGCTGGGTCAGTTGGCGTTTCTGTGTGGAGTTTGCATGTTCTCCATGCGTTCGCATGGGTTTCCTCCAGGTGCTCAGGTTTCCCCCACAGTCCAAAAACATGCAGTACAGGTGAATTGGGTAGACTAAATTGTCCGTAGTGTGTGTGTGTGTGAATGAGTGTGTATGGATGTTTCCCAGAGATGGGTTGCAGCTGGAAGGGCATCCACTGCGTAAAACGCGTGCTGGATAAGTTGGCGGTTCATTCCGCTGTGGCGACCCCGGATTAATAAAGGGACTAAGCCGAAAAACAAAATGAATGAATGAATAATAATAATAATAATAATAATAAATAAATACATTTTAGAGTGATTTCTGAAGGATCGTGCGACTCTGAAGACTAGAGTAATGAAGCTGAAATTTTATCTTTAAAATCACTGGATTAAATTATTAAATTAAATGGTAAACTACTTTTGAACAGTTATTTTATAGTGCAATAACATTTCACAATTTTATAATCTGTACTGTATTTTTGATTAAATAAATGCAGCCTTGGTGAGCAGGACAAACTTATTTTAAAACATTTAAAAATCCTACTGACCCAAAACTTTTGACCGGTAGTGTACATCGAGCGAAAAAAACAACAACTGACAGATGTGAAATGTGCAAAGTGAATAGTAAATTGTTTTAGTGCTAAATTATTTGCTAACACCTTATTTTTAGGGGTTGTTGTTACACGTTCTGTGTACTTATCATATCAATCAATTAAGCATAATTACATGCAACTAACCCTAAACCTAACCCGCATACCAAACCTAACCATATAGTAAGTATATGTAATTAATTAATATTACCCAGCAGTTAAACGAACACTGTAACAAGGACAGCCTAAAATGAGGTGTGACCACGATTTGCAGAACAACACAAATGTAAAGCAGAATTGTGGATTCAACTAAAATATGAAGGAGAAATTAGCTTTTTTACATTAATACACTGTAAAACCCAACAGTCAGCTTTATCAAATGAAGTGAGTGTAGTCAACTCAACTTACTGAAAGTTAATTCTACTCATTTGAAAAGAGTTTTGGACTCGATGTTGAAGGTAATGAGTTAATTAAATACCTCATTACTTCAACTTAAATGGAGTAAGTTCACAGTACTCCTACGGATTCATTTTTTAAACTTAAATGGTTTGTAGAAATCGGTTTCCTCAAGCGGTTTGAGTTACCTTAACTTATTGAGTTTTACAGTACTCAGCTGGTTTGAGTTCTCTTCATTTATTGGGTTTTACTTTGCTCAAATTGCTTCATTTACTCAAATGAATTAAGTTCACAGTACTCATTAGGATTAGTTTTTAAACTTAAATGGTTTGAGTTACCTTAACTTTTTGGGTTTTACAGTGAATTAAATTGAATTTATTGGGTTTTACTTGGCTCAAATTGCTTCGTTTACTCAAATTTAGATTACAGTACTTATTAGGATACGTTTTTGAACTTAAATGGTTTGTTACAATCGGTTTCCTCAAACAGTTTGAGTTACCTTAACTTTTTGGGATTTACAGTGTAATATACAATTATTGGTGATTGAGTACCAAAAAAAAAACAACTGACAGATGTGATGCGCAAAGTGAATATAAAATCTAAATTACATTTGTGAGAATCAATTTAGCACTAAAGGCTTCAGTAACACTTTATTTTATTTTAAAAATAAAGCAGAAATATGGATTCAACAAAAAATATGTCAGAAAAAAAATATTTCTACGTTAATAATTAAAATCATTATAAATGAGTAACATTATCAAAAAATAAGCTGCAAATCAGTATATTAGAATGATTTCTGATGGATTTTGTGACAATAAAAACTGGAATTATTATGCAAAAAAATCAGGAATGAATTATACATTTAAATATGTCAGAAATACTGTTTTTTATATTTACATTACACAAAATTTCAGTTTTATTCTATTTTTGATCTAATAATTGGACACACCTCGAGAACAAAGGTCTGTTTTAGTGCTTACCTTAATTCTGTAACTTTATCTAGTGAACATTTTTGTAAATAATTTAGAAAAAAGGAGGAAAAAACTATAGACAACACATTATATTTAAATCAGAATATAACCATTACATTACATAAAACAATACAATGTATTCTGATTGTGTATGTACCTATATCTCTCAAACCTGGCCCGTTCTAAACAGGTAGGCACCAGGTGTACAAACCACAGGTGAGTCTGAACATACAATAATCCACAACAGAAGATTAAAAAAAGAAATCTGAATTTATTTTCTGGTTTGTAGTTAGTCTGTTACAAAATGACACAAGAATGATGAAACGTATTTACCTATGCCCAAGAGCACCACGGAGGTCAGTGCCAGTACAGACAGCATGATCTCTCTCCGATCTCCCCGCAGGTCAGTATGTGAGGGGTCCCAAGAGAGCGAGGGATGGAGAAAGAAGAGATGGAGGGAAGAAAGGGAATGAGACCAGAGGGCATCAAGATGAGACTATTCAGTCCTGGACTTTATACCCAACCACACCCCTAAATCAAATCCCACCCCCCCTCCAACATCAACTCTTCTACTTGGCCCTGTCCCTGATACCAGTCTCTCTCAGTCTGAAAAGAACTGTCTATAAACACCACACAGAAAGGACAAGTGATACAATAACCTGAGAATGAATCCTCTCTCTCGCTCTCCAGACAGTTAATCACAGCATCGGAACATCTGTTTGACAAGGAAAGAGTATATTTGAAGGACAAAAAGACACTGCAGCCATAAAGATAGTCTTTAAAAATGAGTCAGATCATATTTGGAGTTTAATATGTGTGTATATCTGGGGTTTAGGACTCCAATACCTCCTTTCTCCTTATCCTGTCACGGTTGAGTGCTGTTCATCTGTAATCCTTCCTTCTCTTGTGCTGCTGATTCGGCTGTATAAACAAAACAAGCCCCCGAGAGGCCTGCGGACTGAAAACACAGTGAGCTGCAGGTCTTTTCATCTAACCTGTCCTGACCTTGGTCTCCATCTGTCTGCCACTCACATTCACCATAACTGGAAGGGAGAAGGACTTAAAAGGTTAAAGGGGTAATTTATGTGCTGCCAGAATCACCAAACTGAATAGGAGAACTCATGTTTTCGAACAGGTTTCCATAGCGTTCAAAACTAGCTATATTTTCGTCTAAATATGTGAAATAAATTGGAATAATTGCATAAAACATTTGAGAATAAAGCATTGTTTCCAATCAATGAGTCAAAGAGAAGAAACCAGTCACTTCCTGGTAAACTGGTGCCAAATATCAAAACGAAAAATGAATTTTGGTGCATTAGAAGCAGCCAAAGACTAAATGCAATTAACACGTGATTGCTTTCAAAGGTTTGAGATGCTCTTTGGAAGCTCAGCCAATCAGATCTGTGAGGTAAAACTGAACCACTTTGATGACAGACTTTGGGTAAGGGATTTTCAAATGACCAAAACAACTATTCAGATGTTGTGCAATGTGGCCAGTCAGCTGGTTTGTCTATTAATGCAGTCACATCACAGCCATTATTATTATCACATGATCTGTTGAAACAAAATCCCGCTGGAATTTATTCAGTAAATGTGTTTCCATTGTAATGTATGCACATTTTTCTGGTCGGATAAAAAGTTTATCCTACTCAGTAGTGTGAATGCGTTGTTTATGCACATTTTCAAAATGTATACACATCATGGCATTTTCATTAAGCATTTATTTATTCATTCATTTTCTTTTTAGCTTAGTCCCGTTATTAATCAGTGGTCGCCACAGCGGAATGAACATTCAACTTATCCAGTGTTCTACACAGTGGATGCCATTCTAGCCACAACCCAGCACTGGGAAATGCATTTATTTATTGATATTCCAAACAAAAAAATTTATAAAAAAAGATGGATTAAAGCATAGCTATTTCCATTTTCAACCTTTCCATTTTAACCCTTCGCTAAAGTGTTATATGTGCTAAATTGTAATGATAAGAATCACATTATTATAAACATTGATTTGACACAAAATGGGGTCACTTTATTTTAAGAGACAATTCTCACCATTAACTTACCCTTACACTACCTGACAAAAGTCTTCTTGTCGATCCCAGTTGTAAGAGCAACAAATAATAACTTGACTTCTAGTTGATGAAAGTGGAAGAAGGTTGATTTTTAAGAAGAATCATCTGTTGAACTGCATCACAATCATCACAAATGCTGCAGAAGACCTATTGGAACCTGCATGGACCCAAGATTTACATAGAAATCAGTCAAGTTTGGTGAAGGAAAAATCATGGTTTGGGGTTACATTCAGTAAGGAGCCGTGCGAGAGATCTGCAGAGAGGATGGCTACATCGACAGCCTGAGGTATCAAGACACTTGTGCTGCCCATTACATTACAAACCACAAGAGAGGGTGAGTTCCTTAGCAGGATAGCGCTTCTCATACTTCAGCCTCTACACCAAAGTTCCTGAAAGCAAAGAAGGTCAAGGTGCTTCAGGATTGGCCAGCCCAGACACCAGACTTGAACATTATTGAGCTTGTCTGGGGTATGATGGAGGAGGAATCATTGAAGATGAACCCAAAGAATGTGATGAACTCTTTGCCATTCCAGATGACTTTATTAATCGTTTATTTGAGTCATTGCAAAGATGTATGGATGCAGTCGTCCAAACTCATGGGAGTCATACACAATATTACTGCTACTTCCACTGCACCATGACTTTATATTCTATACTGTACATTATTTCTGTTAAGTGACAAGACTTTTGTCTAAGCAAAGACAGAGTTACTGACCTAATTAAATAATTTAAAATCAAAGCATGGTTATATTTTATTTAGGCAAAATAAGCGTAATCTAGAGGCCTTTGCCTTTCAATTAAAGCCACTTTTGATACCATATGATCAACTAGACATCAAATTATTATTTGTTGTTCCTAAAACTTGG
Organism: Danio aesculapii; assembly: GCF_903798145.1. Lineage (NCBI taxonomy): Eukaryota > Metazoa > Chordata > Actinopteri > Cypriniformes > Danionidae > Danio > Danio aesculapii. The sequence goes on from NC_079436.1 coordinate 44,338,899, forward strand.
ATAGGCGGCAATACTTTTGTCAGGTAGTGTACTGTAGATGCTTATTAACAGTTAGTATGGTAGTAGTTGGGTTTAGATATTGGGTAGGATTAGGGATGTAAAATAAGGTCATTGTTTATAAGTACTAATAAACAGTTCATATTTTAAAAATAGTCATGTACTGTAGTATTTACCCAGGTCAGCACTGACAATAGAATTTTTTTTACATTTTTAAAAGATTTTTATTTATGCAAAAATAATGTACGTTGTAAGGTTTTCAATCTTTGCAAGTAACTGAACCCATGACCTCTACTTGAGTTGCAAGAAAATAATTTATCTTTAGTAACTAATAAATTAACCGAATGCATGATGATAACAATATCACATCAAGGAGAAAAGAAAAATGGGACAAGAGCAAGACAGCGGAGAACGAGAAAGTCACCTCCTGACCCCGTTTCTCCTCTCGCTGCCCTTTCACCAGGACATGTTTAAGAGATGAGACAAAGACATCTCTTTCTCCATCCCTCTCTTTTTCCATCTCTCCCTCTCTCCAGATTCCTCTCCTCTGCTGACGTCTTCCAGACACAACAATACAGAGAGAGAGACAGACAGAAAGACATGGGGTGAGCGGGCGGGTCTAATTTAGAGCTGCTTTCTTTCTCCTCCACCATCGTTCTGTCTGTAGACAAAGGTTTGCATTCTTTCCTCCTCCAGTCTCCCACCCACTCCTTTTATTCCAGTAAAACTGACAGTGGGGGATATTAAAACATGAGCTGATGCGAGGACATGAAATTATTAAAGTGGCCGTTTTGAGAGAGAATAGGACACCTTGTGAATGGACAGAGCAGATCCATCATCATTACTATCAAACGTATTTTAGTTCCCAATAGGATGTTTTAGTGTTCACCTTTAGTTCTTTACCAGCAAAAATCACATTAGTGGACTAGCTCAAACTTTTTTAAAGGACATCAGCAGGTTGTTTAGATAGAGAAGTTGATCATTCCAAATGTGTAATTTCTAAAATATTGCTTCTTTACAAAGTCACTGATGCATTCAAGTTCTCCAAAAAGGCTGGTCGTCCATGAAAGACGAATGACAAGGCAAGTCAAGTTTATTGTTATAGCACTTTTCATACACAATGGTAATTAAAAATGCTTAACATAAACAGGAACAAAAGAGACAAATATAAGAAAATAAAAATAACATAGAAGTAAAGGAACAGCAAAACAGATGTGTTTTCAGTCTTGATCTGAATGTGCCTAATGTTGGAGCACATCTGATCATTTCTGGAAGCCGATTCCAGCAGCGGAGGGCGCAGTAGCTGAAGACCGATTCACCTTGCTTTGACTGAACTTGTGATTTCTAATTTACTTGATCCTAATGATCTGAGGGATCTGTTAGGTTTGTATTCAGTGAGCATATCTGTAACGTATTGAGGTCCTAGGCCATTTAGTGATTTATAGACAAGTAGTGTAACTGGGAGCCAGTGTAAAGACCTGAGGACAGATGTGTTGTGCTCTGATTTTCTGGTTCTGGTCAGAATCCTGGCAGAAGTGTTCTGGATGAGCTGCAACTCTGACTGTTTTTTGGGAAGGCCAGTAAGGAGTCTATTACAGTAATCCACCCTACCTGTGATAAAAGCATGAACAGAACAAGTTTCTCTAAGTCCTTACTGGAAACAAAGCATCTAATCTTTGCAATGTTTTTGAGATGATAGCGTAGGAGGACAGAATAAAGCTGAGCATCTCAATGATCAATTGGTTTAACAGCTAGAATTACTTGCCAGTTCATTGGTCTTCACACATTGTGTATTGATGTTTAACAGAATTTAGACATAAAGGTGCCATAGAATGCACCTATATACATTTAAATTGTTCTCTGATATCAACATAGAAGATACTGTATGTGGTTTAGGTAAGCACAAAAATTCTCCTGAAATGGTTTTACATGTCCAGTTACAACCCTAGGATGACATTCATTCGGATTGAATTATTTGTTTGCTCCACTGTAAAACCCAACAGTCAGCTTTATCAAATGAAGTGAGTGTAGTCAACTCAAAACTACTCATTTGAAAAGAGTTTTGGACTCAGTGTTGAAGGTAATGAGTTAATTAAATACCTCATTACTTCAACTTAAATGGAGTAAGTTCACAGTACTCATATAGATTCGTTTTTTTAAACTTAAATGGTTTGTAGCAATCGGTTTCCTCAAACGGTTTGAGTTGCCTTAACTTATTGAGTTTTACAGTACTCAGCTGGTTTGAGTTCTCTTCATTTATTGGGTTTTACTTTGCTCAAATTGCTTCATTTACTCAACTGGATTAAGTTCACAGTACTCATTAGGATTAGTTTTTGAACTTAAATGGTTTGAGTTACAGTACCTTAACTTTTTGAGTTTTACAGTGAATTAAATTGAATTTATTGGGTTTTACTTGGCTCAAATTGCTTCGTTTACTCAAATTTAGATCACAGTACTTATTAGGATTAGTTTTTAAACTTAAATTGTTTGTTACAATCGGTTTCCTCAAATGGTTTGAGTTACCTTAACTTTTTGGGTTCTACAGTGTATGAGAAAGCCACCATAGTAACATAGTTTGCTGCTGAGTTATGTATCATGCATGAAACAAGAGATTGATTTCAGATTTCATTATTTTAGAGTTGTGTTTTTGTGGGTTTGACAAACAGTTGAAGTCAGAATTGTTAGCCATCCTGTGAATTTTATTTTTTTCTTTTTCAAATATTTCCCAAATGATGTTTAACAGAGCAAGAAATTTTCACAGTATTTCCAATAATATTTTTTTCTTCTGGAGAAAGTCTTATTCGTTTTATTTCAGCTAGAATAAAAGCAGTTTATGGTTTTTATTATTTTTTTATTATTTTTATTATTTATCATTATTATTAACCCTCTTAAGCTATTTTTGATCTACTACAAAACAAACCATCAGTATACAATGACCTGCCTAATTAGCCTAGTTAAGCCTTTAAATTGCACTTTAAGCTGAATACTAGTATCTTGAAAATATTTAGTAAAATATTATGTACTGTCATCCTGACAAAGATTTTTAAAAATCCGTAATTAGAAATGAGTTAATAGAACTATTATGTGTTTATATTGTATATGTATATTGTATATGTTATAAACTAGAAATGTGTTGAAAATAAATCTTCTTTCTGTTAAACAGAAACTGGGGAAAAAATATACAAGGGGGTTTATAATTCAGGAGGGCTAATAATTTTGACTAACTGCATGTGAATACATGAACATGAATTAATAAATCTACAACAATATTAATATTTGTGATAAACCCTGATTCACATTTTTCTGAGATCATTTGCTCAAACGAGACTCCTATAAGGAGGAGGAAACAATGGTGTGTGGGGATCATGGTATGTCATTTGGACTGAATTCTATGTCTGGGTATATACACAGATTTCTATTCTATGGCATCTTTTAGGCCCACTCTGAAGTGAGCAAATCTTCATCAGCTGAAAGAATCCCAATGACCGATAATTTTTGCCAAGGATCTTGTGTGGACAGAGAACTGCTTCAAAGTTCACTTCGGTGAAAGAAACATTGGGAAACATTAAGTTCATTGTTCCAACTGAGGAAAGACTAAAAGTGTGTGCAGAAGTCAGTGAAAGTAGGAGGTGAAGTGTCATAAATTTGTAGATGATTTCTGCAGCAGATTTTGGCATCTTTTACAGCTTCATGACAGACTGAATGTAAATGTCTATCAACTTTTTAAAAACATGTGGCCAATCAGCCAGCGATTTTCAGGACATTTTTTACATTTACATTTAGCAGACGCATTTGTTCAAAGTGACTTACAATTGAGAAGCAATTAGCGATTAAACAAGAGGCAATACACACAAGACATGCTAATTATAAAAGGAACTGCCCACTCACCTGTGTGAAGCACACTTCATAGATCCACATTTTTTTTTTTTACATTTTATTTATCTTGTTGTCTATTCAAGTATTTGGAACAACAACTCAATAACTTGACTTCTAGGTGATCATTTGGTATCAGAAGCGGCTTATAAGGCAAAGGCCTCTAGATTACCCCTATTTTGCCAAAATAAAATATGATCATGCCTTGATTTTGAATTAGGACAGTAAAGTCTGACTTTGCAAAGTCTTGTCACTTAACAGAAATAATGTACATTACAGAACATAAAGTCATGGTGCAGTGGAAAAAGAATTAATATGGTGTATGACTCCCATGAGCTTGGACGACTGCATCCATTCATCTCTGCAATGACTCAAATAACTTATTAATAAAGTCATCTGGAATGGAAAAGAAAGCATTCTTGCAAGACTCCCTGAGTTCATCAAGATTCTTTGGATTTATCTTCAATGCCTCCATCTTACCCCAGACATGCTCAATAAAGTTCATGTTTGGTGACTGGGCTGGCCAATCCTAAAGCACCTTGAACTTTGCTTTCAGGAACTTTAATGTGGAGGTTAAAGTATGAGAAGGATTGCTATCCTGCTGAAGAATTTGCCCTCAACTTGACTAATTTCTGTGAGAGGGAATATAGGATCCATGCAGGTTCCAATAGGTCTTCTGCAGTTTTTGTGATGCAGTTCAATAGACGATTCATCAGAAAAATCTACCCTCTGCCACTTTTCCAAATGATCAACTAGTTAATATTGGTTGCTCTTACAACTGGGATCAATGACTAGACTTTTATCAAGTAGTGTATATATATATATATATATATATATATATATATATATATATATATATATATATATATATATATATATATATATATATATATATATATATATATATATATATATATGGAGTGATTGCAAGAATGTGTCTGGTGCAAAAGTCCAAAACTGGTGCAAGTGCTGGTTGAAGTGTCAGAGATGAAAATGTGTTTTCTACAGGTGGTTTGTCAAGCCCACTCACCTGTGTGAGGCACACTCTTAATCAATAATGTTTGGGGTTATTGTGTGGTGAGGTGTGGTTTTTAATCATTTTTAATGATATATTTTAAAAAATTAACTGCTTATAATGTTTTTTTTTTCATCTTAATCCCAACTTTAAATATAGAATGACTGGGTCTGACAATTTACTGCTAAACAAGCAAGCCAAGAGCCTCACTTCAACTAAGTTTACAATGAGAAGTAATCTTATGCTTATTAAAAATGAAGCTAATGCCAGTTTACTCAACTTGAGAAACGTAATAACAAAACGGTCAGTAAGTCAGCTAACAAAAGCAGCGGAATATGACATCGCCACCGGTTTCCAAGGTTACAAGTACCTTCTCCCCTTCTTTTTTTTCAGTTCAGATCTACTGGGACTGTGAACCTTATTACAACATTTCTGCAAACATGCCAGTTTGGGCAGTTTTGGCCAATTTACTCTAATCCCAGAAGAGATGCAACTGAAAACAAAGGGACAAATAACAGCATACGACTCAAAAGATGGGAATGCATAAACAAGGTGATGCAATTGGAGTCACGCTAATGTGAGTCTATTAGGAGATGCGTGTTTGTTGCATACGGATGAAAATCAGGGAGCATGACCGCACTGTTGACATTGGGTTTGACTTTGACAGGAGGACCAATCAAAACGCAGCATCAGCTGAATCCCAAATGAGTGTTACTGGAACACACGGTCTTGACTGACAGCTGTAGAATGAGCGGAGGGAAAGACAGACAGGCTGGAGAAAAACCTGCACAAGAGAGAAAATTGAGAGAAGATAAGAGTCGACTATGTGTGTGTGTGTGTGTGAGAGAGAGACGCAAAAAGCAGCGGTGTATACACGAGAACAAACCGATGAAGTGTAGACTCATGTGAAATGGAATTGAAATGATTGCATATCTACTTTATATACTGCTGAAAGGGTCTTTACAAATAACTGTAAAAATATGCAAAAGCACCTCAAAGGTTTGGTTGGGAGCTTTGAAGGGAAGGTAATTTTATGCCAACTGTACTGAAACATAATGACTGCTTTATACACACACATGTTGGTGTTTCGCTGGTATTCACGGTGTGTACGGCTTTACAAAGGATTTCAGAATGGGGAGGGATGGGTGAATGTAGAACTAAAATAAATAAAACGTACAATTATGTAAACATGTTACCTATAAAATAAAACTTAAAGCATCACAATATGCCACCAAATAGACACCAATAGTCCACAGCTAATGATCTCCTCAAACTGTCTGACATCAAGCACACACACATGCCTAATGGAATAAAATAACTAGACGTTTTCATTGCTATCAAAGCTAGTATTGAATAATCAGATATAAATATATTAACTGCATGGGGGTAACGCATTACAAGTAACGCGAGTCATGTAATATTACTTTTCTAAGTAACAAGTAACTCATTACTTTTAAAAAATAAGTAATAAAATGAGCTACTTTTTTTAAAAAAAGCATAATGCAAGTTACTTTTTAGATTAATTAATGAACTTAAATAAATAAACTGCTGAATTAAAATGAATGTAGTCATGTTAAACCCCACACTCAATGAGAGAATGCAGGAACAGACAGAAATGAAGATGGCAGACGTTACATTTCTGCAATGGAAAATTCTCCTTATTTTGAGCACATCGAAGAAAATGAAAAGAGGATTAACTGAATAGACAGTGATTTTACTTTATTATAAGACAAAAAGTACAAAAGTAGCAAACGCATTGCTTTAAACCTTCATTAATTTGTATATACGGCATGTACAGGGTAAGGAAGTTCTGCAAAGATAACATTATCCCGTAAATTGAAGGTGTTTTTTAAGGGAAAATGAAGGTTATACAGTATGGTGTTGATTGCAGAGCCCTCTGCAAGTTCTGAAAGAGATTAAGCCTTAGCCTGGTCAGAAAAATTAACAAAAGAAAACGTAACATTACCATAAAAAGTAACGCAACTAGTTACTTTTTGGGGGAGTAACTCAATATTGTAATGCATTATTTTCAAAAGTAACTTTCCCCAACACTGAATATAAGTATTTGATTGGTACTTTTATATTTTAGAAGATGGTGAAAATTTTATTATTCATATTATATAATGGTCTGTAATATTTGTTTTATGTAATTACATTAACACATTTTCTGATAATTCACTTGAATCTTGTTTATTTTAGAATTATTATATCATGAGATTAATTAACATTTATTTCTTTCAGGTCTTCATATTCAAACTTTTCATGGATGCCCAAGCACTCGCTTTAAGCCTCCAGGTGTAAAAAAAAAAGAATAAAATTGTTTAAACATTTCAAAAGACCTCTAAGATTTAAGACACTGTTCAGACGCCTAATAGCAACAACAGCTGACAATAAAGAGAGCGAAAACAATAGAGTTTAACAACACAAACTGTCCTAAACAAGTCCAAACACCACCAAATCAAAACAAACACCAATCAGGCCTATAGAAATGAAATATAAAAATATATAAAAATTTATATAAAAATTAAAAAAATAATAATAAAGCCTATACAAATTTGATGATAAAACTATTATTTTTATTATTAATCCTAGAATTTTAAATCATTTAGAAATACCAATTACTTTGTGGATCATTTTTACAATATTTTTACTTTCTTGCATGCCTCTTAAAAGCGGTGTTAAAAGATGTTACAGAACATCACTTTTTGTGAATGATTTTATTTTTAAAAACATGCTTGACTTAATGCATGGTTAATCGGTCCCACACCCCTTTCTTGAGCCCATGCAGCGTACATTATATCTGATGACATTAGGCCTTTATGTCACTTACTCCAGAGCAAACAGACCCCTTAAAAATTGCCTGACATCATCAAACCGAAGCCATGGACCGTCACAGAAACACATACACACGCCTAATGGCAACAGAGCTGACATTCAGCCGGGTCACGTCGGGACAAAGAAGCGATCTGTCTTCCCTTCCTCCCTCCATTCTACCCTCGGCTCTTGTTCTCACATGGCAGGGATGTCACAGGGAGCACCAAAACAAGGGATGCAGGGAGAGCGAGATGAAGGGATGCAGAGGAGGGGCACAAAATGCAGAACAAAAGCATTGTTTGGGATTCAAAGATGAGTTATTGTGTTGCGGAACCGTGTGCTGGAGTAGGAGTGAAGAATTGGAAGGAGAAAGAGAGAAATTTGGGGCCAGTCTTTCTCTCTGCCCCCTGTCAATGGAGGGAGGACGGAGAAAGGGTGTTGTTTGACTCATTCCACCGTTTTTTGTGTGTGTGTGAGCTAAAACGGTCTGCGGGAGTGTTCGAGACTGTTTGCTGATAAGTTAGCATGACACTAGCAGTCCTCGGGGTGGTGAGCGGTTTATTTACCCCGAGGAAACAAGAGTCTGGCAGACACAACCTTTTGAGAACTTGAGCACACACGTATCTGGTCCATACTCAAAGGAATACAAGCCTGGAAAACATATTTCAGGCGTGAATGAGAAGTTGTAATCGTTTACTCACCCTCGGGTCGCGCTAAAGCCTGCTTCGGTAAATTATTGAGACTGCGGTGGGCGCGCGTGTCCATACTGTGAACAGGTAATGAGGCTTTTAGGCCACATAAATGCATCACAAAAGTAGTCCTTGTGTGTTATATTTCTTTCAAAAGGCCTCTTAAGTCACACAGTGAAGACATAATGCGGCAGAGTGTGTGAGAGCACGACAAAGGTTTAAATGGGAAATTTAAAAGAACAATTCTTTCATCATTTACTCGCCTTAGCTTGATTTCTTTTTAATAATATGCGACATATACTTAAAGGATGCTGCTCAAGTAGGCCTATGATAGTTTATTATATCCATTAAATACAAAAATGATTGACTATGGTTTACTCAATGGGCTTACTATAATAGTAAAGGTTTAAAAATGATTATGGGTTCATATTATTTGTGCTATATTAGGGCTGTGCGATTTGGGGAAAATATCTAATTGCACTTTTTTGACAGATATTGCAATTTCGATTTGATTTGTGATTTAATTTTGCAGTCAAGCTTCAGCTCAATAATCTGTATCGCAGCTTCTTACTGCTAAAATGCTGTGTCAGTTACTGAAAAGATATTAACTTACAGGTATATCCCTATTTAGAAATACTTACTTATTTCCCTATTTAGAAATAAAACACGTTTTTTTTCTTGAGCAAACAGTAAACTGATAAAAATGACCTTACCTTTCTGTAAACAAGTTGAACCCAAATTAGGAAGATAATGTAGCTTATTATAAAAAAAATTATAAAAATACAGAACACTCAGCATGGCTGAATTAACTCTGAAATTGCACTTTGCTGTTGCTTGCTACAAGATTGAGTGTCACTGGTAATACTATCAGTTAACGTTTTAGCAAGACACTCATCACTCAATTGTGCTCCCTAAATTGGCTAGTAAGACTGTCACATACAGACGGCAGTCACGCATTTGCTCTAAATTAGGTCAATTAAATAATTCATATTGCAGCCTCTTGCGATAAGCTAATGGCAACATTTTAAATCGCGAATCGTTTTCGATTGATTGCACAGCCCTATAGTCTGTGTGTTGTGATATGTATTTTTCAATAACATGCTGCCTATCTTCACCAGGAGTCCCTGGTAGAAGAGATATTGTATCTCAATGGGACGTTCCTGATTAAATTAAGGTTAGTTTAAGAGGGTTTTTTGACCATTTCCAGGCTGGTCTTAGCTTGTTGTCAGGCTAAGAAATGGCAAGCTAAACACAGTTTGAGCTTGTTTGTCTGGACTTCCAGCCTGGCTATGCTGGTCAAGCTGGTTTTACCTGGTCATCTCCCAGCCTGACTAGGTAAGAGACCAGCCTGGGAATGGCCAAAAACCCCTCAAAAACCAGGCTGGTTGACCAGCTAAAACCATATTAGGCTGGTCTAAGCTGTTTGTTTTTTAGCAGGGAAGTAAAATTATTTTTGGCAGTCCAAACAACCTTCATTTAGAAATGAAAGTTCAAGCACAATATGCAATTTAGATGCAATATGGATTTGTTTGTTTTTTAACACCATGGCTGATCTCCATGGTGATAAAATTTGATCAGCATCAGAAACCTGTTGCAGAAAAAACTACAACTATTTAATTTAATGATTAGAATTGAAAAACAAAATGCATCAAAAGCCATTCTGTTGTACTATGAGCATTGCAGAAAGGAAAAAAAAATATATGTACAGTAAAGGTAGGCAGCCAAAATGCCCATCATTGACTTATGTAAAAGACAACCCAGTCACAAGTCCAACTACAAAATAACCACAAAAAAATAGGAGAATTGGCATCATTTGCCAGTAACGTTGGTACAGTGGTGCAATAATGCCCAATTTCCTCACTGCTAAATATTCCAGTCAACATTTAATGGAATTATTACAAAGCAGTTGGGAACAACAACAACTCAGCCATGCAGTGGTGGTGAGTTTAAGTTAACAGAGCTTGGTTATCCCATGCTGAGGCATACGGTGGAGATACCACCATTTTTCTGCGGAGACAATAGCTAAAGGCCTACAAACTTCATGTGGTCTTCAGATTAGCTCAAGAACAGTGCGTAGAGTGCTTCATGGGTTTTCATGGCAGAGCAGCTGCATCCAAACCTTACATCATCAAGTACAATAGACCGTTGGATGCAGTGGTGTAAAGCACACCATGACTGACTCATGAGCAGTGGAGAGGTCTTCTCTGGAGTGATCATTTCTGCTTTTGCCTGGTACTCCGATGGATAAATCTGGGTTTGGTGGTTGTCAGGAAAACAGTACTTGCCAGACTGCATTGTGCCAAGTAAAAGGTTTGGTGGAAGGTGGGTAATGGAGTGGGGTTGTTTTTTTAAGGGTTTGGCTCAATAGTTTAAGTGAAAGGAATTCTTAGTCATTCAGGCTCAGCATACCAAAAGATTTTGGACAATTTTATGCTCCCACCTTTGTGGGAACTGTTTGGCGATTACCCCTTCCTGTTTCATCATGACCACAGGTGCAAAAAGCAGTCCAGAAAGGAGTTTGGTGTGGAGGAACTTGACTGGCCTGCACAAAGCCCCGACCTCACAAATGCACTTCTAGAACAGTCAAAAATTCAAGTGGAGACTTCCAAGTGGGAGAGATTACACTGCAAGTAGGCTGAATGACCTCCAAGTGAGAGGGATTAAACTGCAAGTAGGCCATGTTTAGGGCTGGTGTAGGTGTAGTAGACATTAATAAAACACAACAGGTTACTGTGAGGATGGGTTTAGAGTTGGGGTAGGTGTAGACATTTATAAAACCCAATAGGTTGGACTCCATTTCTTGTACAAAACATTAAATAAATGAAAACTCCAGGATTGTACAGCCCACTTGAAGCTTAATTACCAATGACTTGAAGCTGGCTCTGACCTCCTTTTATACCTTTTTCAAAAATCCCCATAAACACGCGTATAAAGCTTACGGAAAGAGTTGAAGTTCCAAAGGTTGGACCAGATACAAATTAAACCCTACGCATAGATTATTGTGCCTTATTTTACAATTATTCAATGGACCTGAGGTAATTATTCTACTTGTACTACAGTCACCACATCTAAAGACTGTTCAGACGCTGTATGTATAGAGATTTGTTAGGTCTCAAAGCTTGACAGGTCTGCCTTGCCTTCGGAAAGCACGTACTCTCATGATAAAGAAGCAGGGTCTTCTCATAGGATAGTACTCCGCTATGAATAATAAGAAATTAACACGTCATCACTCCACTAGCAGATTCGCGCTCTGTCACCGATTTTGATCCCACCCCAAAAAATATTTTAATCCCGGTGGATGAAATTAGTTGACAAAAGCTCAAAATGATCGTTTTCCCCACAATTAAAGCTGACAGGTGCTAACGCGGTCCTAACTGATACTCAACACACACAAATCTGTAAAAAAAATAAATAAATAAAAAATAAAGTACTCCAGGGTGTCTTGAACCTTTAAATGTTCATCAACCAATCAGAATCAAGCATTCAACAGCTCTGTAGAATTGAAAACATTACTCTTCACAAAAAAACTGCATCTGTTTGATTACTCTCCAGCGTGTACTTTATTAACTGAGAAACAGATAAACTGATATTAGATTAAAAACATAAAAAGCTCCCTTGATAACCAGTTGTAATAAGAATACAAAAAATGAACTAAAACTGCAGAAAAAAATACTAATTAAATACTTAAGAAAATGTTAAACATTTCAATTGTATATAAACTGTAGTAAAATCACCCTATTTTAGCAACTCCGAAAGCATGCTGCATGGTAAAGCATTCTGAATACAGTCTGTGTATATATTTGCATGACTAGATCAGTTCCGTTCTAGATTCCAGTTAATAAAAAATCATGTGGTTACAACACAACCCCTCACTAATGAACAGCGCAGTCATTTAGCCGAATGCTTCAAGGCCTTTAAAAATCAATGTTCTTATCTGCAATCCGAAGCAAGCGAGTACATTCAGCTTGTGGGCTATTCAAATGAGCACCGACAGCTGAATAATTAATGCTGTATTAATTTTACATTAATTAAACTTGTATTAATTCATTGTAATGCCTTTCTCAAAGACTTCCACAGATGTGTGAAGCTTCGCCTATGAGCGCTCGCTATTACTAGACAGTCACAGCAACACTTTAAAATTCTCTTTACAGTCTTAACTCAGACAGTGTCAAAACCTGCCAGGCTCATTTCAGAGAGGCTGAGCAAATAGTGTGGAAAAGGGAAAGGGAATTCTTTGAAGGAAGTGATAGAGAGTACAAAAGCATGTGATGGAAAGAAAGAGCTGGATAATTTAATTTTCCATCTTTGGTCACTGACAATAGAACCAGTGTGCAAAGCCATTATGCTAAAAAAACACACATTTCGAGAATAACACACTTGCATGATCGTTGGTTCATCGTCAAACATTAAAATCAGCATTTGTAAGCTGATAAATATAGAAAACCAAACCACGAATGCAAGAAATGCATGAGATCACATGCAAAAAACCCAAAAAAACTGAAGTGACAAACACTCAAGGCAGACATTTTAACGAAAAGCAAGTGTTTATTTCATTTCCGTTTCATTGAAAGGCTATTTACATGTTAATTTCCATTTTTCATTAAGTCTCACAATATCACAGCATTAAAATTCAGCACGGAACAGAAACATATCAAAAAACACTCCCAATGGCCCAATAGGAGTGAGACAAGCTGCCAACGGGAGCCAATCCAAGCGTAGAGATCAATAGTAGTCCTCCAGATCTGGTTTGTCACCCTGATTTTGAATCTGCTGCTGTTTCTTATAGAGATCAGCAATCTGAGAGAGAACGAGAGAGAGAGAGGGACTGATGCAGGAGATTTCAGAACAGTTCATTTGGAGAGGGAGTATTTGTGTGTTTCCATCCGTCGGGAGACAGGAATAAAAGAAAACCGCAATAAATGAACTGTGAAAATGAGAAGAGGGGAAAAGGAAAGAAAGACAGTGTGGCGCGTAAAAAGATGGATTTCCTTTAATGGATCCACTCCACTTGCTCCACTAAATCACGATGTCACGACGCCTCCAATGTCATCACGTTTGACTTTCAAGAGGAAAAACTACTTTCGAAATCTCACTTCTTCAGTCACGTCTGCCATGGGATGACAACACACACGTGAACGGTGCCATATCCTCCGTTGTTTTCATACATTATGCATTTATGACATTTCCTTTTGAAAGAAATGTCTCATGTGGGGTAATTACCACCGACTCCTACATTTATGTGGCTACACTAGTGAAACTGCTTCCATTGTGCTTTTCTACTGTAATGCGTTTTATAAATTCAAAATTAGACATCTAGATTAATTCCATATTTACACAATCATATTATAAGTATACATCTGTTTTTTTATTTTAAAGCCAGAACCATCTTTGTTTACATATTTTACTAATTAGAAACCCCAGTGTATTCCCTTTCCTCCCTGAATGCACAGTGTATCCACTTGTTCCACAATGACCCAAATTTTGTTACCTGCGACCCTGTGGTGGCATCCTCTGGCTTTTTGTCATCTCTAATCCTGAGGAATCGTGGGAAACGGAGGGAAATGCCTTTCTCTGGGTCCACCTGATGGACAAAGAGAGAACTGCACCATGAAGACTAACACAAGACACTATGAAATCAAAACTATGAGCCAAAAAACACTGATTCAGCATCATGCTTCACATGTGTGTGTGGTTTACTGACCAATCCCATTGCTGCTTTGTAGACTGGAGACAGAGAAAGGTCAGCGCATTTCACCTCCCACACGTGCACCGCCTCTAGCCATACATCCGGCTCTGCTGATTGATCCACGCGGTAATAAGGGCGGGGTTTAGGTAAAATGTGCTCCTACATTGGATTGTAAAAGACATTATTTTAGAGCACTCACTGGTACATGGACAAACAATACATTCAAATAATGTGTAAACACTGATGTACCTTTAAGAAGTTGTAATGCTGCTCCAGATCTTCGTCTTTGAAGCCTGTTCCAATCTGATCAAAGCCAACAAATAAAATATGTTACACAATGAAAACGCAATATTAAAATTACACAATGTCTATTAAATGATGTGTAAATGATAAATTTGGGTTTGTAAAATAAATAAATGCATGAGTGCAAAAGTGACATTGAAGACATTATCAACACTATAAAGAGATTTCCTAAAAGAAATTAGCATTGTTTCTACAAAAATGATTTCTGAAGGTTAATGTGAAGACTTGAGTAATGAATATTCAGCTTTGCCATTATAGGAATTACATTTTAATATAATACAAAGCATAATTAAATTTTGTAATTTACTGTTTGTTTTTGAATGTTTTCACCTTGTTTGCGTGTACATACATTGAGAGACATAGACATAAGAATGTAATGTATATTAAAATTCATTAAAATGAGAAATAATTCTTTTATATCTTTTATATATTAAAATGCTCTGGTCATCTAATACAAACAATTTTCTAACCATCATTTATATACTTCAAAAATGTCATAGATTTGATTAAATGGGAATTTGTCATTTAAAAGATTCATATATTCATACATTTTGTTGGCTTTATTGTCCTAATTTATCACTTTGGAAAAAATTTTATGAAATGTAAAATATAAATGTTAAAATGTATAAAAAAAAAAAATATATATATATATTAAAAAAAAAACTACGATTCAACCACAAATGTTGATGTGCTATTAATTAAGCTCATTAAATCAGCATATGATGCAATTTCTTCAATCAAAATTCTTAAAGTTGTAGTTATGTATGTCACAGCCGTATCACCCTGGAGCCAAGCAGGGCTGTATGGAGCCAGATCAGTCTCAAAAATAACATTCATACATCCACAACACAATTAACATTTACAAAATCCAATTCATGAATTCCAAACACGATTAAAAAAATCTAAATCCAATTTGTACATTCCAAACATGATTCAAAAACACACAAATCCAATTGATGAACTCAAAAGACGATAAAAAAATGCAAATTCAATTAATTTGGTGAAAATATTTATGATTTTTACTTATCTACTAATTCACAAATTGTGTTTACAAATTGCATTTTGTAAATTCAATTCAATTCAGTAAATATGAATTGTGCTGAGTTTTATTTTGTAAATGTATTATTTTTGAGACTGATCTGGCTCCATAGGGCTGAGCCTGGTCAGTACCTGGATGGGAAGACCACATGTGAAAGCTAGGTTGCTTTTGGAAGTAGTGTTAGTGAGCTGTTGTCTGTGAGTCCTAAAGCCCCAGTATAGTGGACACTATAGTGTCAGTGAGAGCAGTCTTTCGGATGAGATGTTAAACCGAGGTCCTGACTCTGCGGTCATTAAAAATCACATTAAACTTCTCATAAAGTGTAGGGGTGTAACCCCAGTGTCCTGGACAAATTCTCCATCGGCCCTCATCCATCATGGCCTCCCAATCATCCCCATCCACTGAAATGGCTCCATTACTGTCTCTCCACTCCATCAATAGCTGGTGTGTGGTGAGCGCACTAGCGGCACTGACCTGTGGCCGCCATTGCATCCATGTGGATGCAGCACACAGCTGGTGGTGTGAAGAGGCCCCCCTCATGATTGTGAAGCACTTTGGGTGTATGGCCATACACGATAAATGCGCTATATAAATACACATTACAATACATTTACATAGTCCTAGTTTTCCCACTTACAGCTATCTTAATGGGCACCTCCCATAGACGTAATGATTTTTATACTGTATAGACTGTAAATTCTATCCCCTACCCCAACCCTAAACCCAGCCCTCACAGGATAATCTGCATTTTTACATTTTCAAAATACTTCTTGTGGTGTGATTTTTGAGCAATTTTCCTCATGAGGACCAAAAAATTCTCAGACTGTAAGGAATACAAGCCACAAGCACACTTACACACACACACACACACACACACACACCTTGCAGACAGACTGGAACTCCTCGTTCTCCTCATCATAGCAGGCTAGTAGAAATCCTCCATAGCCGCCTGCTCTCTTCCCTTTGCCCAGATACGCACCAATCACACACAGATCCACCGTGTCTCCAACACCCTCCAGATAGTCCTTCTTCAGCTGCAGAAAAACACACCATTAGTAGCAATATAGCACTAGCAAATGACAGTTCTGACAGTGGTATAAATATGAATAAATTGCATAACTACATAGCAAGAAAGCATTTTATCTGTATCTTTGTCTTGTTCTGGAGTACGGAAACTAAACAAAATGATTAAAACCCGATAAATGTACCCGAGAGGCAGAACAGCACACACTTGTCATCACTCTCCCTCCTGTCATTTTAAACCTGTATGAATTTCATTGTTCAGGGGAAACTCAAAAGAAGATGTTGGCAGAATGACAGCCTCAGTCACCATTTACTTTCACTGTTCTCATGCAAATAAAAGTGAATGGTGACTCAGGCTGTCATTCTGACGAACATTTTGTGTTTCAGTGAAGAAAGTCAGTCACACAAGTTTGATATATAAGGGCTGAGTCAAGCCTCTCTTCATGGTAGAGGCCATCAATTTGGAGATAAGCTAAAAACTAAATCAATACCATGGGTAAATAATGTCTGAAGATCTGCAGGTGTTAGAGGAGTTCTTATTCAGCAAGAAGAAATAACCGATCAAAATAAAGAGTCACTTTAAAATAAAATCTGTTGAATATTTATTTATTTTTTTTGCTTGAACTTAATATTAAAATAATCTTTTTTACATTTTAATACTGTTTTACACTGACTAGAGATTATGGTCTAGGGTTCCTACAGGTTTCACCAAGTAAAATTTAAGACTTTAAGACCTTTTTAAGACATAAATACTTAATACTTATATAGGGCTAGATGCTAAGAATTTTTAACGGCTCAGTAGAAAAAAAAATCTAATTAGTCATTTCTTAGCCCCATATTTTAAATAATCTGTCAAAACTGCACTTCGTAACTTTTACCTGTATCCTGCACTTGCTGATATTTCACTGCTGGTTAGACCTAAACTGCATTTCGTTGACTTGTACATGTGTAATGACAATAAAGTTGAATCTAATCTAAAACAAGCAGACCATTGTTGTATACATACATTTTGGCTCAACATAACTTAAAAAAACTAATTACAAACTAAACGGTTGCACAACAGACTACAGTTATAATATTAGTCATAACATTTGTTGTTGGTGATTTGATATGTTTTGGATCCATTAGGTAGTCTTACAGTACACAAACAAAGAAAATTAAGACATTTTTTAATTTTAAGACCCGCGGATTCCTGTTTACTCATAATGTAGGACCGGACAGAATCTGCTGACATTTTTTGCTATTTCTGCACAGATTTTAGCAAAAAATAAATGAATAAATCTGTGGATTTACGAGGAAAGATATAGGGTTAAGGTAAGAAAAAATGTAAAAAAAAAAAAAAATGTTTTACTTTTATTTAGGGTTTTCAATGCAAATAAAATTAGATCCCATTTGTTTGGTAATACAAACTGCTTAAGGCAGTCCAAAAGACATTATAATAGTGTGCGGTTTGGTAATAAACTTATAAAATAAAATTCATACATCCACAACACAATTAACATTACTAAAATCCAATTTGTAAGTTCAAAACACAATACAAAAATATACAAATTCAATTCATTTGGCGAAAATGTTTATGATTTTTACTTGTGAATTCACAAATTGTGTGTTTACAAACTGATCAACTGGATTTTGTAATGTGAATTGTGCATGTATGAATCTTATTTTGTAAATGTATTATTTTTCAGTTCTAAAAAAACATAGCACTCTCACTGTAAAACATAAAAGAATTTGTAAACCAAGTAAAGCAGAAAGACAGAAATTTCAGGCACAGCCTGAAATTATTCAGTGTTTACATTAGCTGAGCCCCATACAATATTTCTTCACAAGCCCACTTCAGCCAGACCATAATTCCCGGCTGAGCCTGAACCTCTGTCCCTGTAGCCAGAGGGCGTTTTCCACTGCAGGTGACAGTGTCACGTCAACAAATCTGTGCTGTCCATAGAAAACGTGGACACAGAGTAAAAACACATGGAGTTCCATATACATTCTTCCCATTAACTACTACAATATTATGTTTCCTTTTTTTCATAAGGAGCTGATTTGGTTTATATGCTGCTAGGAAGACACTCCAGAAATGGATCAAGTATAGCTCTATCATTGTTTCAAGTAGAAAAAGACCATGCTTTATGATCTAAGTTTTAATAAATAAATAAATGAAAAATCTAAATCAAGTAAATTTCTTCTTTGTATTGAAAAGATACTAATAATAACTAAACAACACAAGCCTTCAACACGTCATTGACATTTATAAGTAAACAGGCTAGGGCTGCACAATATATCATTTCATCATCAATATCGCAACGTGTGCATTCGCAATAGTCACATCGCAGTATCGGCAATGGTGAGCAGGGATTATTATAGTTGACCAGCAATGAAGAATGTACTGTGTTATTTTACATTACATTTGATTACTCAATAATAGGGACAAAATATTGATATGCTGATTTATTCTAATCATTCCACCCATGATACATTATTTGATGTAGCCATCTATTGATATTTATTTAAAGGTACAAAAGATCTGAATTAATTCATCAGCCTTGCACTGCTACAGTTTATCACTTATGCAACAGTACATGAAGTGGCACTTCTTGTAATGGCGGATCAAAGACATATCAATGTTGCAATTCTACAAAATATGTGTGCTGTTAATAAAAGAAATTAATACTTTGATGCATTTTTTCCCTCTTCATTTACAAATATCATGATATATTGCTACAAGATTATTCCAAACAAAAGTTCATGATTCCATTCCAAATAGAACTATTCAAGTCATCTGCCAAAATTAGGGATGCACCAATCCCGATACTTGGATCGGATATCGGTTCGATACTGCATATTTTGCTGGATTGGGTATCTGTTAGCTGGTACCGATCCAAATTCAATCTTGCACGTGTGCTATAATCGGTGTTCATAAGCCAACTAAGCCATGAAGGTAGCCTATTATAAGGCATTAGAAAGATGTCATGTAGGCCTACTATATCCCAAATGTTCTGAGGCCATTCTATAATTTAATGTGAAGCACAGATGAATATTCGCATGGTTAAATTTATGTTCACTTCAGCGCTTCGCGCCACTGCGCCTGTCAATCATTCACAATTCAAACTGCGTGTTGCGTTCATGACAACACAAAAAAACTCTCCAAGACTATTTGTTCCTGTTAACATAAGTAATCAGTGGAGAAATGCATTTAGTTTAGCATTAAATGGGTTCATTTTGACCTGCAACAATGAGTTCATTGCCGTTTCTAAATCATGTTGTGCTGTGTCTGTTAGATCAGCAATCGCATTCACAACACTGGAGTCACACACAAAGTAGGCCTACCTGAAACGTTTAAGTAGAAAAGGCTCAATAACACATTGGACAGATCCTTAACGCACTGATTTCTTGCCTTTGAGCTGCTGTTTGGAAGTGTCTGCAGATACAATCTCCGATGCATCAAGTGCTTCATTCATGCACTGACCGTGCAGACCCGAGGTGCGCTGCTTTGTAAGATTATTCTCACAATGAGTTTTTCGTTTCTTATCCTTCAGACTGAATTTATTTCTCCAAGGAGAATACTTTAAGTGCTGCGAATAGTTTGTAAAGCCTGGCTCATTGTGATAAAAGTAGTTGATTAAATTAAGGTGAAACTGACGGGTGCAATATGGATTGTCATTAACAGAAAAATTATTTAGCCTAATATAGACTACTCTAAAACTGTGAATATTTCACTGTAATTTTATTTATCTCATTATTAACATTAACAGACCAGTTTGTGTTTTGGCGCTAAAGCATACAAGTGGACCTTGAATTTTCTCCATCTCACTCACGGCGAGATTAGGCGAGGGAATGTTTATTAAGTAAAACTGGCCTCAGACGGTTTAGTTTAGTCTGCGTCAAACCTGCAGAAAAATATCAGTCTTTGCTAAAAGGCTGATGATTTTACAACAATTACTGTCAATAGTGGTATTGCAGATTTCAAAGAAAAATATTAATATTAAAAAAGGAACTATAATCTGGAACACAACAGATCATATCAATGTCTTAACGAATGCTTAAATATTGCAGCCTAGTTTACAGCAAGCATCATGTTTTTAGTTAGATTGTGCCATCTGTCATGTATAGGCCGATAGGTCTGTTATTTTTACTAAAGAAGTTATATTATTTGAGTTTAGCACCAGAGTTATAGAAACTATATTATGCTTACAAAAAAAAAAAACGGCACAGTATCAGAATCGAATCTGTATTGATCGATACTCATAATTTTGGTATCGAGATTGGTTTAAAAAAAAATGGTATCGTGCATCCCTTGGCAAAACTGTATTCATATCACATTATATATCACAGAAAAATAAAATATCATACTGGCAGATTTTTCCAATATTGTGAAGCCCTAAAACAGGCTATTGATAATATATTCATTGCGCTAAATCATTAAATTAAAAACCATTGATCCTTTTCACATCCCTAATAGCGTTTAAGTTACTGTAAAGCATTTAGTTTTTGCAATTAATTTACACATATTATGCTAGAGAAAACTTGCATTATTAAGGTAATTAAGGTAAAGCAATTGATTGATTAACTAATAGTTATATAAACAATGATCAATTAAGGAAGATGACAGCCATAATCTAAACAAAAAACAAAAGAAATGTATTTGCACAAGTTAACACCAGGTGAAAACGGCAAAGTCCAAATGCTGACAATGTGATGCGATTACAGGAAACATGTTAAAATCAGCAGCCTATACCCCTCTTGCATTGGAATCCCCATTTAAAATCCACACAGAAAACCTTCAGCCACACGGTTTGCGGAGCAGACTACAAATGTATGCTTTTTTCTCTTATTAAACCGCAGTATGGATACATCACATAATATGAATCTCCAGTGTTCGTCTTATTTCTACTGTCAGAATATATATCGTATCTTACCACTCAGCTTTAATGTCAGGTTACGGACACAGAGCAAGGGAAAAGCCTAATGGGCTGGAAATTACACTTTAATGACTTACACCTTCCTACTGACTTTGAATACTTGTCTGGATTTTATTTTTTAAACAAGTCTGTGTGTGTGTCTGTCTGACATTAAAGCACCTTTTGTTCCAGCAGCCCGAAGTTTTACAGAAAATCTGCCATTAACAACACAGTATTCTGATGCTTTTAACACAAATAAGTTAAATCAAACAAGGATTATTCAAAAACCTTTTCCATATGAATGAACACATTGTCAAATTGTGGAGTGCAATACCTTGAGCCAGTTGTGGGAGCGTTTGGCAATCTCGTAAGTTGCATTCTTTTCCAATGTCTTCACCATTAGGCCCTCGCAAGAATCTGCAAAACATTGATACCATTGAGAAAGCTCCATAAAACAGAGATTAATCAGTCAATTACGAATTAAAAAAAACTACTACCATTGATTTTTAAATGATTAACATAGTAATTAATAAGCTGACAACACAACACTTGTCATAAAACAAACTGATTTAAAAGTATAAATATTAAAATAGGCCCAATAAGATGCTCCAAAAACTAGCTGAAAGTCCTAGCTCTAGATATTCACACGCACACACCTCGTACAGACTGCTCCAGGAACTCAGCGATGGTTTCTGTATTGTCAGCATCCAGAGATCGAGCAAAAACAAACTCTCCTTCTTTCTCCACAAAACTCTCCCGTAACAAAGCCCTGCGTTTGCTTAGAGGCTCTCGCACCAGAGACTGCAACACACACAGACACGCGCACAATTCAATAAAAGAAAACATCACATGCAGAAAGCAAGTTTTCTGAAACATGCAAATGTATTCAAGTATGACTAGTAAGGAGCGGTTATCATGGTCTTACCTCTCCGTTGAGGTACAGCAGGTCAAAGGCGTACACGCACACCTGAACCTTGATCTCAGATGCATCCACATCCTGAAAGAAATAGTTTGTGCTCATGTTATGCCATTTCAGTGCCTATTCATGGATTTATAGATCTCCTACAAAAGGTTTAAATTCAGGCTAGATCAGGATTAAAGTTTGATTTGCTCTCATGATATACATTGCAGCAGTGGGTAGCACAATCGCCTCACAGCAAGAAGGTCGATGGTTCGAGCCCCAGCTGGGTCAGTTGGCATTTCTGGCATTCATGTGGAGTTTAAATGTTCTCCCTGTGTGGGTTTCCTATTGGCGCTCCGGTTTCCCCCACAGTCCAAAGACATGCGCTATAGGTGAATTGGGTAAGCTAAACTGTCTGTAGTGTATGTGTGTGAATGTGTGTGTGGATGTTTCCCAGTTGTGGGTTGCGGCTGGAAGGGGATCCGCTGCATAAAACATATGCTGGATAAGTTGGAGGTTCATTCCGCTGTGGCGACCCCAGATTAATAAAGGGACTAAACCGAAAAGAAAATTAATGAATGAATGAATGAATATACATTGCAGCATCAATTATGTTTCAGTGTCTGAAACAGTTCAATCAAGGATAGTCTCTGTAAACTCTGAAAGCCTGCTCTGATTGGACTAGGCATGGGACGATAACCGCTTTGAAGGTATACCGGGGTTTGGAAAGTCAAGGTTTTAAAACAGTCAACATTTTCTGTTATAAAATGTTCTGTTATAACGTTCCTAAGGTGTGTGTTAGATTCTTTTTTTGTTTACTTTATTTATTTATTTTTTTCCGTTTTTTAGGACAACAGTATCTCCAGCAGAAAAGATCATCAAATATGCCGTTGTAAATTGTAAAGAAATACGTGTACTTGAAACTAATGAGGACAGCAGAAGGCCAATCATTTATTTGAAACATTTAGTCTGTTTACTGCTCCAAAATATTTTAAATGTTACTTAAAATAAAATATATTGTGTTCAAAAGGAAAAAAAAAAAGCTTTAGTTTTTTTACCCAGACATTTATAAAGAATATATTTAGAGCAGTGATCACAATACCGTGAAACTTTTATCAAAGGTTATCATACTGTCAGAATTTTTTACCAGCCCATGCCTAGATTAGACATGGGGCCAAGAGAAACAAAGGAGCAGATTTTTAAAATAAAACATGCTTTTACCTGTTATTCTTGTCATACTGCTATAACCAGTAGGATGTAATGGTTAACTGTGAGAATTCATCAAATAATGAAATAAATAGGGATGTAACGATTCACTGTGAGACCAAAAATTGAAAATCGATTCAAATTGGTAGAAATGTTGAAAGAATCGCGATACATGTTTTGAACAGAGAGAGTGCTGCGTTTACTAACTTTACCAGCTGTGCAAACTCACTTTACCAGCACATCAGCGGCGAGCTGAGGTGGGGAGGCAGAGTGAAATGACAGCGAAAATGCAACAGACAAAACACAAACTGTGTGCAAATACTGCAAAAAGACGTTCATTTACAATAACAGAAGAACGAATATGATGAAGCACAATGAAAAGCTACAGTCACAGACATCTATACACAAAATGCTATTAATAGGCCAAACCACACGGAGCAGAGAATTGGCAACTCCGCTTGCTCCAAAGACTGCAAGCGCTACGAAGATCACACGGTGCATTAGTGTTTTCAGAACGAAAGTGTGAAGATGTTTTTCAGCCCGAAGCCACCTCTCCACTGCACACGACATTCGGACACGACTATCGGAATATGCTCCCTTGTGGCAGTCGCATAGAATTTTCAGTGTTATCGTGCACCATGGGAAGCTGATTCTCGCGGTGGTGTCCGAAATAAAGAGCCTTTATTCTCCATGCGTTCACCATGGTTGAATGAATGAATTAATAAACACTAAAAACTCATTATAGATTGCTAAAAATTTTAGAGGGATAGTGGAGACAAGATGAAAAATAATATTTTTATTAGTCATTTATGAATAGTAATGTTTTTAAATATAGAACATTTTTCAGATAAATTTTTTTTTAACTCCCATTTCTCATCTCGCATGCATGGACCTGCTTGGACACTGGAATACATCACATCCGGTTGGCTGGTCACATACGGTCTAGTCGCAGGAGTTCAAATATTTCAACAGATCCGCAGCCCAAATCGAATCTGATTTTTCGCATACAGAGATGATCGGAACTGCACGCAGCTCCCGGACTACTCTCCATTGGAAATGAATGACTTCCGGTCTGTCACTTGTCGTTTGTCATGTGCAGTGGAAAGGCGGCTTGAAAGAGAAAGTTGTGCTGTTACAGAACCAGCTATTAGATTGTTCTTTCCCCGATGTCTTTTTCAATTTAGTTTATGGATCTTTTTGTAATTCGCTTATTATATTATGGGGGCCAGTCCCCAGGAGCAGAGGGGGCTATTGACTACCTCTGTACACCCTGCTCTCTGGTTTAGGAAATGCTTTCCTCTCCACACCAGCCATCTCGGTACACAGTGAAAAAGTTCTTTTCAGCAGCACGGGACATTGTAAATGTGCAAAGACCCCAGCTTATAGCAGAAAGCATAGATATTCTGATATTTCTATTGAAAAAAATATGTATAATCCCAGCAGTCAAAGTTATAGTTTGTTTATATTAAAGTCTTTAGTTTGAATTAACTTATTTTGTTTAGATTTTGCTTTAAAATTTCATTATTGCAGAAAAGATTTTAGTTTGTAAAAAATATATATATTGTGCCACATCTGAGAAAAATTAAAGGGCACTTGTTCATCTGAATTTTGTCTCAAATAATTTTATTTAAAAAATAATTGTGACAATGATCCATCATGAGATTAGTTTTGTGAATCATATTGCATCGTGAGTCAGGTGAATAGTTACATCGCCATAAATAAATAACATTTCCATTAAGCAATGCATGAAAAAACTCACAAACATTTTTCATTAACTTGAACATGTTATCCTGCAACTAGGCATGGGATGATAAACGCTTTGAAGGTATACTATGGTTTGGAAAAGTCAAGGTTTTAAAACCAACTCAAAAGTTTCTGTAATACCGTTCCTAAGGTATGTGTACGTTTTTTTATTTACATTTTTCATTTTTATTTTTTTTAAAGTTTTTTAGCACAACAATATCTACAGCAGAAAAGATATCCAAATATGCCGTTTTAAATTGTAAAATTAAATCTGTTTTAGAAACAAATGAAGACAGAAGTCAATAATTCATTTAGCCAGACATGTTTACTGCTCCAAAATATTTAAAATGTTTCTCAAAATTAGATATATTGTGTTCAAATGGGAATAAAGTTTTTTTTTAATCTAGACATTTAAAAAGAATATATATTAGAGCAGTACTCACAATACCGTGAAACTGTGATATTTTTATCCAATATATATTATACCATCAGAATCTTATACCGGCCCATACCTACCTGCAACTATCTGAATGCATTTAATTATAATTACTATTAATATAAATCACTAAAACTTATTGTCAGTTTATCCAGAATTGTGCGCTTGAATTCAAAGGTGACTGCTTTTGTGAGATGCCTGTTTCTCATTTTAACTTTATTTGGTGCATTGCCGTAAGACTTAAGGAAATAATCCCTTAAAAACCAGTAAGTGTTCAATATAGTCAATAGGTACAGGTTTCCTACATTATTCAAAATATTTTCTTAGTCATTCATTCATTTTCCTTTAGCTTAGTCCGTTATTTATCAGGAGTCGCCACAGCGGAATGAACTGCCTACTATTTCAGCAAACGTTTTACGCAGCGGATGCCTATCCAGACACAATCCAGTACTGGGAAACACCCATTCACTCATTAACAAACAAACACACACACTATGGCCAATTCAGTTCATCCAATTTACTTATAGTGTATGTCTTTGGACTGTGGGAGAAACAGGAGCACCCAGAGGAAACCCACATGAACAGGCAAAGTCCATGCAGAAATGCAGAAAACTGGCCCAGCTGGGACTCGAACCAGCAACCTTCTTGCTGTGAGGCGACAGTGCTAACCACTGAGCCACCGTGCCACCTATTTTCTTTTGTTTTAGACAGAAAAAAAAAAATCGAACTGGTTTGGAATAAGTCAAAGTTGAGTAAACGCTAACACAATTTTTGGATAAACTATCCCTTTGAGTAATGAATGCAAATTAAAGTAGTGTTTAAAAAGTTGCAAATGTGATCTTTTTCTATATTCAAACTGATTAAATGTATCTTAATTTGTTCCTCTCACCTTCCTCTTCCTTGTGGTGAGGACCTGAAACGGCTGGATCTGTTTCTTTTCTCTGTCCCAAGCCACTGCCTCTGAATCCAGAACACAGGACCGTACGCTCTCTCTCTTCACCTGCAAGAGAGACCGAGAAAAAAAGGCAAGAACATTTATTAAATCTGCCATCAACCTGAATAAACTGGATCATCGACACTGAGCACAGCCTCACCTCATCTCAGTCATAACATCTTAAAATTACTTGTTTATAAGGTCACCTGAGCTTTAAACACTGCCACTTCACCTGCGCATTACACACCGAGACCCTCAGGCTGTGTGACATTTACAATTCAGAAGATGCTACAAGTGCATATTGAGTCTGTGAGAGCTGCAGCAGAATGTATGGAGAGGTTTTGTCAATGTTTGTAACACTCTCACACAATTAACCACATTCACACAGTCTGTGTATAATGGGACTGACAACTGAATTTAATAACAGGTTTGACTGAGTAGCCTGAATGCAATCTGTAGGAATAAATAGCAGCAAGTCAAACCACTCCATTCTCACAACAGCTGTAAATACAACCAGTAACCACAATGACAAAGGGTTTTCACATCGAACAGGTATTTGCTTCTAAAAACGCGAGATGCGGCACTCAGGAATGAGTTTCAGCGTGTATACAGGGATCAGACAGTAAAATTCAATACCTTTTAAGACTCTTTCCATACATTTTAGGACCTCATAACCACTTTCAACCAAGTTTCAACAAAAGATGGCTTTGGTTCATATAGCTAATATTACCCTTCATGACGACTGTTTTTATAACTCAATTCGTTTTTTTGAGTGTTTTTTTTTTTTTAAGTCTGCATAATTAAGGGCGTGGCCACTTGAGTGACAGCTAAGTCTCGCTGCTTACTGATTCCGGCTGATTAACTCGGCATATACACCGTATTTTTGTTTTGTTTAATGTTTCTTTACACAGTCAATTGCCTTTTGGTTTTACTTAAGATCATTTATCATTTATAATTTTCTTTAGACATGTAAATCACTCCAGAATCTGACAGATTGATTAGCTGTAGACTCTAGAACAGTCATCTGAAACGTTGTCATACAGTGTTATGCCTGGATTTCATAAATAGCCTTGCATTTACTAACACAGACTATATTTGAAATACTTGGATGTAATTTGTGTTTTCCTCCATTAGAAAAACGTCATAAGAACAATGTTTAGAGTCTCAATTTATTACAACAGTGTTTTTAAAAGTATAAACACTTTATTGATATAGTGTACAACCAAGCACATGTGGTCAGAACACGAATGAGTCGCAGGTAATGAATTATTAAGCATTTCTCCCAAAGAAAAGCCCATCCAAGCAAAATGCTAGCAGGCGTCTGTAACTCTGCTCACGCTCTGCCTCTTTGCCTTTGTTTGGTATCCCACGGTCAGTGCGATGACACACGAACAAAATGGTGACGGTTGGCCACGCCTACGTGTAGCTTCTTTTGCATTACTCAGAAACCTATGGGTGACGTCATAGATACTACATCCATATCCAGGGTTTTATTTATGTCCTAAACTACACAGCATCCCAATATTCACAGATTAAATTCAGGCAAATTCAGCATCCAGCTGTACATTGTACAATAATAAAAAAAAAAAACATACAAAATTGCATACCTTTTAAAATAGTTTAATAAAATGTAATTTAATTAAAATAATTTACAAATTTTCATAGGCCTTAAAGGGCACCTATTATGAAAATCAACTTTTGTAAGCTGTTTGGACAGAACTGTATGTATAGTGTGTCCACTGTCTTATTGGAGCAATATAAACCCAATAAGTCTCTCTTTTTAAATTTCCTGACGTTAAATTAGGACCCACATCTCAGTGATTTTGAGGCCCACCGCAACAAGACATAAGAGTTTGGTTTTCCCCACTTAGTGAATTGACTGACAGGTTTCTAAAATAACATGTTTACACGTTTACAGAACATTTTTGTAGCCAATAAACTGGGATTAAAAAATTAGTTACAACTCGCTGTGATTTTTATAAGTTATATACATTTGAAATGCTTTTAAAACAGAGCATGTTTGTAATAATGACAGTAAAATCGCTATGTCATTCTTAACCGCTATAATCACCACGGCTAGGTGTAAGATAGGTGTAAGGTGTAAGACGGTATAAGATAACTTTTTTTTGAAAGATTTAAAATATTTTGGAGCAGTAAACATGTCAGGCTAAATAATTCAAATAAATCATTGACTCCTGCTGTCTTCATTTGTTTCAAAAACACAGATTTCTTTACAATTTAAAACAGCATCTTTCGATTTTTTTTCTGCTGGAGATACTGTTGCCCAAAAAAAAAAAAAAAGTAAATTGTACACATACCTTAGGAACATTACAGAAAATCTTGGTGGTTTTAAAACCTTGACTTTTCTAAACCGTGGTATACCTTGAAAACAGTTATCGTCCTATGTCTAACCACGGCAGCATAGTGTCAATAAACGTGCATAAGTGTGTGTGTTTCTGCATATGGCATTTGTGTGGGACTCATCATTTCAGAAAGGCTTGAATAAACCACCACAAACACATCAAAATAAACTTGTTATTTTTGACTGAGCTGTCTTTCAGCTTCATCCAAGTATGTCTCTATCACTGACAGCTGTTTATCTGATGTAACGCATGATGTGAAGCAGACACGCACATGGGAACGGTGGGCAGAGAGAAGCAGCTCATTTGCATTTAAAACCACAGGCTACAAAAACAGCTACAATGTATTCAGACACTAAAATGGGCAGATTCTGGAGGCTATAATAAATTATCCGATGGGTATTTTGGGCTGAAACTTTACAGACACATTCCAGAGACACCAAAAGCTTATCTTACATCTTGTAAAAGGGGTAAAATAGGTGCCATTTAAATTTCTTTACATTGCTTCATTAACTTCAAGACTCAGCGGACACCCCGAGTTTACAAAAACCCGATATTTTGCAAGTCATCTAATAATGACAATAACGATCCAATTAGAAATAGGAAAACAATACGTTATAAGCTATTGAAGATACATCATATAAGGATGCCACCATGAGCCCCTCCCCCGCAATGATATAATGGTAAATAAAACAGTTTTCTTGCCAACTTTCTACTATAAACAAAAGCTTGCAATGGTTGCCCCGCCTCCAAGCTCTTCTGATTGGTCCACTGCTTTTGGACCTGACAGTGATGAGCAGTGCTGCATGTAAAAGCTGATCTTTTAACTTAACATGGTGTCTAAAAAACACTGTGCTTCAGAAGACGTGAGCGTAATGGCTAAAATAAAGTGTGTTTACGTGGAAAAACAATAGAAAAGTAGTTAATAGGAGATCAAAAATGGATTCTGTGTCAATGGCCCCAAAGGCTGAAAAAATGTTTGTAGTTTGGAACTTACATTTTTTTGTTTATTTTAGGTTTGCATAGCTTCTTTTATAGTGTATATATTTGCAATAGAACTTGTTGAGAGCTTAGCTGATGCCACTTTTTTCAGTTGAGAACTCACTAAAGCTTATAAAATGTGTATAGGAGTCAAAACATCACCCAGCACCTGGAATTCTTTTCTTTCATACTCTCATTCATCATGCTGCAAAGAGAAGGGGTTCGATACTGTATTGAACTCTAATGGGCAACATCACAACTACAGCAGGAAAAAAAAAAAAACATATGCTAGAGCGTTCAGTCCTTTTAATGTTTGCATCATGTCTTGTTTTTGGTCCATTCTTTTTATATTTCAGTCAAACAACACCAGAGTTTGTTTGGAAGCTAACCAAGGCCTTGCTTTTGATCAAGACCGAGGTCCTGCTGTGCAACAAGGTTTGGATTAAAGCATTAACAGTTGTTCAAATGAACCACACAAACAGAACAATCACACCAGAACATGATTCGAACCAAATCTGCCAGGTGTGAAAACACTCTAATGGTGTGTATAAACACTCTAATCCCTTTTCACGGAGCAGTACAGTTTGATATACATTTATTTTCATGCCCACTTTCCATGGTACCAAAATAGCCAATGTACCACTTTTTTGGCACTCTTTTAAGAATACCTAGCACAACAGAACAATACCAAAGGGTGGAGATCGACTCACTGCTGCACTCTATTAGTTTACAGAGAAAATCACCAGCACAAGCAACAAGACAAGGGAATGCAATCACAAAAAGCACTTTTTAAATAAACAACCAAAACACAACATCGTAATCATTCATTAACAATACAACAATTGATGTTTTCTTGGGACAAATAGCCGCACACAAACCAGCAAGAACATGATCTGATGCATGTACTCTATTGTTGTTTACTAGGTTATTCGCATGTCAAGTCTAAACGAGTCACCATTTGGTATCACTTTATTTTCCATGTTCCCCTAGGGCTGCACAATATCTCGTTTCAGTATTGTTATCACAATGTGCACATTCACAATAGTTGCATTGCAGAATATGCAATGTTGAGTCTGAATTAAAGTTGACCAGGAGCTACAGAACACGTAATTTGTAGCATCACTGCTATGTTTAACCATGAGAGTGAAACTTTATCAATTGTATGTGTTTTATGGCCTGCATTTCAAGAGGGTTTAAACTTACAATGTTTAAGAGTATAACAAATATTAATTGTATTTAATTATTTATACAGAATTTATATGATTTATGCAAAAAAAAAAAAAAAGCTTTTCTTAGAATCTTTGACAGATAATTTAGATTGTTTAAAGGAAAGACTCTCAATTTTCACGTATTTCTTTTATAGGTGAAAACAAAACAATACTTTTACTTGATCTACAAGATGTTTTGATATTTAGACTAGAAATGAGTCAAAGCAAAGAAAAGCATTTTTTGCATTGTGATTATTCAATTTTTGTACATGAATACTGTTCAGACTCTGCATAAAATTGTCAAATAGAGCTATTCAAACAATCTTGTGAAACTTTATTCATATTGCAATATATACAAATCGTAGAAAAATTTAATATTGTAAGATCAGATTTTTCCAATATCATGTAGGACTAATGGTCCCCATTACACATTTTGTTGACTAAGTTACACTGCAAATAAATGTCAACTGATTTTCATAATATCTGCTCACACTGCTTAACCAAAACACAATTAACTGACTATAAGAAATTTCGTACATATCAACTTATACCAACCCAAACTCCAAACAGTCTACTTGCTGTATATTCTAACGAGAGTTAGATGGCATGTAGCAGTAACGTAAATTAAATTCAACAAAATGCACTGAAGGGACCATCAAAATAAAGTGATACCCTACATTGGCCAATGAGCCAACTTTATGGCATACATCAAGCCTACCATGCAAGTGTACTGGCAGTGGAAATGCAAGCTTCATCAAGGTGACTGAAAAGAACCATGCTGTACTATACTAAACTATACCGCTCAATGAAAAAGAGGCATAAAATAAACGAAAGAAATAAAGCCTGTTCACTCCAAAAACACCCATTGCTGTTATCGTTGTGGTGCTCTGCTATTCTATCATTGTTAAACCTCTTTTAGAGGTGTATTATCCTCACTGACAAAACAGGTAATTTGGCACCACAATTACATAATTTTAAACAATATAACTTTAATTCAGAATTGTCTTTTTTTGCCAGACTGATAAACGGATAGACACAGAGCCCATCAGATTCTCATCTAAAGAGGATTTTTAAAACCATTTTAATAATTGTTTTAGTGTTTCTGGAACTCCGTTGTCAGGGCAACAAAGTTGTACAATAGGATATAATTTTACACAGAAGAGGATAGAAAGCAATTTTCCGACTAAAGTCACCATGACACAAACTATTTCTGTTCTGTGAATATTCTAGTGAAATGGAGAATTTTAACATTGGTCATAATGTAAGAGAAAGGTGGAAATTACATATTGCGTCAATCATCATCATGCTACCGATCACACTGCTGCCTGAGCTTCTATTAAATCAGAAAAATCTGTTAATTAAATGAATATTCAACATCACTCAAAGTCAATTCAATTATGTACAATTAAGCACTAGTTTGTACATTAAATGTGTAACTTTTTAAAGGGATAGTTCACACAAAAATGAAAATTGTATCATTCTCACAGTTTACGTTAGGGGCTACACAATATTGGGGGGGGTGGGGGTTGGGGAACCCAGACATGTACATTCAATAATGTTAAAGAGGTTAAATATGTATTAATTAGATTTATTAGACCTTACCATTTTGTTGGAGTGCAGTGAGTGCACTATTCTGTGCTTCTGAATGGCTGTATTTATAGTCACATTTCATCTGGTGCAAACAGCCAAATTGCTGTAATTTTGTTTGTCTATGATATACAGCTGAAGAACTATTAGCCCTCCTGAATTATTACATGATGAGTACATAATATTTTACTAGATATTTTTGAAGACACTTTTATACAGCTTAAAGTGACATTTAAAGGCTTAACTAGGTTAATTAGGCTAACTAGGCAGGATAGGGTAAATAGTCAAGTTATTGTACAACGATGGTTTGTTCTGCAGACTATCGAAAAAATATATAGCTTAAAGGGGCTAATAGTTTTGACCTTAAAATGGTTTTTAAAAACTAAAAACTGCTTTTATTCTAGCTGAAATAAAACAAACAAGACTTTCTCCAGAAGAAAAAAATATTATCAGACATACTGTGAAAATGTCCTTGCTCTGTTAAACATCATTTGGAAAATATTTTAAAAAGACAAAAAAAATTCAAAGGGGGTATGATAATTTTGATTTCAACTGTATATTGTGGTATGAATATAGTTCACAACATTGACTTCTAACTCTATTTGGAAATAATTCATAGTTTTAGATGATTGAGATAATGTTATAGATAAATTAATCATGCATAAAATATGTAAAAAACAACAACAACAACAAAACAGTACAACTATAGATGAATACAATGAACAAAGATACAAATTAAATAAACCAGGTTTTATGGTTGTCTGTGGAATTTAACAGTATTCAGATACAGAAATTCAATAATCGTATGTAAAATAACACTGTATAGTCTTCATCGTACAGATAATTAAACGCGAATACGATTTAAAGTAAATTTAAACCAAGAAGCTATGAAGTTTGAAGCTTTGCCAAATCTTAGTCACTGGTCTTAAAAGTACATTCAAATAACAATATTTCTCTGAACTGTGTTTTCTGGTTCATTATAATCCCAACTCAACATTGCAGATCCTGCGATGTGACTATTGCAGATTCGTACATTGCGATATCGATGCTGAAACGATATTGTGCAGCCCTACTTTACATGTTTACCCTTTCAAAGTATTTGTTTTTCCTACTATAAAAAGTAAAGTTACAGTTTTCCAGCATTCTTCAAAATATCTTCTTTTGTGTTATAATAATGAATAGATTTTCATTTCTGAGTGAACCGTCCCTTTAACAGCTTTTCCATTTTTAGCCCTTTAAAACACAACTGACAGCTGCTGAGTGAACATATTCATTTCCTAAGAGACATCTTGTTCATGACTTCAGACAGTTTTGATACTTGTACAATAATTTGATACTTGTACAATAATGAGATTTTGCATTGAATATCAGACAACTGAGAAAAGGGAATGGAAAAGGGAGATATTAAGGTGCTGAGATTGTATATGGACACTGATAAGCAAAACAACAGCGTTTCCATTGATTTATCTGCGCGTGAGCTGGTGTCATTCATCAAATCTTTTCTTTGCTTTAGGGCTTGAATCCATTATTGCTTTCTTGTGAGAAGAACAGAGCAGTATGACAGAGGACAAACTTGAAAAAGAGAGAGAAAGAGACAGCTATATAGAGAAAGAGAGAGTCTGTGAGAAAGACTCTTTACACCGTGTCCTAACCAGGTGGGATCGCAAACATGTTAGTATCTGGAAAACATGACGCCAATTGCTTGGTTATCCATTTTGGTCATGTCATGTTGAGTTCCTTCGCCCACTGTGAAATCTCATACGAGGAAATCCCAAAACTGCTGCATATTCAACATCACGCTCTGACTGGCAGTGGTTTTCTCTTAATAAAGGCGAGAATACACAATTCGGCCCTCAATTTACAAGAAAATGAAGCTGATGCTGGTTGTTAAATGACAAAGCTGACAGATTTACTACCCAATATTTCATTTTAATATTGATATTGGAAAAATCTACGATATTTTATTTTTCTGCAATAAATATACGAATACAGTTTTACCAGATGTTTTGAATAATTCAATTTTTCTGCAGTGTCTATTAGTATTCAGGTACAGAAACTGAATAATCACAATGCAAAAAAAATGCTATTGTTAGCTTTTGTTTTGGTTCTAGTCCAAATATCTAAACATTCTTCAATCAAGTAAAAATATTTAGTTTTTACTTTAAGTAATAGGTCAAAATTAAGTTGAACTTAAAACAAGTTAAATAATCTGCAAATGGGTTAAGTAAAATTATGTTTTTGGTTTGAAATTTCGATTTTTGGACTAGAAACAAAAGAAAAAGTCTCAAAAATAAGTTAAACTCGATGCGATGACACTATTGTGAATGTGAACATTGCAATTTCGATGCTGAAACGATATATTGTGCAGCACTGATTTCATTTATTTTGCATCTCATAACAATGAGTTGCATTTTTGAGTTGGTAAATGAATGAAACTTCAGTAGTTAAAAAAACTCTGCATTTAACGATGCAGGTGTCTGTGGTCTGCACTGACTCAGTAGGTGCAGAGTGTCAAACAGCCGTGTGTGTGGACTATCCTGTCTCAAAAAATCATTGTATTTATACATAATAGTTCAATTAAGGTGTTTACATGTCTCTATTACACTTTAATAATACGACTAAAATCGGCATACTCCACACAAATTCATAAAAAAATAAATAAATTAAAAAAGTAGCTGTCATTAGCTGCATTTCCACTGTCGGGCCATTGCAAACCAGGGCTTTTATCGGGCCGTGCCAAACCAATAGCCCGGGAGCATGAGCAGTGAGGCCGAAATCATGTAACATTTCCACTTTCGGGGTAGCAGATCACAGCATGCCAAATAAACCCTGCCCCCAGAACATCCCACAAATCAAACGCCACACAACCTGCCCACTTCAGCGGGGATCAGGCAGGCAGATAAAGCACACCATCGCATCATCACGAAACAATTAAAATGAAAACAACTGAAGCAAACTATACGCATAGGCCTATGTATTTTCATTCATTATATTGGTTTACTCGACTGTTGGCATCATGCATCGAGTGGTTTCGCCACTAACAGAGGGATGACCCAGCGCACAACCCATAATATATAAACCACAGAAATTTTCCGGTAATAACTATGTATAACTATGTATACATATAAAATGTATTTTATAACACCCTTGTTTTGATAGACGCCGTCAAACATTCAGCCCAAATTCTCCAGAGAAACCCAAAACATATTAATTTTTCCCTAGGCTATATGACACTTAATAGGTAATTACCCTTTATTTAAAAGAATAATTTAAGAGTGCATATTATTCGGTTATCTTAAGTAAAGGAAGCCGTTAAGTGTTTTAGAACATAAGAGCAAAAAATAAAATATATTCTATAGCCTATATTTTGTAGCCTACATTTGCAGTTTTCCCAATCTGTTGTAAAGCAGTGCTGCAGGACTGGATGACAGAAAAGAAGGTAGTTTCTGATGGTTTCACTCACCAAAAACTTGCATGATTTGATTAATATAATCGTATTCAAATGCTTTATAAATAAAATTTCAAGACTCCTCCATTGTTTGTTTTTAGAAAAATCTCTAATCTTTTTTCAGATAAAATTTAAGTTTAAAATGGCTTGAAACGGTGTCATTTATTTGTATGGTATACACCTAAATTGTTTTAGCTTTTGTTTGTTTTAAATTGGTTTATTTAATTAGTTTTATTATATCCGATATTTGTAATTCTTTAAATGATTTCAGTAGCCTATTTTGTCTAGATCTATGACACTACAAAAGTGGACACGTAATTTGTAAAACTATTTCTTCTGTTGTATCCATATTTTTTGTATTATCTCCAAAATAAATAAATAAAGGAAGAAAGGAAGAATTAAACCCAGAAACATGAAACATTAAGGACGCAGCAATGAAATATCACTTATTACATTAAAACTACTTCATTGTTTGATGCAACACCCTTAGGCTACATTTAAAAGAGAACCATAAGGGTGATCATAAGCAAAAGGACCCCTAGCCTATAAGGTGTTTTATGGAATAGCCTAATTTAAACCCACCAGCTATACGTTTCACTTTCCCTTCTTTTAAATTTATTTTTGGTGCATGTAACCCTGTGCGATCGGAAAACTAGTGTAATGGCACCACACCATCTTTACCAGACTTGGGCAAACTCCGCCTCTCCTTTCACTCTGCCCCGAAGCCCCAGCTGACATTCTTTGGGGCCCAAGGTATTCGGTGGGCCGAAAAAGGCCAGCAGCTGGCCCTGAGGAAGCACTCCTTTAAGCGCGATATTGGAAACGTGGCTATTTAGGCCCTACTACAGTCACAGTTTGCAAACTTTCGTAACTGGTGGCACTACCGATCTGACTGATTAGTGTGACCATGTGTGTTGTGCATGAAAAGCATTACAAGCCAAACAGAAAAAAACAGCAGAACTAATTATAATAGTCCATGTGTACTTGCTGACAGATCTTGATTAAAAAGCACTTTCAGATCCAGTGAGCAGCATTTAAATTTGTGATATGCAATATAAATTATTTAATTAAACTAATGAAATTTTGCTTTCAGGTTTTGTAAATTCAATACTTCATCTTGAACTTAGTTTAGATAGCTACAATGGGGTATATGCACACGGACTTTGAATTTTCAACCAGCCAGCCCCAGGGCTTCCGGTGAGTCTTTCCATTAAAAAATTGCAACATTTAAGGTCCGATTTCTTACAAAATCAGTGATCTTCATTGCCTGATACATATACGATATAAAGTGGGTCTCAGACCAGATAAGAAGCACTCCATTAAATTCCATGTTCCCCCACCATGTATTAAAAACATGACAATTTATGTCACCCTAGTATTTTTAATGGAGTTTCTGCACTAGCCTGCTGGTACTGATGGTTCAAGTGGTTACACAGTCTTTCATCTCGTTTTACGCTTGAACAACTAAACGAATGCTCAAGTCTATTTAACTTATTGTACTTTGCAATTAGATTAACATTACAACATTATTGCTCTAAAAGGAACCTTATGAAATTGAAAAGTCACATTACCAATTCACTGGAATTTTATTATTGGCTGAATAACATTAGCTGAGCATAGGGCTGGACGATAAAATCGATATTGTTATTTATTGACCAAACACCACTGTCAATATCAATAAAAAAAAAAGCTTGGTGTGAAGCGCTATAGTTTTATTAAAATGTGGCTGCTAAATGCGCGCCTTGAAGAAATGCCAATAAGCTTAGAGTGTAAGTTGCACAAAGCATACATTGTGTGCAAGCAACGCGCACATGACGCATGTGCATTTTCCAGGTACACCTAGATGGAAAAACCATCTAAATTTTTCTGAATGCCCTGAGCGCATCACGATTCATGCAAGTAGAACTAACCTATCTGCTTCACACTTTGTATGCAATATAAAATTTCAGTAATAATGGCAGACTACTTACCTCAGTGCTTACCTCAATGCAGTACTGCAGTGCTTTTTATTTTTCTCTACAAACTTGCATCAGTTTGTCCGTTTATCATCTTTAAAAAAAAACTAATTTTATGGTCGCCTAGTTACAAGAGACGATAGGGGAGCATGAACACAAAGCGCATTGTAAATGGTGAAGAAAACCACATGCTTGCACTTGTCACCTCAGGTCGAAATATCAACACGTGAAAACGAGTGTGGTGGCTAGCAGCAGTTAGAAGATTGTAAATAAAAAGGATGCAAGGATGTCGCAAGATTGGCTTTTTGGTTTCTTTTCTTGTGCATCACAGCAACTAGCTCCTCAAAGATTTTTTTCAGCAAAGAGGGTAATGTGGTCATTCAACTTCACAATTTGTAATTTTCAGTGTGTATTTGAATAATGATGGTTGATTCCTTTACTTGAAAGCTCAGATTTGATTATCATAATTTGTGTTGTTGACAGTTTGAGGTTTACCGTCTCATTATTATTCACACCTTACAGATGTTGATCCTTAAAGTACCTTAAAGTTTGCTTTGATTGTTCAGTATTTACACTTTTTATTCATCAAGTTTAAGAGTCTCTTGAACTCTTATGTTTATTTTATGATAAAGAGATTAGATATTTTGTTTAAATATTTTTGTTTTTGACTATTAAAACTATTTGGCTTAGTAATGTTGGTAAATTAAAATAAAGTGGTTAAATAACAAAAAAAAATCCTAATATTCCTAAACGGATTGTTAAAAAAAAAAAAAATTCAATAATTATCGATAAGGAATGATATGAAACATGATATCGTGATAATTAGCTGTGTATATACCCTGTTGCAACATTTAGTTTTCATTAAGGTTTTTTCCAAAAATTTCATATAATAAATTAACATGACTAAAACAATCATTCTGCCAGAACCTCTAAGGCTAAGGTTTCATTGCGAAAGCAATTAACTGGGCTTCAGTGAGCATGTCACACTGAGGCTTAGGCGGTCCAAGACTGCCAATTTTGCCCTATGATGGAATCTTTTATTATCCCAGAAATTACACTGTAAAATTGTGGCAAAAATGGCACAGCATGTGCCCTGCATTAGACACAGAGACCTGCTTGCGCATCCATCAGAAATCTATTTCTATCCCTCTGGTTTGCATTACCTGTGGGATTCGTGAGATAATATCAGGGTATTTGCTTGTGTTGTCCTCTTGGTTTCTGCTGAAAATGTGCACCTCTCCGTTCTCAAGAATATGGATCTGTTAAATGCAAAGAAAAAAACAATTAATTCAATCAATGACATTGCTATGGAAACAAAAAAGGTCACTTTTAGGACTGAGGCTCCACCTTGTGGAATAAGATTAAAATTGCACACCTGGGCTCTCTCTCCATCATATTTGTACTCGCAGGTGAAGGAGGCTTCATCGAAACGTTTCATTACCTCTCCAACACCTTTAGTTGGATGAGCTAACATGGGTCGCAGGGGAACCCCTATAAAACACAACACAGTTTCATTTCTAACAACACAGTTCAGTCCATTTCTAAAGTACATTTTTCATTGGATGGTGGGAGAACTGAGCAAGCTGCGAATGGTCAGTACCTGGAGTGAGCTTGCAGTGATTGGGCAGTTCATCAATCCCCTCCTTCAGCAATACAGGAATGATTGCGTCATAATTTGGCATCTCACTAATATGAGAGAAAGCACAGAAATCATTATTTGCATGCATTGAGGTAATAAAGCAACTGCAACACCTGTCCAATTTGTTAAAATCAGGCTTCCTGTAGGGTACAAATTATGCTAATACTCATTAAAAAGCACTTGTTATGCAGGGGACACCTGTAGTCGTAATTGAAATATTGTTTGTAGTGTACAGATAATTATCCCTCACAGCAGCGGTTGGTGTTTGACAATCAGGTTGTGCTTTTGATTGCGTATATTTACCTAACGCTAGCCAACCAGGCTGGACATTAAAAAAAAATCTTTCTATTTTCAGCCTTTCAACAATAATCAGTGTTAAAACCTTAATAACGATAGCTTTCCACAAAATGCATGATGCAATTTTTACATAAGAATATTCTAGCAACACAAACATTTTCACAATAATGAATCAGACTTGCAAAATATATTGCTAATGAGCTCCAAAACCAGAGACCCTATTAAAATATCTTACCAACTAAGAGCTGCAAACCAAGGATTGTCAAACCAATCAACTAAGCTGCTTTTACAAAACACTATTAGCTGAATAAAAGAAAACTATGAGCATAGCCATGTTAATAAATCCAAAAAGTTATTACATATATCTCATTGTTTTGACAAGTGTTTTCTTCCAGTGTCAGAAACATATTAAAAATATCATGATTTATTCGGTCTCTTAATATATTTTTTGTATTGTTAGAGCACACTTTATATTATGAATGAAATGCATGACCCTGTATCAATGTAAGAAATACACATACATGTCTATTTTCAATCTGTAATTTTGGCTCAGTCCCTTTTATCATCAGGGGTCGCCACAGCGGAATGACCTGCCAACTTATCCAGCTTATGTTTTACGCAGCGAATGCCCTTCCAGCTACAACCCAGTACTGGAAAAGATCCATACACACTCATTCACACGCACATACACTACGGCCAATTTAGTTTAATCAGTTCACCTATACTGCATTTCTTTGGACTTGTGGGGGAAACCCACGCCAACATGGGGAGAACATGCAAACTCCACACAGAAATGCCAACTGACCCAGCCGGGAATCAAACCAGCGGCATTTATGCTGTGAGGTGACAGTGCTAACCATCTCTTTTGTTCATCATTACTTCACTTTCTTCAGAAATTCCTCTAATATTATTGGTACTCAATCTTCAATAATGCTGTTTATTTTTAACCAGTGTTTAAAGTTTTTTTCTGCTTCATATTCTTGTAGACATTGTGTTACATTTCCCTCTTTTAGAACTCTTGATGATTAGAAAATCTCAAAATGATTGAAGCACTTGAAACAAAATGCTTTCAAACATTATAAACGCCTTTGATGTCACTTTTGATAAATGTAATGTGTCCTTGCAGAAAATATGCCTAATAGAAGGATTTCTGGAAGAACATGCATATTATATTCATTATTAGTGGGGGAAATGAGTATTGAACACGTCACCATTTCTCTCAGACAACATATTTATAAAGGTGCCGTTGACTTGAAATTTTCACCAGATGTTGTTAACAACTAAAGAAACCCATATATGCAAAGAAAACAAATGTAATATGTTTACAAATTAATTTATGTGTAATAAAATGAAATGACACAGGAAAAAAAGTATTGAACACATGAAGAAAGAGAGGTGTAGTAAGGCAGTGAAAGCCCAGACAGCAGCTGAAATCTCTCAGTAGTTATTCAGCAACCCTCTGCCCTTCGTCATTGTAAGTGAATATTAGCTGCTTCAGTCTAACATCTACTTTAGCAGGATGATGAAGATGAAACCAGAGTGGACATCTCAGCAAAACAATGATCCAAAACACAGCCAAGGAAACTCGCAAATGCTTTCAGAGAAAGAAAGTCAAGCTGTAGAATGGCCCACCAATCGCCTGACTTGAATCCAATAGAAAATACAAACTAAAGATCAGATTTGATCTTCAAGACCCACAGAACCATCAAGATTTTGACAATATGTTAAAGACAAAAATCACACCTGAGCAATTGATGTGACTTTATCCTCCATATGAGAGGCCTCCTTAAGCTGCCATCACCAAAAGCCTTTTATATAAAGCATGGCTTCCGCTACATTCATTCTTCCATGGCGGGGGGCCACACCAAAATTCATACCGCCACGGCCACATTACAGCACCTCATTCAAAATACTCTGTCATTTTTTTTTTTTAAATAGTGGGTTATAATCGCACCAAAATGTATTAAAAGGTAAGTGAATTATAACAGCGCAAACTTCTGTAACGGTAGTAGTGCTGTGTGGTATTTGTTTAACCCTTTAAGGTGACATACTGACTGACAGGGCTGCGCAATGCCAGCAAACACACTGTATCTTTCAGTTAAAATGAACAGTTTCCATAATTTTACTTTATAGATAAAGGTCTATGGCTCTGCATACAATGACTTTATCTTGCTGGAGTTTATGGCCGTTTCACTTTACTTTAGGATGCTCTGTAGGTCTGTTGGAGACGTTCATAAATATTCCTAGCAAATCTTATAATTGTTGGAGACATACTAGTTACATAAACGCACTAAATCAATCATTCAATCTGCCCAGTTGGTGGAATGAACTCCCTAACTACATCAGAACAGCAGAGTCACTTGCTGTCTTCAAGAAACGACTAAAAACTCAACTATTTAGTCTCCACTTTCCCTCCTAATCTCTAACTGCCTCTCTGGCTATACCACTAACTGTACTCTCTCTCTCTCTCAAAAAAAAAAAAAACATTACTAATGCTTTGCTTCTTAGACTTTACACACCTGAAACTTGTCTATAGCACTTGTTCTATTGCTTCCTTGTCCTCATTTGTAAGTCGCTTTGGATAAAAGCGTCTGCTAAATGACTAAAATGTAAATGTAAATCGCACTTAAGCAGCGTTTATTTGAGATTCCACAAGAAAATCTGCACTTGAGCAGCTTATATTTGAGGGCATGCAAGAAGTTGTGCACGAACAGAGGAAATCGACACACAAGCAAAGAGATTCCCATGCTCGTATTACATAAATGCGATCTCGACTTGTAATACTGCGCTCACGACATTTGTCATTGAAATAACGCCATAGGTAGTTGGTA
The DNA here is from genome assembly GCF_903798145.1 of Danio aesculapii. Taxonomy (NCBI): domain Eukaryota; kingdom Metazoa; phylum Chordata; class Actinopteri; order Cypriniformes; family Danionidae; genus Danio; species Danio aesculapii. Next base: position 44,381,762 of record NC_079436.1, read on the forward strand.
CATCTGTGTAAAAGGTCTGCCGCCACAGCTGGAAAAAAATCAGAGAGGAAACACTGTAAAGTATTAGATGCATTTCAATAGTTCAGTAATTTCTCCTTGTGTCCTTTCATTGACACAACACACATTTTTTTCAGATTTTTTTTTGTTGTGGTTTCCTTTTTATATGTTTGTATTGTTTGTGTTTTTATCAAAATCTGGTTCAATTCTATGTCAACAGCTCCTTTGAAATATTATTCCCAGAAAAAAAAAAAGACTTGTTCAATACTTTTTCCCACACTGTATATCTGTTTACACTCACCAATATGTCTGTTTCAGGATTAGTGCTTTCTCCTCTAGGAACACTCTCCTGTTTTCTGTACTCATTCCTTTCCCTGCATCCAACACAGCTGGTGGGAACTCTGAATAAACACAAGGAAAACATATTAGCACTGCTGAACTAAACGGACACCTAATTAATATTAACATGTTTAAGTGTTATTCATTTTTATTCATCACGGCAGAGAGTAATCTAATTGCAAATGCTGAATGCCTGGAGGTTCTGTCAATGTTGTGATTATGATGCGTGTTAATGCCAGTTTCATTTGGATCGTTTTAAACCTTGGCCTGGAGGCGTCAGACACACAGCCTGACTGAGAGCTGCAAGAACACTCTGCTCAGCCAATCCGATCCGCAGCTTCCCCGCCAACGACCTGTCAATCACAAGGGCAGCCAATCAAATTAACACATTGCATTTGAGCATTAATATTTATATAAATCTGCCACCGTACAGCAGCATAATCAAGGCCAGAAGCACATCATTTAGATTTAGTAAAAAAATAAAATAAACTGTCATCCATAAATTATATTCTGTATTTTTCAGAATGGACTCAACATTTCTGCATGGCTGACCATTTGACAAATTTCAAATGTACAAAGTGAGAGGTGAAATGACGCACCGCACAATGTATCGGGCCTCAGAAAACCGACATGCCACAAACAGGCCTTTAATAATGTCAATCTTCTTATTCATTGCCTGAAAGAGAGGGAGAAAATTATTATTATTAAAATGACTATTTTTTTAATTGAGAACATCAATAACAACAATAAAAATAAAACCGCTCAAATGTAATTTTTTTTATTCGATTAGTATGAGTTTATATAGGTTTGAGTAATATTTTAATACTTGCTTTATGATGACAAAAGTCTTATTTGAATAGCTTGATAATGTACTTTGGACCTTATCAGAAAATACATTTGTTTACAAATTTATTTGTTGTGATTTAAAGGTGCAGTGTGGAATTTTGACACCCAGTGGTTGAACAAGGTATTGCACTGCAGGATCAAAACAAATTTTCACTCGGCTCCTCCTCTAACAGGTCCACGCAAGCGCAGGTTGCCAGATTGATGTGAGTGTGACTATCAAGCCTAAGGGCTGATTTGAACTGATTTCTAACTAAAAGCAACTGCACAAATGAAACAAATTTTCTTTATATTAAAAGGCGTTTTTGTCCCAACCAACACCTGACATTTCTATTTTGGAAAAAGTTTCTATTTCTCACAGGTGAACAACAGGATAAATGACAATGATCACCTCAGGTACACCTCATGTGCTTTATTCAGTGTGAAATGCTAATAATGTTTTGAAAAAGAATGAGTTTGAATGCCATTTTACGTGATATTTAATGCCATATACTGAAAGCAGCAGAAGATTACCTCAGATCTTGAAAATAAAATAAACCGTTTGAAAATGAACTTTAGAACTGTGAAATAATATAAACCAACACATATCAGTGATTCCGTATCTACATTTAATAACGTTAAGAGTTTTATAATGTATTAATTAGATTATAAACCTTACCATTTCGTGAGTGAGTGCATATTCTGTGCTTCTGAATGGCTGTATTTAAATTTCTGTCGTGTTTCGTCTGGTGCAAACAGCTAAATTGCTTAACACTGCGCATCTCGTCACGAAGCGTGTTGTTAGAACACGTGGTTAACAATGTAACCGGCTCACCTAATGTTTACGCTTGTAATATTTATAATCACCACCTCACGTGGAACTGGAATCTGCGTCTCATTTCAGGGCTGCTACTGTCCACCAGAGGTCGCACTTTCGGTCACGGACACGAGAGTCTTCCTGACTGAATGAATGAAATATGTGGTTTTCCAACAAAGCAACCAGGGGTGCTGAAATATAATTGGCTAAAGTGGCATTGGGTGGGTTAAAAGAACCAAAACAAAGACAGCGTTCTAGCACGTAACTCGCATTTTTTTAAGCAGAATGTCTGACTTTAGCATTGTTTTTCAGATAAACAAGAATGTTCACTTAATCACTTGATGTTCACAGCGTTTTTCTTAAATATCTGCAAACATATTACAGTATTTGTACGCTTTAGAAGAGTCAAAAACTAACATACAGCATCTTTAAATGTAGGGTAATTCCTACCAAATACTGATTTCTTAATTTATACAAAGTAAAACGATTAGTAATTTGTTGTCTAAATATGGGGGGAATATATATATATATATATATACACACACACAAAAAAAATCACCTTTTTTGTGACACTTTAATATAAGTAATACTTCAGTGACACTATTAACTACTAGCGTATTACCTGCCTATTATTTATAATTAAGATATTAACTGTTTATTAGTACTTATAAAGCATGATCCTGTTCTACATCCCTAATCTTACCAAATACCTAAACCCAACAACTACTTTATCAAATATTAATAAGCAACTAATTAGTCGTTTATAGGCCTTGTACAATAAAATAAAGTGTACATTTTTTCTTTTTTTTTTTTACACATTTAGGAATTTCATGTACATTTACGCCATGCTATTTCTCTCTTGCACTCACCGAGTTTCCACTCATGTGAGCAATCTCCTTCAGTTTGTTGAAAACACCCCCTGCTGTCAGATGAGCCGGTGCAAACATCATTCTCTGGTTGCTGCGGGAACTTTCAGCAACCAATCCCAGGTCTCCTTTCTCCTGAGCCTCCGCCTTGATTTTGTCTAGTTGTCGCCCTGGTAACAGAAGTCATAAGTACAGGAGTCAGACAAGGAGATGATGAGTGACAATGGACCCTTTTGACATTTCCAGGTTTCTCAGCAGCGGAAGTTGTCATACTTCGATAAACTTAAGAGTGCAGTGAAGGGAGAGTACAACAAATACTATTTTTACAATCCTATTTGCTGAAATAATAAAAGAAAAACTCCACGATGGTGTTAGGAGACTGATGACAGCAGGCATTTCCAAATTTCAAATGCCTCGCACAATCGGTACTTTGTTTTTTGTAATTTATGCAAAGATAATAATACATAAACACACATAAATGTGCACACGTTTTTAAAGAGCCCTTATTATCAGCTTTTGAAAACTAACTTCCATGTAGTGTGCAATACAGCTCTAAGTGAATGAAAACATCCAGCTGAGGTTTAAATCTGAAACTGCATCTTGTTTAAAAATATAGATTTTTTTAATAAAAGATTTGACTTGTTTAAATGATTCTTGTTCATCCAGATCGTTTGCCTATTGCCTATTCAGATCCAGTAAAACGTGAACGCGCCGTTCCCCTTCAAATGCTAGCAGAGTGCGGGTGTGTGTGGGACTGATCATGACTGAAGATGAGTGAAAGTTCTGGTGATTAATGCAATAATTTACCCTGCAATTGGGGATTCGTCAGCCGTTTGTTAAAGGAAGGATCAGAAAAGACTATTGATGTGTGGGACTTTGTCAGAGCTTGACAGGAACTTTACAGTACACAGTTCATGGATCAGTTTCTTCCTCCATTTCACAAGTAACTGAAGTGCGATTAAAATGGTTGCCACCTTGTTTTTTCTAGCTTGCAAATTATGTATTTAATTGTTTTGTTACTTGTAACTTTTTGTGGTATTGTTTTTTGTGATTTTATGTGAAACTTTATGTGCTGCCTGCCATCTTGACCAGGTCTTACTGGAAGAAGAGACAGTACTGTCTCAATGTGATCTCCTGGCTAAATAAAGGAAATAAATAAATAAATAAACCGCTCCACGCTCTTTACATCCAAATATTGTGTCTAAAGCCACAATGAAAATAATATGTGTGTTGCTTTGTTTACAGATTCAAATGCATTTGTGAGCTTGTGATCCTTTTAATGATGCCATTTATTGTTGCTAACTGCCACCGTCTGCTGTTTCTACACACATGCTGTGGTCAAGTTCCAAATTAGTTCAGCTTTTGCCACTGTGTGGATTAATACTGAATGAATGTCATGGTTTTTACTTATTGTTAAGAAGAGAGCGATATGCTGGTGTTAAACTGCTTTAATGCACTCCTGCATTGGGCTCGCACATACACTCGGACTACTTCAACAATGTGGATAAGCCATAGTGGGCATTTATTTCTGTCTCACGCTGAACGCAGTCGACCAATCACAACAGACTGGATTACTGAACCAATCAGCGCATATTAGCATCATGCTAAGGAGGGGTTTGGGAACAAATGAATCCCTGAAAGAATCATATAGGAGCCGTTGGAATAATTAGGTAAAAACAAATCCATATTATAAGACAATGAAAGTGTTTTTTTGACCTTGCACGCATATCAGCCTGTTGTTGGAGACAACCACCCAAAAAAAAGATCTTTTTTATGCATGAGGGCTCTTCAAAAAATATATACATTAAAAACTTTTAAGGATTTAAGTTTATGATGACCATTAAACGTGTCGTTCACATGTCTTGTGAAAAGGGTCCATAGGAAAGACGAATATCTTTACCAGTTGCTTGAGCGACGGCTTTCATCAGTACGGTCTCCCCGATGCCCAACTCCAGACCCTGATACGCAGGGCCCAGCTGATTTAGACACAGGTACACACAACACAGCAGGTCATCTAAACAAACAACAGAGTATGGAGTAAAGAGGCGTTCACAAAAAAGACGATTGCTATAAATTTAAAATTCATAAATTTAAAAATTATATTTGTGTCCACACCAGCAAATGATAATGATCGGTTTACTTTAAATTTTACATTTACTTATTCTATACTTTTGCATTACCCTCTTATAACCAGTAGATAGTCTCAGGGTGCTGTTTTTATTGAATTTGACCAGTAAATCCAGCTCTGGTAATCTATTCAATCAAACAGTGAATTAAGCGATCACAGTCATTGTAGTGGAATAAATAAAAGGTTTTTGGAAACCTGGGGTACTTTTATTTTAAACGTCAAGTTAATCTGCTTCTTAAAGGTGCAGTATGTAAGTTGGATCAAAACAAACGGAAGTGCCATGACATTTATTGCCTTTTACTGAAAGCAGCAGTAGATAGTTCACCTCAGATCTTGAAAATAAAATAAACTGTTTGAAATAAAACTTTACAGATAAACACATATCAGTGATTCAGCATGTACATTTAATAATGTTAACGAGGTTTAATATGTATTAAATAGATTACAAACCTTACCATTTCGTGAGGGAGTGCATATTCTGTGCTTCTGAATGGCTGTATTTAAATTTGTATTGTGTTTCGTCTGGTGCAAACAGTCAAATTGCTTATTACTGCAAATCTCGTCACGTAGCGTGTTGCTAGAACACGCGGTTACAATGTAACCTGCTCACCTAATGTTTACGCTCGTAATATTTATTATTTGCTAATTAATAACCACCTCATGTGGAACTCTGAATATGTCTCATTTCTCAAGTCTGCTACTGTCCACCGGAGGTCGCATTTTGGTCACGGATGCGTGCTTTCAGAGCCTTTCTGAATGAATGAATAAAATACGCGGTTTTCCACCAAGGCAACCTGGGGTGCTGAAATATAATTGGCTAAACTGGCATTGGGCGGGTTAAAAGAACCAAGACAGCGTTCTGGGATGGAAAACACATTTTCAAAGCGGAATATCTGACTTCAGCATTGCTTTTCAGATAAACAAGTATGTTCACTTAGCATGTTTCTTAAATATCTGCAAACATATTATGGTATTTTTATGCTTTAGAAGAGTCAAAAACTTACATACAGCACCATGACGAACTCGTGACGTATGAAATACTGTTTCCGGCTCCAAGCTGCTACTCATTTGAATTGAAAAAATATTCGTTTATGACCACTTTTTAGTCATATCACACATTAAAGTTAATTTTAGACACAATCATGGTGTACACAAGAGTCTCTGGTCTTGCTGCATCACAGACACCAATATTTTAACAATTTATAAAAAAATTTATCACTTTCTGGCCATCTAATATTAGGCATGGATTATATATATGGATATATATATATATATATATATATATATATATATATATATATATATATATATATATATATATATATATATATATATATATATATATATATATATATATATATATATATATATATATATATATATATATATATATATATATATATATATATTGTGATCGTGATTTTCGAAAGTATTACAGTGCTTCAGACATAAATTATTACCATTTATTGAGCCTCCCTGTGCAGTTTGATATAGCGCTTGGCTTGGAAGCCGCTTTGAGACGTCACACTTAACAACCGGATAGCCTGGCTTCCATTCATTTTTTTTATCATTCCTTCTCATGGTATAACCAAATGTTTTCAATATCTTTATCTTTAAATAATCTCTAAAAAGATGGCTTAACATTAAGCAGTGTGCTTCTCCACAATGTCACTTGTATCTTTAAACTCCACGAGCCCTTTTTATTTTAATGTAGACAGAAAGTGATCGCCACAATATTGCTTCTCTCCATCCATAGAATTATAACTGTGATCTGAAGTGTGCTGTTGTTTTACTTTCAGAAACATTTTTCAGAACTCATCCTTTAAAAATTAGATATTCTGATTACATACTAGATTTTTGAAGTGTTTCTTCATTCAGGCAACCCAAGAGAGACATTAAAGAGATAAATTAACCCAAACAATGAAAACCTTAAAATTTTCCTCTCACTCAAGTGGTTTTAAACCTTTCTGAGATTCTCTTTTCTCTTGAACACAAAAGACATTCAACATGTGTTGGAAAATGGTATGAATTCGGTCTTTGTGCTCAAAAGAATGACAACTTTCATTTTCTGGTGAACTATCACCTTTAATTTGTTCAACTATTTTTAACTTGAACAAAAACGAAGTACAACCCTGATACCACATAAACAATGACTACCCATTTAAACCACATGATGTATACTCTCTCACACCACTCACCTGGAGATAGCAGAATTACAGAGCGCAGAAAGTTGGAAAGAGTTTCAATATTTTTCAGTCTAAAGAAAAATAAAAAAGAAATTTTTAAACAAATTTTGATTTATTTTCAAACTCAAACAGATGAAAAATAAAAGGGAGAAACACACAGAACAATACAAAACTTCATACCTTCCAGAATCCTCTTCAATCTTCTCAAAGGTGCGAGCGACAGCCAAATATGGCACTCTGAAAAAGAGATAAAAACAATGAACTTCCATTTTAAAAATAAATAAATAAATTATAAAAAAAAAATAGGAAATCAAACTTTACTGCTTAAGGGGAAAAAGTGTTTTTTTGTACATGCAACAAGCTTTTCCTTAACACTGCAGGGGAAGACAAGACTATAATTAATAGTTTCCATTTAACTACGAAGATTTTTTAGCAATGACATATCGAGCGCTGCAGGGTGACACATTTTTCTGAGAATCTAAAAGTTAATTTTTAGGAACCTTACAGATTTAGTTCATGAAGATGTTCTTCACAAATGAATTTAAAGCCTAAATACCATCTGCTAAAGTAAAAAGTTAGGTACATTGTTAAACTCACGCTCATTACTTCAACATTGATCTTCAAACAAATATTTAATGCTTATTTAAAGTCTATTAGTGGGTAAAAGAATTAGTTTGCACACATGGAGACTAGTGAGCAGATTTTTTGTTCAGCATGATTACATTTATTTTCCTTGAAAATCTCTATAGTACCAATAGAAAGCATATGCAAAACAAAATGTAATCATAGGTTACACATGGTATATGCAGGAATCCTAAAGGTAATTTCAATACCTTTTTAAGACTTTTTAAAGACCTTCTCAGAGTATTTTAAGACCTCAATCGCTACTTCCAGTTCTAATCAGTAAATAATTGTTAATAAACAATTGTAGTTAAATAAATCAATGGAGCACAACCATACAACAGAACTCAGGTAAGCTCAGAAGAAACAAAGCTTGAAAGAATAAATTATGCGGTTGTTTTCAGCGACAGGATTCAGCCACAAACTCGTCTTTCTCCAACTAGGAGTACGCAAACTTTCATTTTCCCATTTTGCCGTCTGTTTCGCTCTATGGTTTCACTACATGTGGAGAGCGTCACACCTCCTACCCGCGTTTGTCGCAAATTACGTGGCAATTACTATTCATGCAAATTACCCTGCCTGAACCAATGACATGGATCAAGCACTCCATTGATAATATTAGGCGGAAAATAAATATATTTATGCTTTTTTGGGAGTCAAAGACTTTGGACAATGCTTGATTGAAATTTAAGACCTTATAAAAATGCAATTAAGACTTTTTAATACCTTTTAAGGGCCTTAATTTTCTCACAATTGATTTATCAACATTTAATACTTTAAGACCCCACGGACACCTTGTTACAGGGTTCATACATATTTCTACTACAAAAATTCTAGGACTTTAAATATTCATGACCTAATGTTTGATGTAATGTCTACGTACACTACATGAAAAAAATGCATGTTCAAATTTATTACAGCATATCAAAAAATGTGGCAATCTGTGTAGTTTTTTTATCTGTAAAAAGCTTTAGAAAGTATCTTGCTGTCTGTGTGAAAATATATAAATATTGAAATATAGAAATGGTAGCTTGTGTTTTCATAAGACTCAAGAATAGTACAAACTAGCTTTTAGCACTCACAGCATCTTAGCCCTGTAGAGATGGTTTCTGGACACCACACTTAAAAATCTTAAATTACGACGAATGCGAGTGAAAGAGAGCCGAAGCTGAAACTGCGAGTTGCTTTTTTACCCCACACAGAGAACGTTACATAAAGAGATGAACATTTTTTTATTTACTCAATATTATCCCCTCAAACATATTCAAGTAGACCGATTTTTGTAAATCAAATTCATTTCCATGACTTTTCCAAAATATTTTGGGTTGGTTTGTTTTTCCAATTTTCTCCAGGCCTGGAAAATGCTTTGTCAAAATTCCATGACATTTCCAGGTTTTCCAGGACTGTATGAACCCTGTGGATATTACTGATTATTTTGTTACAGAATAAAACCTGAAAATATCTAGAGCTTGTGTTAAGCACAGACCAAAAACAAACATTGACATTAGGAATGACTGAAGTCTGTGAAAAATCTAAGATTGTAGTACTCTCTGTTTTATAAATATCGAATAACATGATTTACTTTTGACCCTTTGTCCAGCAGGCATGGTCAATGGGATGATAATGAGCTCTAGAGGGATCATATTGGCTCTGGACTGCAGAATCCACCCTCTTTTCGCTGTGGAAAAAAAAAGTATTTAAAGATTCAAAGATGAATCCAAAATGAGCAATTATTTTACCAAATATTATTCCAAGTCAGTAAAGCATTTGAAATTGTAACCTTTTCTTCTCTTTCTGTTCCGCAACATCAGAAGTCTCTCCATCCTTCTTTTTCTCTCCTTCATTTCGTTCTTCTTTTTCTAGTTTTACTGCAGCCTTTCTGGGAGCTACAAAAAAATAAATAAAAAAATCGAAAGGTAAATAACTGTTCAAATAGGGCTGGGTGATATTGCAAAAAACATTATCACGATATCGTGTTTCAGATCATTCGATATCGATAATTATTTAATATTTTTAACAGTGCATTTAGGAATATTAGGATTTGTTTAACCACTATTTTAATTTACCAACATTACTAAGGCAAATAGTTTTAATAGTCAAGAAAAAAAAATATTTTAACAAAATGTCTCTTCAGAATAAAATAAACATAAACGTTAAAGAGACTCTTGATAAATAAAATGTTACAAAGTGTGTGCAATGGTAAAGCGTAAACACTGAACAATCAAAGCGAACATTAAGGTGTGAATAATAATGATACAGTTAACCTCAAACTCTGTAAAACAAGTTATGATAATCAAATCTGAGTTTTTAAGTAAAGGAACTTACCATCATATTTAAAATACATTTTGAACATTACAAACTTTGAAGTTGAATTTGCACTCACTACTTACTTCTATTTTTTTTTTTTTTTAAATATATTCATTATCTGTTTTTTGTCCTGTCTCTGTAATCCTGTTGCACTGCAGAGGCTCTGTCACGAAAACAAATTCCTCGTATGTGTGAACATACCTGGCAATAAAGCTCTTTCTGATTCTGAATGACTTCATTACCCCCTATTAGGGCTGCAAGATTCTGGCAAAAATGTGAATCACGATTTTTTTTTTTTTTTTTTTGCTTAAAATCAAGATCACAATTTTCTCATTATTCTGTACATGTAAAATAAAGGTTAATATGATTATTTTTAATTAGGATGACAAACGGACAAATCCTTGTCACAGCTCCGATACAAGTTTATTGAGAAAAGTAAAAAGCACTGCAGTGTTTGCATGCGCTGTGTTTGTCAGAGGTAATTAGTCTTCAATTACTGAAAGGTGTATATTCCATGCAAATTGTGAAGCAGATTGAGATTGAGTTCTACTTGCATGAATCGCAGTGCGCTTGCGGCATTCGGAAAAAGTTCCGATGGTTTCAACTAGGTGCGGCTGGAAAATGCCCTCACGCCGCTTGCACAACATGGGCGCGTTGCTCCCAAACACACGTTGTGCAAGTCATGCTCCTCAATTAGTAATGACAAACTTACACCCTAAGCTTATTGGCATTGCTTCCAAGGCATCCGTTCAGCAGCCACATTTTAATAAAACTAAAGCGCTTCATACCAAATATTTTTTTATCGATATTGACATTAGGTGTTCGGTCAATTATTACTGATTGATTTTATTGCCCAGCCCTATGTTCAATTAAAAATTAAATTGCGTAGCTACCCATCGTTGTGCTATAAAATTTTTTTTATAAATAATAAATAAATAAATTACACAGGTTTAGTATGTTGTGAAGGTAAATAAATCAAATAAGTCATTTAATTTGAGTTGTTAACTAAAAAGAAAGAGGAAAACAACAAAAAGGCTCACCAAAAAAGCTGCTGATGGGTTTCTTTTTGGCAGTTTCTCCCTCGTCTGTGTTTTTCTCTTTTTTCACCACTCTTTCAGGACTGCTGCTTTCTTTTCCTTTCTTGTCTGCTATTTTCTCTTTCTTTTCATTCTCACCATTTACTTTTTCCTCGTTTTTATCTTTTTCCTCCTGCTTTTTGTCATTTTTATCTTTCTCCAGCTTTTTGTCATTTTTATTCTTTTCTTTTGTCTCCTTGTTTGCATCTATCTTCTCCTCCTGCTTACTGTCATTTTTATCCTTTTCTTTTGTCTCCTTTTTTGTATTTATTTTCTCCTCCTGCTTATTGTCATTTTTATCCTTTTCCTTTGTCTCATTGTTTGTATTTATCTTCTGCTTTTTGTCATCTTCATCTTTCTCTTTCATCTCACTGTCCACAACTACACTAGTTTTCGCCTTGTCCTCTTCCTCCTCAACTGCAGTCTTTTCATCGGCACTCGTCTCTTCCACCTCCATCATCTCATTCTCTGAATTGAAAAAGGAAAGAGAAAATAATTAGAAATGAGCCAAGATCAAGAAACTACACCAGTGAATAAATATCAGTTCATTTTAACCTGTCTGTTCTGGTGAAGCGTCGACTCGTGCTCTCTTACTCTCCTGTCCTCCATCAACCTCCTTCTCTTCCTCTTTTAGCTCTTCTCCATCACTCCTGCTCTCCAGTTTCCTCTTGGGGAACTGCTTACGGGCTATAAAAAAGGGAGGTTTGAACTCTGCTGCATCATATTTATTCAACACAAGAAGGAACTTACGAAAAACCAACTGCACACAATCAACTACATCATGACCGAGCCTTATGGATTTAGTTGATAATTCAAATTTTTCATCACTAAATGGCCAATAAAGACCAAACTAATCAAATAAAAGAAACTCATCAGGAGATTTTTTTAAACCTCTTGTGAAAATGAACATTATTTTAACAACAGAAAAAAACCCTAAATGATCTATTTATCTTGAAGTTTGAAGACTTTATTACAACATTGATATATATATATATATTTTTTTTTCTAATGTGGGGTATCAACATGAGGCTGTACACATATAGCAGTGCTTCCTACAGGTTTGAAATATACTTGCGGTGGTAGCTGGATAGAAACACACCATTTACCCACATCACATAAATAGTTAACTATATGTGACAAACAAAACATAATTACATTTTTAACAATAATTTTATTTATTATTATACACCATTATACACAGTTTCTTTTAAATGGGTTAAAGTAAAAAAGTCCAATATTTCTTTTATGCTATTCAGGAGCCATGTGCACCCACTGACAGGTAAAATCTGCTTCTCTCTTTCAAGTTCAAAGCTTGAATGCCAAAGCATTAGATATGTATATTAAATAGCCTATATAATATACTGATATCAACAAATTAATAAAATATACAATAAATAAGAAATAAAACACTAATAAGAATAAGAATAAAAAGTAATAAAAACTGAATTTGTCAAAGAATTATAATAACTACAAGATTGAAATGTGTAGATTATTTAAATAAAGCAAATGCGTTGCTTAACCATTACTAATGGTGTAGAAATAGGGCTGGCGATTAATTGAATAGTAATCCAAATAATCATTCAGAACCTATAATTGATCTAATTTTTCCAGGTCAAATTTTTCAATTACTTTCCCTACCGCGTGTGGTCACGTGACCCTACTCTGTTAAGGCTGATTTATACTACTGCGTCGAACACACGGGTATGGTCCGGCATAGCCTTTGAGAGCTCGTATACCTGCGCTACGCAACTTTCAAAAAATGTAATTACATGTCGCACGTTTCTTTGATTCTTTGATTGGCAACTGCACAAGATATTACTTGAGATGGCATATTTTCTATTATGATGTTCAAAAAATAATCATCATAGTGCGTTTCCTTCAATTATTTTGAAATCAAGTAACGAACCCTTCATTCAAAAATCTTCCACTTGTAATATTTAAGAATATTTACTGTACAAAACATGTCAGTGAACTATAAGGCCAAAAAATTAAAATAAATAAAATAATCATTTATTAATCATAATCGAGGTAAAATATTCGATGAATCAAGATTTTGATTTTAAGTCAAATTGCCCAGCCCTACATACATACATTTTGCAGCCAGTTTAGACCAGTCAATTTGTCCCCTTCAAGTCGTTTTTTTTCTGGGTTGTTTAGATAAAAGAATGAGCTATTTAATGTTTCTCCCACTCTTGTGGCTGTGCATGTGCTGTCAGCTGTGAAGCAAAGCATACGATTAAAGACAGCTTTAGAAAGCAAAAGCCGAATCCCAGACATTTTTGGAGATTTAGAAAGCACGGCCGGACTAATTTTTTAAGTACCAAAAAGGCTGTGGGTCTGCAGCATACATGAGACTGCCTTTGGGGGTGTTGACAGGTCTCGCACACATAGAACGAAACAGGTAAACGAGAGAAGATTTTCTACTAAATCGATTACGGATGTTTGGTTACTGTATATTGGGCATATACAAAAAAAAGTGTAAAAGGATGTTAATAATAGTAAAAAAACATGTCACTAAATATACTTGGGCGGCTGTTAATATACCTGGGCGGCCCACCCAAGTAAAGTCTATGTGTGGGAAAAACTGTATCTGTTATGAACATTTATTATTGGTGTATGATCATTGATAAAGTTTTTTTACTGTCATCAATGATGAACATTTGTTTTCTGCGTAAAACGTTTACTGGAATGAATTCAGACTACATAAAATCTTTTGCATCACTTTCGATTAATTTAAAGTGTCTTTTTAATGGGGAGAAAAAGGTATTCTTCAAAGGAAAACTAAATATTGGTTTCCACAAAAATATTCAGCAGCAACTCTTTCAACCTTGACAGTAATGAGGTGATTATAACCAGTTTTAAGGTTTACTGCGGTTTGGAGAAGTCAAGGTTTCAAAACCACAAAACTTATATCCTGTATCAATATACACTCACCGGCCACTTTATTAGGTAAACCTGTCCAACTGTTCGGTAATGCAAATTTCCAATCAGCCAATCACATGACAGCAACTCAATGCATTTAGGCATGTAGACATTGTCAAGACGACCTGCTGCAGCTCAAACTGAGCATCAGAATGGGGAAGAACGGTGATTTAAGTGACTTTGATTGCGGCATAGTTGTTGGTGCCAGACGGACTGGTCTGAGTATTTCAGAAACTGCTGATCTACTGGGATTTTCACAGACAACTATGTCTAGGGTTTACAGAGAATGGTCCGAAACAGAGAAAATATCCAGTGAGTGGCAGTTCTGTAGGTGCAAATGCCTTGTTGATGCCAAAGGTCAGAGGAGAATGGCCAGCCCAGACTGGTTCCAGCTAATAGAAAGGCAACAGTAACTCAAATTATCACTCATGACAAGGTGTGCAAGAAGAGCATCTCTGAACGCACAATATATTGAACGTTGAGGCGGATGGGTTTCAGCAGCAGAAGACCCCACCGCGTGCCGCTCCTGTCAACTAAGAACAGGAAACTGAGGCTACAATTCACACAGGCTCACCAAAATTGGACAATAGAAGATTGGAAAAACATTGCCTGGACTAAGGAGTTTTGAGATCTGCTGCAACATTCAGATGGTAAGATCAGAATTTGGCGTCAATAACATGAAAGCTTGGATCCATCCTGCCTTGTATCAACGGTTCAGACTGGTGGTAGTGGTGTAATGGTTTGGGGGATATTTTCTTTGCACACTTTGGGCCCATTAGTACCAACTTAGCATCATGTCAACGCCACAGCCTACCTAAGGTGTGGTGGAACGGAAGATTCGCATCATGGATGTGCAGGAGAAAAAATCTGCAGCAACTGCGTGATGCTATCATGTCAATATGGATCAAGATTTATGAGGAATATTTCCAGTACCTTGTTGAATCTATGCCATGAAGGATTAAGGCAGTTCTGAAGGCAAGAGGAAACCAATCCAGTACTAGTTAAGTGTACTCAATAAAGTGGCCGGTGATTGTATGTAATGTGTCAATAAATAACATACTCTGTATGTGTATTTTAATACATTTTTTATGACTATTTTATTTAGTTTTTTAGGGCAATAGCATCTCCAATAGAAAAGTACCCTCCACATCAAAAGCTACTGGTAAAATATTTGAAAAACAAATTGCTTAAGCACCAACATCCCAGCATGCTCTGCACCAGAACAGTGCAGTGGCCTAATTTATATCCAAATAAAAGAAAGATTTCCAAAGATGCCCTTTCAAGATGCAAACAAATCTGTTCTTGAAACTAATAAGGATGGCAAAAGTCAATGATTTACTTTAATTATTTAGCCTGACATGTTAACTGTTCCAAAATATTTAAAATGTAAAATATATTGTGTTCAATGGGGGAAAAAAGTTGTTGTTTTAAACCCAGACATATAAAAAAAGAACATATTTAAGAGCAGTGACCACAATACCGTGAAACCAGGATATTTTTATCCAAGGTTATCACACCATCAAAATCAGAATCTTACACCAGCCCATGCCTAACACTGCTTTTCGGAATATTGAGAAAAATAAAATAATTCATTATCGCAACCGCAAAAAAAAGAATGTGAAAAGAGGAGACTAATACATACCAGTCTTGCGTTTGGGAATGCCGGATGGTGATGCTGATGTTGGAGTTGCTGGAGATCCAGGAGTCCCAGAGGATGCAGGAGTTGCAACAGACACAGAGGTACTCGAAGTGACCGGAGTCGTTGGAGTTTTGGGGGTTTTGGGAGTTTTTGGAGATACAGGAGTAGGGGAAGCCTTTACCACCTCAGCCTTCTTAACATCAGAAATCTGTGCATTTGTAGTAGTTAGTATGGGACAGAAATAAAGTTAACAACAACACTGATATGCTCTCATGTTTGGTGGTCTTGATTATTCACATTTTACCTTCTCTTTCTTTACTGTTTGAACTTCACTCTGTTTTGGCTCCTGCTCCTTGACCATTGGCTGATCTTCATCTTCTTCGTCGCTGTCTAGGATTGCCCGACTTCGTTTATGAACCTTCTTTATAGGTGAATCACTTTCCTGCACGCCATTCTGAATTTTGAGAGGACTTTTTACTGGTCTGAATAGAAGACAACATCAAAAACATGTTATAAAAATCTATTAAATGACTTAAAGTGATAGTTCACCCAAATATGTAAATTTACTCACCCTTAAAATGAGGTAAAATTGGTTTTATACATTTACAATTTAGTTCAGTGACAACTTCTTGACATGCTTCTTGACACTTCAGTGACATGCTTCCTATATGGTTTACCATGGTACTTTTTAAAAATTATTTTTATTATAATTTAATACATTTAATAATACAGCGGATCTTTCAGTCCATAATTTAGTAGTGATATTACTGTAAACTTTGTAACTAATTCATTTTGACTAAGGTATGTCTTTAAAAACAAAGAGTACTGTTGATTATACTACCTAACTTTGCCATGTGAATAAACAAACATAGAACTTTGATCACACATATACCAAATCTATAGACAGCTCAATCAACACGAACTGGAACTGTGTCTTTTTTAAAAGAAGATGAGTGGCAAATCTGGATTTCACCATTTCCTGTTGCAAAAAGCTCTCGGGTAATAAATGTTCCTTACAAACATATTTCTGTTGCGTGTTAGCAGACCACTGTAATCCACACGCAAGTCCAGCTGCAATCTTATAGCGGGGAATTGAAAACAAAACCTTCATTCCAGCACATTTTCAAACACAACACTGACAGCCCATGTCTCCAAACAATTCTTCTTCCACTTGTTTTAATTATGGTTGGCAACACAACGTGGCGTCTCTCTGCCAT
Organism: Danio aesculapii; assembly: GCF_903798145.1. Taxonomy (NCBI): domain Eukaryota; kingdom Metazoa; phylum Chordata; class Actinopteri; order Cypriniformes; family Danionidae; genus Danio; species Danio aesculapii. Next base: position 44,398,699 of record NC_079436.1, read on the forward strand.
CTGAACACTGTAACAGGTAAAAACTGTCTTCAAAGCTATCATACATATTAATGAAGGTGCACCTCATACACAGAGTGCGCTGACTGGTTCGAAGCAAGTCTATCTCTTGAATTAATGTTGAAAGCTCAAAAACGTCACGTTGTACTCGCCGGTACAGACATCCAGTCTACACGCTGGAATTTACACAAGGAATCACCATGACGTAGCTTTAGGGATGGGTACCGAAACTCGTGCTACATTATAAAAGATTGAAGTGTCGATCTACTATCGGTACTGGAGAATTATTGCTGAATAAACATTACTTACAGTTGCATAATTTAACTGATTAACCTTTTCTAATTTGCGATATTTGATATTCGTCTGCACAGTCGCAATCTCACATAAGAAATGCTTGTGTTTCTGGCGAGCGGGTCAAGTATTAAAGCCTTCACAGTTCTCGGCTGTGCGCGAGCACTCAGCAGAGGTTCGCGCTAAGCGCACACACATTGCTCACGACACAGACTCACGCTCATAAGCTTGTGAAGTGAACCAAACGGGTTGTATTTCCCGACTGGACAGCGCAATGTCCGTGGCAATAAACGCAACAAGTTGTTTTCTTGTATAAGCGGAAATGCAAGCAATCTGGCAAAGTGAAAGTATATTTCAAAAGTGCATTGCCTGCAGAAAGACAAATTAAAAGTTTTGACTGCCTAGCTAACGATAACGTTACACCAACCACATCGTTCTGCCAGCAATCAATTACCAAAATTTGCATAATATTAATAGTTAAATAAACACACTGAGTTACAATGAAAACAGTTTTTTTTTCTTCCTGTAGTAGCCTAAATAAATCTTGAACATTAAAAATGCTTTTACGTCATATGTTTGTTTACATCACCTATGAATAGCCTAATAATAGCCTATGCTTATTGAGAAATTATTAAAAACTGCTTATATTTTACATTGCAAGATGCTCCAAAACTATATTAAAACACAGTTAACTTCCAAAACACTGTTAACTCATTTCTGTGAATGCTTTAATGAACAATCCTAAACATCTCATTTAACTGCATTTTGCAACTCAAAGAGGGTATTTTCAACTGCAGGGAGCACAATAAACCAAGACAGGTCCCGACTTCTGCCAGAAAAAGGCAAACATGTTGATTTTAATCCAGAAGAATGGTTAAAAACCATTCATTTATCTTCAAACGATTGTTTTACAGGAAAAAAAATATTTATTTGTTTTACAATTTTTGGTTTTGTTAAATTTTAAATTAAAAACGTAATAATGAAAGGAAGTGTTAACTCTGTTCAATTTGGGTTTTTTTTCATAAAAAATACAGGTAAATAAAATAAAATAAATAAAATAGTACCGATAAGTGAACCGTTAAATTATCGAAACATGGTATCAATAAAAGTTGTAAAACCGTTAAAATCTTAATGATACCCATCCCTACGTAGCTTCAAAATTTCTTTTCAAACCGGAAGAACTAATTTGCTTGAAATAACGCAAAAAAACGATTTTTTTGTGAAATATATGTATCCTACCAGTCTTTTTAGCAGCATGAGACACATATATGACTGTGAACATCTCAAAAAAATGTGTTTCGTGACACTTTACGACTTTTTAAACACTCTGCGAATACCCTGAAAAAATGCTTTTATAAAATTCTATTCAGGAGAAAGTCCTAATGTGTGAATATAAAACCAACTTAACCTCAATGTGGATCCAAACCTTTGAGTTTCTTACTTCAGTGGAGCACTAAAGAAGATATTCTGATGAAAGCTGAAAACCTGTAACCATTTACTTTCATAGAAGAAAAAACATACTAGAAGTCAATGGTTTGCTGCATTACTGCAACATTATTTCCATTTTTGGGTGAACTATCCCTTATACAAAGAGAGGATATGCCTAAATACAGTTTTAAAATCAACTATTAGATGTACATTTATATTTAGACAACACACTTAATTAGAGAGGGAAAAATCCAACATAATGTTTAACTCATAAAACATTTTTGACCATTACGTACTCAGGCTTTCCCTTGGCCTGTCCATCACTCTTCTCCTTGCCTTTCATTGGCTGAAAGAAAGACCTGTGGGCGAGATCACGTTAGAAAGTCAACTAAGTAAATATCGAATTAATGTTATATGGTAAATTCTAGCAGTCGTTTAAAAAGTAAAATACAAAAGAAAAATCCCTGTCACAGATTAAGTTTAAGTCAAACACGTTGCTGTTTCAGAAGCTGCAGCTGTTAATATCCTCAGGTCATAAGCATGAAAATAGACAAAGAGAGCAGGTCACACTCACGCTATGCTCCGCTGCATGGTAGTCTTGCAGTGCTGAATCCCAAAAACGTGTTTAATATATCTTTCGGTTTGTTATTAAAAAGTCTGAAGCATCGATGTTTTCTTCCGCGCGCTTTGCCCTGAATGATTCGGCGCCAAAGTGACGTAGCCCCGCAGACAACAGAAACAACGGGGTTTATTGAGCACAAACACATGTTAGCGCCGTCTGTTGGATTGGATGTGCTGAATACAGCAGTGAATCGAAAGAAAAGTGTAGCGAGTAGCGACTATTCTTTTTTTAAATACAGTTTATTCATATATGTTCACATTGCTACTAAAATATACATTTATTTTCCCTCATTATTTTCATCAACATACTCCAATTACGTTCTGAAAAACAAAGTAGACAACTATCTATCTATCTATCTATCTATCTATCTATCTATCTATCTATCTATCTATCTATCTATCTATCTGTCTGTCTGTCTGTCTGTCTGTCTGTCTGTCTGTCTGTCTGTCTGTCTGTCTGTCTGTCTGTCTGTCTGTCTGTCTGTCTGTCACAAGTATCATAAATCACCAAATCTTGGTATCGCCAAAATCTGACTTTTTTGCATTTAAAAAATGTACATATTGTAAATTAAAAAATGTGAACTGTCATAATGAAAACATGACAAAGCCATTCGACTATCTTGTTCATAAACAATGGTGTCAGAACTTATCACGTTAATGACACTGACACTTTCATTGACATCAATACTTGCTTTTGTGGGGTGAGCTATCCATTTTTAGCTAATGACACGCTTTTGCAGCTAGGTTTTACAGTTTGTACTAATTGTTTTGAGAAATTTTCAATTCAATTCACCTTTATTTGTATAGCACTTTTACAATGTAGATTGTGTCAAAGCAGCTTCACGTAGAAGATCATAGTAAATAGAAACAGTGTAGTTCAGTTTTCAGAGTTTAAGTTCAGTTCAGTTTAGCTCAGTTCAGTGTGGTTTAATAATCACTACTGAGAGTCCAAACACTGAGGAGTAATCCATCGATGCGCAGCTCTACAGATCCCGAACCATGCAAGCCAGTGGCGACAGCGGCGAGGAAAATACTTCACCAATTGGCGAAAGTGAAGAATTAAAAAACCTCGAGAGAAACCAGGCTCAGTTGGCCAGACCATTTCTCCTATGGCCAAATGTCTTATGCAGGGCTGCAGTCTAGGCGCCGGAGGCTGGAAGCTGGACCTCAGCAAAGACTCATATGTCCCTGGAGCATCACAGGAATCAGTCTCATGCTCTTCACTCCTCCATGACACCACAGCAGCTGTTCAGGATACGGCCTGGTCCAGGATATGGAAACCTTGGGATCATCTCGTCGCTGGTCTTGGATCGAATCAGTGGCGCTGCATAGTCTGAGGGCCTCGGGATGAGTATCCCCAGGTGGAAATAGAGAATGAAGAGAATAATTATCGTAGCTGCTGTTTATAGTGTATATAAACAAGATGCAGAAACTGATGTGGAGCACATTCATGTATCATACCGCTAAGTGATGCGCTGAGTGTATGCTTTACTAAAGAGATAGGTCTTTAATCTAGTTTTGAACTGCGAGAGTGTGTCTGAGCCTCGGACATTATCTGGAAGTCTATTCCAGAGTTTAGGAGCTATAAATGAGAAGGCTCGACCTCCTTTACTCGACTTTGCTATTCTAGGTACTACCAGAAGCCCTGAGTTTTGAGATCTTAAAGAGCGGGTTGGATTGTAGCGAGACAGAAGGTTGGTTAGATAAACAAGAGCAAGATTATTTAAAGCTTTATAGGTAAGAAGCAATATTTTAAATTCAATACGAAACTTAACAGGCAGCCAGTGTAAGGAGGATAAAATTGGGGTGATATGATCATATTTTTAAGACCTGTTAATAACTCTGGCAGCTGCATTTTGTACTAGCTGAAGTTTGTTAATAGAGGATGCTGGGCAGCCAGCAAACAGAGCATTACAGTAATCCAGCCTAGAAGTCATAAAAGCATGGACTAGCTTTTATGCATCTGAGATGGATAGCATACTTCGTAACTTAGCGATATTTCTCAGATGAAAGAAAGCAGTTTTTGTGACATGGGATATATGATTTTCAAAAGTTAAATTGCTGTCTAATATGACACCCAGATCTTTTATAGTAGAGCTAACGCTAACTTTGTATCCCTCTAATTGTAGGTTGAGTTGTGAGATCTGGATTTAGGCCCGATATGTGTACAGGATTTAGGCCCAATATGTAATAATTCTGTTTTGTCTGAGTTTAAGAGAAGATAATTGTTGGTCATCCAGTCTTTAACATCTTTAATATACTCAGTTGCTTAGACAGTTCAGACATCTCATCAGGTTTAGTTAAAATATATAATTGAGTATCATCTGCATAGCAGTGAAAGTTGATCCCATGTCTTCTGATAATGTCTCCCAGAGCTAGCATGTACATTGTAAACAGCAAATGGCCGAAAACTAATACTGGCCTGATTGTGAAGGCTGTCCATTAATATCCCCAAACTGGTAACGGTCAGCTAAGTATGACTTAAACCATTGTAGAGCCTGTCCCTGGACACCTGTAGAATTTAAGCGTTTTGTGAGGATATTGTGATCAATGCTGACTAAGATCAAGTAGAACTAATAGCGAGATGCACCCTTGGTCAGCAGCTAAGAGTAAATCGTTGGTTATTTTCACCAATGCGGTTTCTGTACTGTGATGAGCCCTGAAACCTGACTGAAACACTTCAAAAACATTGTTCATCTGCAGAAAGGAGCATAATTGAGCAGAAACAACTTTTTCTAGTATTTTAGATATAAATGGAAGGTTTGAAATAGGCCTATAATTAGCTAAGTTGCTGGGGTCCAGATGAGGTTTCTTAAGAATAGGGTTAATAACAGCTAGCTTGTAAGGATTTGGAACATGGCCTAAAGATAATGAAGAGTTGATAATGTTAAGAAGAGGTTCTCCTATAACAGGTAGTAAATATTTCTGTAATTTTGTTGGAATTGGATCCAACATACACGTAGCTGGTTTAGAACTATTTATAATTTTGTCTAGCTCTTTCTGTTCTATGATTTTGAAGCACTGTAGGTTATTTAGATTCAGTGGAATGTTTACTGGATCTGAAGTATAAGGCGGTGCAGAAAGTTTAATATCTCCTATTTTCTGTCTAAAACCTTCTATTTTATCACTGAAAAAATTAATGAAGTCATCACTACTAATTTGCGATGAAACATTTTGTTCCAAAGATGACTGATTATTTGTTAATTTAGCGATGGTGTTAAATAAGAATCTAGGATTGTTATGATTATTTTCTATCAGTTTGCGGAGGTGCTCAGCCCTGGCAGATCTTAGAGCTCTCCTATAGCTGGACATACTGTCTTTGTATGCAATTCTAAAAACTTCTAAATTCGTTTTTTTCCATTTACGTTCCAGGGCACGGGTTGCTGTTTTGAGAGCGCGGGTATCACTATTATACCACGGTGTAGTTTTATTCTCTCTAGCCTTTTTTAGTTTGATGAGTGCCACAGTATTTAGAGTGCTAGTAAAGATGGCATCCATACTGCTGGTTACTACATCAAGGTCATAAGCATTTGCGGGTGCATTTCGAAATATAGACAGATCTGGTAAGTTATTTGTGAATTCATCTTTGGTGGACAAAGCAATAGTCCTACTAGGGTGATATATCAGAGCGGTTCTGCTAATTTCAGGTAAACACAGCTTATATAGTAAGAGGTAGTGGTCTGTAATATCATCACTTTGTGGTATAATGTCTACATCAATGACCTCAATTCCATAAGACAGAATTAGATCTAGTGTATGCTTTAAGTTATGGGTTGGACCAATAACATTTTGCTTTATCCCTAGTGAATGTAGTAAATCCATATAAGCAAGCCCTAATGTGTCGTTAGCGTCATCTATGTGGATGTTAAAGTCTCATACAATTACTATTTTATCAGTTTTAACTATTAAGTCAGAGATAAAATCAGAAAACTCTTTTAGAAAATTTACGTACTGTAGGGTCCTGCGGGTCTATACTGTATATTGTCTGTACTGTATATGGCATAATGTCCGGAAACATAACATTGTTTACATAACTCATATTTATATAAGAATCCTTGAGGAGTTGCTTCATTTAAACTAATATAGTCATTTTGTTTCAGGCAGGTTTCAGTGAGAAAGAGTGCATTAAGATTGTTATCTGTTATTATTTCATTTATGATAAGTGCTTTAGGTGCTAGTGACCTGATGTTTAGGAGACCAAGCTTTACCAAATTTGTATTTTCCCTTTTAGCGTTTTTTCTGGTTTGATTCTTAATAGATTTTTTCTGGAGCACACAGTACGTTTATGGCTTGATATAATAATATGAGGAACAGACACAGTGTTATGAAGCGGACAGGAGACAGAGGTAAGGAAACGTTAGGGTGTTTATTGAATGACAACAAGGAGCACATGAAGGATAGCCAGGAGGATCAGGAATGATGTTGGGGTCTTTTCCTCCGTGGCTGGGTAACAGGAATACACGAGGATGGACAGCACACACCAGATACAGCTGACAGAGGATGACACAGACTTGGAAGGACTGGAAGACAGGACGATTCGGGAGGACCAGGAAGACTAGGAGGAATACAAAGAGAACAGGTAAGTAAATCGTTTGTTTAGCTGAGGATGACTACGCTGAGTGGTCGCTCAGTTGTCCGCTTTCGTCGAGACGAGCCCGGACAATGAGCGACTGGAGTGCTGTGCTTTTATCTGGTGCTCGTGAATGTGATGCAGCTGTGTGCTCATTAGAAGTCAGGTGATGGTGATCTTCGTGAGTGGGGGTCGTGAGAGCCTGACCAATCCATGACAGTACCCCCCTCCCCAGGGCCCGCTCCTGAGGGCCGACACCTCCGACGCCGTGGTGGTCTCCCTCTGCCTCTAGGCGCTGGGAACTCAGGGTGGCTCTCATGAAACTCCACCATGAGACTAGGATCGAGAATATCAGCTCTGGGAACCCATGTCCTTTCTTCGGGGCCGTACCCTTCCCAGTCCACCAGGTACTCCAACTGGCCACCACGACGTCGGGAACGCAAGATCTCCTTCACTGCGTAGACGGCTCCTTCTTCTAGGAGCAGTGGAGGAGGGGGTTCCTCTTCGTGGTCAGGCTCTGTGGAGGGAAGAACAGGATCGTGATAGGGTTTCAGGAGTGATACGTGGAATGTAGGGTGAATACGGTAGTGAGAGGGTAATTGTAGTTTGTAGGTGACGGGGTTAACCTGTTCCACGATGGTGAAGGGACCAACAAATCGGGGACTTAACTTGCGAGAGGGCAGTCGCATGCGTATGTCCCGGGTGGATAGCCACACCTTTTGTCCGGGTGTGTATCTGGGTTCTTCAGACCTTCTTCTATCGGCGGTTACCTTGCTTCGACGGACTGCCCTCTGCAGATGTTGATGAGCCTCGTCCCAGACTCTCTCGCTCTCCCGGAACCAGTGATCCACTGCGGGGACATCAGATGGTTCGCCATCCCAGGGAAAGAGCGGTGGTTGGAAGCCCAGGACGCACTGGAATGGCGTGAGTCCGGTGGAGGGTTGCCGCAGTGAATTTTGGGCATATTCTGCCCAGCCCAAATACTGGCTCCAGGAGCTCTGGTGACCACTGCAGAAGGTCCTCAGGAACCGTCCCACCTCCTGAATCTTCCTCTCTGTCTGCCCGTTGGTTTGGGGATGATATCCAGAAGAGAGGCTGACGGCCACACCTAGGAGCTTGAAGAAGGCTTTCCATAGACGTGAGATGAACTGTGGACCTCTGTCCGACACAATATCTTCTGGAATACCAAATGACCTGAAGACTTGATTAAAGATATTGTCGGCTGTTTCAAAGGCTGTGGGAAGACCTTTCAGAGGGATTAGTTTGACAAACTTTGAGAATCTATCTACTATGACTAGAATACAGGTATTACCTTCTGACGAAGGGAGATCAGTGATAAAGTCCACTCCTAGGTGTGACCAGGGACGGTTCGGAATCGGCAAGGGATGGAGCTTTCCAGCGGGTAGATGACGTGGGCTCTTGGATTGGGCACAGTCCTTACAGCCCTGAACATATTGCCTCACATCCCTTGCCATGTTTGGCCACCAGAATCGTTGGGATACTAGCGAGAGAGTATTGTTGATCCCTGGATGTCCAGTGCCTAGCGAGGTATGTAAGGAGTGGATCAGATCTACCCGGTGTTCAGGTGGTATGAACTGCCGATGAGGAGGGCATCCCGGCGGAGCAGGGGCTTCCGGAGTGGCAACGACTGGAGGAGCGTTCCAGGTGATCGGACAAATGGAGATGTGTTCGGGAAGAATCTTCGTTGGGAGTTCTTCATGATCGTGATGCTCGTGTAAACGAGAGAGAGCGTCTGCTCTTAGATTCTTGGGTCCTGGACGATAGGAAATGGAGAAATCAAAACGTGAGAAGAAAAGTGACCATCTGGCTTGACGTGGACATAGTCTCTTGGCCTCTTTGATATATTGGAGGTTTTTGTGATCTGTGATCACCTGGAACGGATGTTTGGCTCCCTCCAACCAGTGACGCCACTCCTCCAAGGCTAGCTTGATTGCTAGCAGCTCCCTGTCTCCTATGCTGTAATTCTGCTCCGCCGGGCTCAACTTCCGAGAGAAATAGGCACAGGGATGCAGTCGGGGCGGTGTATCATGATGTTGAGATAATACTGCCCCGACGCCGGTGGTGGATGCGTCCACTTCCACCACGAAAGGAAGATTTGGGTCAGGATGAGTCAGGAGTGGGGCCCTTGTGAACTCCTTCTTAAGAAGGCGGAAGGCTGCGGCTGCTTCTTTGGTCCACTCCAGTCCTTTGGGTTTACCCTTGAGGAGATTAGTGAGAGGTGATGTAATCCTGCTGTAGTCCTTGATAAACCGTCTATAAAAGTTAGCAAACCCAAGAAACCTCTGGAGCTCCTTAATGGAAGTGGGTTCTGACCAGGATAGAACAGCCTCAATTTTCTTCCCATCCATACGTATACCGGTTTGATCAATGATGTATCCCAAGAAATGAATCGACTTCTGGTGGAATGAGCATTTCTCCGCTTTGAGGTAGAGGTGATGTTCTCTCAATGTGTGTAGGACCTCCGCAACGTGTTGGCGATGTTCGGCCTCACTCCGGGAGTAAATGAGGATGTCATCTATGTACACTATTACAAAGTGGTGAAGAAACTCCCGGAGGACTTCATGAATGAAGTTTTGGAATACGGAGGGGGCGTTGACCAGACCGTAAGGCATGACCTCATATTCATAGTGGCCAGTAGGGGTCACGAATGCTGTCTTCCATTGGTCCCCCTCACGTATTCTTATCAGATTATACGCGCTGCGGAGGTCCAATTTAGTGAAGACTTTAGCTTCTCGGAGCTGTTCCAAAGCGGCTGGTACCAGAGGAAGGGGATATCGGTATTTTACTGTACCGTTATTTAGGACCCTGTAGTCGATGCATGGACGCAGCCCTCCGTCCTTCTTGGCCACAAAGAAGAAGCTTGAGGCGGCTGGTGATTTTGAGTGACGTATGTACCCCTGACTCAGAGCCTCCCTTATGTAATCTTCCATTGCCTGATTCTCTGGAAGCGAGAGCGGGTAGATCCTACCTCTTGGCAACTGGGCATCTGGAACTAGGTCGATCGCGCAGTCCCATGGCCGATGCGGCGGTAGCTGGGAAGCTCTCTTGGGGCAGAAGACATCATGAAAGGAGCTGTACTCCTTAGGAATGTGGATAGACTGCTTCTCAGGAGGGCTCTCGACCGATGTTGCAAACAAAGAAATGGGGTTCCGACCTTGAAGAGGGAGATTTGGAAAACAGGTAGGTGTACATCCAGATCCCCATTTCTTTATCTCTCCTGTGCCCCAAGAGATGATGGGATCGTGCTTCACCAGCCACGGGCGCCCTAGAATGATGTCCATATTTGCACCCTCCAGAACCAGAAATTGAATCCTCTCTTGATGTAACAGCCCCACTTGAAGAAGGATGTCTTCGCATTGTCGATGGATACGGGTCGAAGATCGAGTGCACTGGGTTATCGGTTGTATCTGGTATATATGCGAGGACGCCTCAGTACGGAGGTGGAGTTGACGACAGAGGGATTGGGAGATGAAGTTCCCTGCTGACCCGGAGTCGATGAGGGCTGTGACAAGGAGAGAAATAGAGGCAGTAGTTATTTGTACGGTGGTAGTAAGTGGTTTACATTGTTCAATATTCGTACTGAATACACTCACTGAAGTCCGAATGGGACGAAGGGGACACTCCATACGGGTGTGTCCACTGACACCGCAGTATAGACACAGACCCCGGGTCAGCCTCCTCTGTCGTTCCGCTGATGTCAGTCTTCCAGACTCTATTATCATGGGTTCTGGTTCTGGAGAGGCTGTTGACTCAGGCGATTGGAGGAGTGCAGACGAGGGGGTGATGGTGTCCTGTTGATAGGAACGGAGACGATCGGAACATCGGAGAGAATGTTGGATGAATCTCTCCAGACCCATTGTATCATCTAATGTGGCCAGCTGGATTCGGAGAGTGGGTTCCAAGCCGAGCCGGTACGTGGTCAACAACGATCTCTCATTCCATCCACTTGCAGCTGCTAGAGTGCGAAACCGGAGAGCATATTCCTGTGTAGATAGAGTACCTTGCTTTAGATGATACAGCTGCTCTCCAGCGGCTACTTCCCCATCAGAACGTCCAAACACCTCTTTGAAATACTCCGTGAAGGTAGTGATGGAATTCATGACCGGCCCGGCTTGGTTCCAGATCGTCTCAGCCCATTTAAGTGCAGGTCCAGAGAGTAGTGATACGATGTAGGCGATCTTTGACTTATCTGTGGGATATAGAGAAGGTTGCATTTCGAATATGAGGGAACATTGTAACAGAAAACCATTGCACTCCCCCGCTCCGCCTGAGTAGGGCGCTGGTCGGGCCATGGGACTGGAAGGAAGGGCCGAAGAAGAAACTGTGGAGGCGGAAGTGCTCGGTGCTGGTGGTGCGTTGGAAAGTGGAGCTGGTGGCTGTAGAATCCGCTTCAACTGGTCCACCAGCTCTTGAAAGTGATCGAGGGTGCTCATGTTGTCGTCGTTATGGGTCCGGGCTTCTGTTATGAAGCGGACAGGAGACAGAGGTAAGGAAACGTTAGGGTGTTTATTGAATGACAACAAGGAGCACATGAAGGATAGCCAGGAGGATCAGGAATGATGTTGGGGTCTTTTCCTCCGTGGCTGGGTAACAGGAATACACGAGGATGGACAGCACACACCAGATACAGCTGACAGAGGATGACACAGACTTGGAAGGACTGGAAGACAGGACGATTCGGGAGGACCAGGAAGACTAGGAGGAATACAAAGAGAACAGGTAAGTAAATCGTTTGTTTAGCTGAGGATGACTACGCTGAGTGGTCGCTCAGTTGTCCGCTTTCGTCGAGACGAGCCCGGACAATGAGCGACTGGAGTGCTGTGCTTTTATCTGGTGCTCGTGAATGTGATGCAGCTGTGTGCTCATTAGAAGTCAGGTGATGGTGATCTTCGTGAGTGGGGGTCGTGAGAGCCTGACCAATCCATGACACACAGTCTCTATGGTGTTAGCCAGATACGCATTACTGTTATTTAAGTGGGACGAACAAGAGTCTATATGGCTAAATTGTGAATTTTGTGAATTTTTACTTACTCGTCAGATAGAACGAAGCGTCCTAGAGATGTTGTCCGACAGGAGTTCAGCTTCAGCTAGACTGGGGTGCAGGCCTTCAGCACGGAAAAGCCTACCGAAAAGGACTATTAGTTTTATATGAAATGACTATTCAGCATTCACAAGCTTAGTTAATTTTGACTGACATGACATAAGCTAATGATAATGTTATAAAACAGCAGAGAGTTGTGTGAAAGCAATTGATGCATGTCCAAAAGCATTTGCAATTTGTTGGAAGGAATGAGAAACTGATGTGCACAAATGACTAATTGTTTTGAGAAATGCAAACAGAAACAGAATAAATATTGTGCAATATTTAAGAAACAGAAACTGTTGTGCAAATGTAAATAGTGTTGTGAGAAATACACCAAAGCCACTGAGAAAAACTGTATATATACATACATAGATAAGCATAAGCAAATACAAGTAGATAAAAGTTATATTTATACAGTTATATATTTTTCCCTATTTTCTGTTTAATGGAGAGAAGGTTTTCTCGACACATTTCTAAACATAATAGTTTTAATAACTCATTTCTAATAACTTATTTTTTTTATCTTTACCATGATGACAGCACATAATATTTTACTAGATATATTTAAGACACTTCTATACAGCTCAAAGTGACATTAAACGGCTTAACTAGGTTAATTAAGTTACCTGGGCAGGATAGGGTAATTAGGCAAGTTATTGTATAATGATGGTTTGCTCTGTAGACTATCTCCAGAAGAAAAAATATGATCAGACATACTGTGAAAATTTCCTTGCTCTGTTAAACATCATTTGGAAAATCATTTTAAAATGTAAAAAAAAGCTTAATAAATAGTAAATAAATAAAGCTAATAAATCTGACTTCAACTGTAAATATATATAATGGATCTATTTGCTCTACACATGTCAGCATTGGCTGCCAAATCAGATAGATTTTTTTACTGCAACCTTTGGTGGAGTACCAAATCTTCTCCATCGTAAAATGGTACATAAGATCCCTAATCCAATGATTAAAAGTTATAGGATATTTGTCCTATCATTTAAGCAGTATAAGACGTCTAATTAATGCTGAAAAAGAAATCATAATTTTGGTATTATTGTCTGAAATGGGATCTGTAATTAAACCAATTGTTCCTACAATAGGACAAGGGTCAATTGATACATGCAAGAAGAACAATCATTTTGACCCATACAATTTATTTTAATTTATCTGTTTAAATGTACTTTTTTTGGTCTATGCATTATGCATAATGATGTTATTGCTTACTTATGTATACAATATATATACAGTTAAAGTCAGAGTTATTAAACCCCTTAGGTTTTTTCTTTTTTAATTATTTCCCAAATGACGTTTAACAGAGCAAAGGAATTTTCACAGTATGTCTGATAATATTTTTTCTTCTGGGGAAAGTCTTATTTGTTTTATTTTGGCTAGAATAAAAGCAGTTTTAAATTTTTTTAAACCCATTTTAAGGTCAATATTATTAGCCCATTTAAGCTATATATTCTTTCGATAGTCTACAGAACAAACCGTCGTTACACAATAACTTGCCTAATTACCCTAACCTGCCTAGTTAACCTAATTAACCTAGTTAAGCCTTTAAATGTCACTTTAGGCTGTATACAAGTGTCTTGAAAAATATCTAGTCAAATATTATTTACTGTCATCATAAAATAGATAAAATAAATCAGTTATTAGAAATGAGTTATCAAAACAATTATGTTTAGAAAAAATCTCTCTGTTAAACAGAAATTGGGGAAAAAATAAACAGGGGGCTAATAATTAAGGGGGGCTAATAACTTCAACTGTATATAAATTATTTTGTTCTTATTTTTTAACATAAAACATGAACACACACTTTGATCTGTTATAGTCTGTCACACTTTAGTCACACTTTAATCCGTTTACTGCAGGGACTTTCCACAGACATACTGTTTTAATACAGACCAAATGGTATTTTCCATCCAGAACCCAACCCTACCGATAAACAATTCTCTTTTCTGCACATTCTGCATTTAAAAACTGTAAGATAAACATAATTTAGCATCTTTTACAATTTACTTCCCTCAGTGTTCAATGTCTAATGTTTTATTATTCCTATCTGGATTTTTTGGTCCTCACAGTGTAGCAAAAACAAGTGTAATATGTGTGTATGTGAAATAATTCCAACCCTCTTAATTTCTCATAGTAACATGTATTCAGGGCAAACATAACATAACATAAGAGTTCTTTAAAGTGAGCTCAGGAACACATTCAAGCTGATGTGATCATTTATTCTGTACTTTCAGTTTCTGTATAAGTCTCACTCGCATGTGATGATGACATGGATGGTTGCTAACACCAGCACTCTTGTGACAATTTTTGATATGATAAATTAGTCAAAGATTGAAACATAATTAGACAAATGAAACATAATTAGACAATTGAATTATTACTACAAAGGCACTAGAAATTTGATCAGTGCTTTAACTTCACATACCCCTTCTGAACAAGTGAAACCATCAGGGAAATAATTGTGTATTACTCTATTGATATGTCAAACTGACATCCCTTGATGAGATGAGGTAAGATGATAATATAAATATCCTGAAGTGGAAAGACTAGTTTCTGAGACTTTCTGGAAACATGGTGCTTTCAAATAAATGTATCAAATGGTTTCACAGCAAATACACAACACACAAATACAAATTACTGCATTTAATGAACTTAAAAGTTAATTACAAGTACAAATTCATTCATTCATTCATTTTCCTTCGGCTTAGTCCCTTTATTCATCAGGGGTCGCCACAGCAGAATGAACCGCCAACTAATCCAGCATATGTAAAACACAGCGGATGCCCTTCCAGCTGCAACCCAGTACTGGGAAACACCCATACACTATCACATTCACACACACACACACACACACACACACACACACACTCATACGGCCAATTTTGCTTACCCAATTCACCTATAGAGCATGTCTTTGGACTTGTGGGGAAACTGAAGCACCCGTAGAAAACCCACGTGAACACTGGGAGAACATGCACACAATTGATGCCAACTGACCAGGTACAAATTATATATGGCTATGGCGTTTTATGTCAATAAACATTTAATTACAACAAACAACACGCTTTGTACACCCATCTGTCACTTCTGTTATTTTCACTTTCATTTTATTATGTTTATGACAGCAGTGCTGAGAAATTGTGTAATGCGGGCACATGACGTAATACAGGTGTGCCTTTAAAAGGATGCCCGTAAGCAGTCCGTATTTAATCTCTGCTATCAGTTCTTGATACATACACCAAACATTTTTTTGTGCTTTGTGAGGTTGATTTAAAAATGGCATTAAAGCAGCTGACATTATTTGTGATGTGTTCATGGTTTGTCTGTAAAACTGAACAGGAATTCTTCTCATCAGTAGGTAAGCCTGATTTTTTTAAAATTCATTTATTGTTATTATTTTGTTAATTGCTTCTTTACCATGACATACATATTTGTTCTCTTCTGTGTTTTTAGTTGCTATGAAAAAGACTACAGTAATTTATAGTAAATAGTGTTTTTAACCATAGGACTACTAATGTAAACTATTTACTTGAATTAATCTGTTTTGGTAGTTCAATAGTTGCTATGGTAAAACAACAAATATAGTAATATAAATTAATTACCCATTACTGTACTAATATTATACTACTATATATTATACTACTATAATACTATATAATACATTACTATATAATGTACAGTGTTAAAAATATCCATAAATTAGCAATTTTCCATATTTTGTAATTCATGTATTTATTTATTTTTATTTTTTCCCCATTTATTTATGCTTTTAAACTGCATTATGGGACATTGATCTTTCTTCCAACAACTTTTAACAAGTTCAAAAAAGTGACTTTTATTAGCATATTTAATAGTTGATATTTAAAATCTCAATTAATATAAAATTTGATATAATCAAGTGATATTTAATAGTTTAGAGTGACATTTTCTGTATTATTTCAAACTACTAAAATGTCAAAAAAAGTCACTTTGTTAAATTGTAGTTTTTAAGAAAGACTGTAGAGTTTGAATAGAATTTTCAACATCAAAATTCAACAGAGCAGAAATCAAGGTCCCATGATGCAGTTCACAATCATAAATCAACAAAAAACACTTATGAATTACAAAATATGGAAACTGTAAATTAACAGATATATTTTACAGTGTATTTTTATACTACAATACACCAGACTTGTAGTAAAAATAACCCAGCAGACACACAACGTCATAAGATAAGATTTAGGTCGTGATGTCGGGTGACCAAACTTTAATGTATGTTATTTTCATGTCCAATAATGACGTCAAATGACATTGATATTTGGTTGTTTTTAGGTTGCGTTGGTAAGTGACCTCAAGTAAGTGGTCTTAAACTGATGTCATATTGACGTCAAATACTGACATTTATTCATCATGTATGGCAACCAAAATCCAATGTCTGATAGAAGTCATAGTGGTAACGTCCACACAATGTCAAGTTGTAACATCATTAGACGTTCATATTAAAAGTGACCAAAATTCAACGTCTCTTTGACGTTGGACACTGACGTCGGTCTGATGTTGGGTTCTGACGTCAACCCAATTTCATTTCCACCCAAAATGCAACGTCCCACAACGTTGGGGTACAACGCTAATCTGACATCATGTTGACGTCCTGTGTCTGCTGGGAAAGTATACTAGAGTATATTTATTCTACAGTTGATCAATTAATGATAGTTACCATGTAACATTCATCAAAAAGAGTTGTAAATACAGTACATACTATATAATGCACTTTATTATGGATCGTAATTAAGGGTGACTGAGGTATGTATCAATTTGGAGCAAGTTCTATATAACAGGCAGGGTCAGATCACAGATACAAGGTCAATGCAGACATAATATGTCATTGTATCATAGATCAAGTTTCACAACTTTTTAATGAAGAGGAAACCCTTCTGGACACCTTCAGTTTGTATATTGATGCTGAAGAGGAAAACCTAAAGAAAATGAAGAGGTAAAGTATATGAAAGCAATTATTTATCTTATATCTGGTTTTAGATTAAAACGTTATTACATTTATATATTTATAACACTATATGTGATGAATTGTATCTCCTGCAGTCTTCTTCTACTTCTTCAATTGGGATCATTCTCCAACCCACAGAGCCCAGAGGAAACCACGAGAGACCCTGTGGCAGCTTTCAAATTCCTCAAACGACTGAGACATGAATGGGTCAATATTGTCAAATTCACTCAACAGAGTCTATATCAGGGTGAGATCTTTTTTCATGAAGCCTCTAAATATGCATTGCAATTTATTTATGGAATTAAGTATTGGTGAAAAAAGACTAAATAAACACTTTTAAGCTATTTATTCAACTTTTTCTATGATCAGGATGCAGTTATAGATCTCTTCTTTTTGTAAAAATCTTGTAGAGTTTCAGACACTACTAGATTATTCACTCATCCCAGAGCTGGAGGATATAAACAGTGCTGCTTTAGGACTGATCGGGCTGCAGGAGATCTACAAACTCTACCCTCACAACATAACAAAAGGTGAAATATTTGTACCAGTGCAGTTTCACTGCCAGAGTTTCCCTTTTTAGTGTTTGAAAAAAATTCCAATCTGATCAATGCTTTCGTTTTGCATTTCACAGAAACACCTCTTAGTGCAGATGAAGCCTACTATATTGGTCTGGTTGCTTATGAAGAGGACAAATTCCAGCATGCCTTTCTCTGGTTTATGCACAGTCTGGAAAGATTGACAGATTTCTCATCGACTACTAAGAATGATTTGCTAAAATTTCTTAGTTCCTCTGCCTATCAGTTTGGCAACCTACCTGTGGCAATTTACTTTGGCCAAAAGCTTCTAAATCTGGGTGAGCACACGGTGATATTAGGTTTAAGTCTGCATGAAACAGAAGTTAAGAATGTCCTTTTTACCCTCTATCATGACATACATCTGATTAAAATGGTTTCTGAAATGAGCTAAAAATGCAGGGTGGCGCTTGTTTTTGTCTTTTGGGAAATGATTATTTCGCCGGAAGATGGGCATTGCTAAGAAAACAGCACTCAGTTGTGGATTATTTTCTACCAGAACCACTATTGACACCCTCTGGTGCAGAATGTTTTTCTGATGCCCAATGATGACAATAACAAGGAGCTAAATTTTATAGATGGAATTGTCTCATATTCGTTTGAGCCATTGCATCTCATGAAGGCAGGGCAGAAGCGATACATGCACTGATAGCCCCGCCCTAAAGGACCTGATAGCCCCGCCCTTAAGACATTCCATGTGACCAGAAGTGAAGAAAAAATATTTTGAGGGTGGAGGGAAGGTTAGGCTTTTGATAAAAGATTATGAGGGCAAATTATTTTTTTTACAAAATAATCAAGTGCATGAATTCATCGTTTATAACAAGTATGATTGGTAAGCTGATGATTGGTAAAAAGCTTGTTTGGCATGCTGTTCTGAGCCCTGATATAAGATTCGAGCCCTGGGTTCCCTCCCGTTAGCAGGGTGAGAGGGGAGTTTGAGCTCAGGTAGGTCTTGATGAACTCCCCTGACTCATTTCTGGCTAATGACAGATATAGGGTTGGCTAAAGAGAGATGTACGGCTTACTAAGAGCTTAACTATGATGCCAATTTGGTATGTTCAGTTTACTTAGGTTGCGTGTTTTTGTACTGTGGGAAGAAACTGGAGAACCCAGGAGAAACCCACGAAGGCACAGGGAGAACAAGCAAACTCCGCACAGAAATGTCGACTGGTTCAATAGGGACTTTACCAGAAACATTATTGCTGTAAGGCAACAGTACTAATCACTGGGCCACCGTGTCACCCAATCTAGAAAGGAGGGGGGGGTGGGAGGGGGGATTCTTCAAGACGAAGAAACTGAGGTAAGAAACTCTGGCTATTTATAGTGCGTTAGGAATCATCTGATTGCTGAATCATGTGTTAGCTAATGCAGAACCAGCCGTGGACAATCATAAGCACGTGATCCTTTTGAAATAAGAGGAGAAAAAAATAAGAGGAGAAAGTTTTGGTTTCATGCTGACTTAAATATTAATAATTTTTATTATATATTTTATTCATATTGCCTACACAATTTTGCAATTATTCTGTTGATGTCATAACCTTCTGTGCCTCAGATCCAAGTAATGAAGAAATCAAAGTTCGATTGGGCCTTTACAGACTCCTTCGTTTGCAGAGAACTTCAAACCCCGACATTTTTACATTGAACACACAGTCAAATAACTCCTACGAGGCCCTGTGTAGAGGAGAGGTTGATGAGAGGGCAAGTGAAGAGTCTCAGACTTAAATAACCATTTAAAATCTAATTATACTTCAGTGTGTATTGATTTGATGTGTTATTATGTTTGATTAAATCAGACCTCCAAGAGGCAGAGGGCGCTGTCCTGTAGGTACAGCACAGGTGGAGGAAACCCCAGACTGATGTATGCGCCAGTGAAAGAGGAAGAGTTGTGGGACGAGCCTAAAATCATCAGATATCATGATGTGATCTCAGACACAGAGATAGAGACGCTCAAGGATATCGCCAGACCTGAAGTGAATCACACATGCACACACACCTACCATATATGTAATGATTATTATATTGTACAGGCTATATTTTAAGTCCTCTTCACCAACCATTGGCTAAAGCTAACCCTCACAAAATGTTCCCACATTGTAATGAATCTTGGTATTTTTGGGGATATTACAGAAAGTTTCTTATAATAGGTCTTAACTTAAAGTCCGTTTGAACCAGAAGTTCCTGAGACTTTTATTTTAGATTGTTGATGTACTTCCAACTCAAACAGAAACTAACGGTAACCCTGCTGAAAAATACAGCTTAAACCAGCCTAGACTGATTGGCTGGTTTTAGCTGGTTGACCAGCTAAACCAGCTTGACCAGCCAAGTCAGGCTGGGAGCCCAGCCAAAACCAGCTATGTCCAGCTTAAACCAGACTGGTCATGCTGGTTTTAGCTGGATTTAGCTGGTCATTTTCCAGCCTGACCAGCTAAGACCAGGCTGGAAATGGCTGAAAACTAGCCTGGAAATGGCCAAAACCCCTCTAAAACCAGGCTGGTTGACCAGCTAAAACCAGCCAACCAGCCTAGGCTGGTTTAAGCTGGATTTTTCAGCAGGGAGAGGCATGGTTAGGAATATTGTGGCTGAAGTTAACTGTCGTCAACGCAAAAATGGCCAGACTTTGAAGGTTACCAAAACAAATCTTTTTTTTTTCAGTGGATTAATATGCACAGATTAATTGTTCGGCTTAAGAATCACAATGTGCGCTAGCAAAATAAACATTGTAAATTTTGATTTCACACGAGCTTTAAGATACGATACATCAAATTAGGATTTTTCGCAAATTCGTATTACAGAAGCCAATTGGAAAGTCGTATTACAGAAGCAAATCTTAACTTGATTTGGGATTCTTATCCTATCTGACAAAATCGTATCTTAACCATAGTTAGGAAATCATAAATTGTGTCAACAAGTTCAACAATCCACTCTCAGGTCTGTTAACAAGCAACCAACACTGCTAATGAGTTAATTAGCCAAAACAAAATAGATAAACATAACCGAAAAAAAAATTAAAAACTACCCAAAGAGGGAAGAAATCACTTTCCCGAACTCTCACATTCAATCTGCCCAGTTGGTGGAATGAACTCCCTAACTACATCAGAACAGCCGAGTCACTTGCTGTCTTCAAGAAACGACTAAAAACGCAACTGTTTAGTCTCCACTTTTCCTCCTAATCTGCAATTGCCTCTCTGGCTATACCACTAACTGAGCCCTCTTTCTCTCTCTCTCTCTCTCTCTCTCTCTCTCTCTCTCTCTCTCTCTCTCTCTCTATTAAAAAAAAAAAAAAAAAAAAAAAAAAAAAATTCTACTAATGTTTTTGCTTCTTAGACTTTTACACGCCTGAAACTTGTCTATAGCGCTTGTTCACTGCTGCTCTTATAGTTGTGCAAATTGCTTCCTTGTCCTCATTTGTAAGTCGCTTTGGATAAAAGCGTCTGCTAAATGACTAAATGTAAATGTAAATGTAAATGTAAAAACTACAAGGCATTAGTCACTGGCATTAAAACCAGTAATGCTCAGTGAAGCTTTGTTGGTCTCTGTAATGCTGGTTGGAGTACACATGCTAACTGTAATATTATGTTGGGCAGCATCCTCTAAAAGTCCTTCAAGAGTCTTTCTACGTTTCGCTCATAAATAAATGTAATGCCATTATTAGACAGCATACAAAAAGGCTTATTTTCTCGTTAGCTTTCAAAGAACTTTTAAGTTAGACAAGCTGTCTGGTTGCCAAAGTAAAGACTCAAATATTTAATTGTTTTCATTTTAATTAGTATCTGATTTCTTCTTAAAGTTATTTATGGTTTATTGTGCTATTCAGAGGTTAGAGGCTATTACTTAAAATGATCAGGTTTGGCCCATTAGTTCTAGTTCAGACAAATTTAAGCGCTGGAGATGTCTAAGGTCTAAAGGAGTGTGTGCTTTTAGCTTCACAAAGTTTGATTAAGAAATGGAAAGTTTAAACATGAGGAAAAACCTGTGCAATGGTGTCAGCTTAGACATAATGTGTGTGTTATTTGGGTATATAATGATATACCTGAAATCTTTTATTTATTCTTTTTATTTTTTAGCTTACTAGGTCTCAGATTGGATTGGGAGAAATTTCAGACATTCGTACTTCTCAAAGGTGATAATCTCATTATCGAAAGATCATTCTAATAAAAAAATTCTGTCATCATCTGATACAACTGCTGTATTAAAACCTGTTTATTTTCACACAGATACGCTTTATACTGTCATTGTAAATGCTGTAAAAATAGCATAGTTATTTCGTTAATGTGCATTAGTCCGCATTCATTAATAGTTCATGAAACTAATCTTAACGATGTGAAACTCATTACTTCTTCTTTGTTTTCAGTGTTTTTGTGGATGAGGTTGGCACAGTTGCTCGTATCAGTCAGAAGATTGCAGACATCACAGGACTGTCTGTGGAATCAGCTGAAAGACTACATGTACGTCATAGTAAGCATGTAATCACCTGCTTTTGTCAAAATGTGTTATTAGGGGTCAAAGACGAGATGTCTATTTTGGTGTTTGCATCAGATTAAATTTACAGATTGATTTTATGTGTTTAGAAGAAGCGTAGTAAACGCAAGCAAAAATCTTTTAATGCATCCAATGCTTTTTTTGTTCAAATAAATGAGGAAATAAATGATTTTGATCAAATCAATGCAGAAGATATATTTATGCAATAAATTAAAGTATACTTATTCTGACTTGTTCTTATTACTATTTTTTTATTTAAAAATGTAATATTAATAATAAATTAATATTTTAATGCTTTAAATGTGCCTGATAGGATTTTTGATATTATTATTTACAGTTAATTACACATTTTTAGTGTACATCTACTGTAAATCATAGCAAAAAAAGTTTGATAGTCATTGTTTTATATATATACTGTATATCATTTTATTTTATATTTACTCTTAATTCAGTAGATAAAACATTTTTACATTGTAAAATAAAAAGAGGTGTAATGTTTTTTCAGGTTCAAAATTATGGGATTGGTGGCAGATATTCGCCACATTTTGATGCAGGGGTAAGATCATACTCTTCATTTGTAAATGTATATAAAATTCATTATAAATTCTATATATTATAAATGTATATATAATTCATGAGTTACAGTTCATGAGGTCTCTGATTATTCTAGCTTGAACAGGCTTTCATTGTTTCTGATTGCCTCTGATCACAAAAAATTCTCGTCTCAATTAAAACATTAATAGCTGTATGGCAGTTATCAGTTTCTCTGAATTTACTGGATTTATAATCTATTTTTGTTTGGTTTTATTAAAGTCTGAGAACATTTTCCTTTAAAAATATTTATTGAGCATTTTTCGTTTATTTAAAAAATCAGGGCCACTCCCCCAAATAACCTCTTTCTCTTCTAACTGTCAGTTAAAAGTTAACTAATTTAGTTAAATGTTGCCTAAAATTGAATACACGTCTGAAAATATAGCACGTTTTTGTTACACAAAAATGCACTAAATGTGACTATATATATATATATATATACACATATATATATATATATATATATATATATATATATATATATATATATATATATATATATATATATATATATATATATATATATATTACAGGAACTAAAATTACATTTTAATTAAACACAAAACTGCAAATCCCAAAAAAATGATGAGAATTGGCAAGTGATCTCTTAGCTCTTAGCAAAGAGATCTAAGCTGTGCTTTGTAATCATAAAATAAAAATTTCCTTTATTTGAACACTTTCTTATGCATCCCTGCTTTAATAATAACTCTCTTAAGTCTTATACATTGAGCTCTCCTTGAGAATAGCCTACATGACCTGAAAATGTGAATTTGATACAAACAATGTCATTTGTATATCAACGAGAGCTTGATAGCCTTATTAACCAGTCAAATGAACGCAATATATAACTTACGAATGCTCGATCTCACAGGATGAGGTGAATGAAAGGACTGCTACATTCCTTATTTATGTAAGTCTTTCCCCATTAGTTAGAATTATAAACATTACATGTCTTCATATTCATTAGTGTAAAATGAGCAGTAAGTGATGTGTTTTGTGTAGATGAGTGATGTGGAGGTAGGGGGCGCTACTGTGTTCCCTTATGTTGGAGTTGCTGTCAAGCCGGAAAAGGTAAAATCTCAATTCTCTGATCTGTATATTACAATAATTGAAGTAAAATACACATTAATTTTCTGTCATTGAAGGGTTCCGCCGTGTTTTGGTACAACTTACACAAAAATGGAGAGCTGGATTTAAAAACAAAACACGCAGGATGCCCAGTTTTAGTGGGAAACAAATGGGGTAAAGTATTTTTTACTGGTTTGGATGACTGTTTTAGTCTTTTATAATGTATAAAATATATATTTCCTTTCAGTTTTATTAGACATGGTGTAATATTTTTTTTTCTGATTTCAGTGGCTAATAAATGGATCCATGAGTTTGGACAGGAGTTCAGGAGACCCTGCTCTTTGTTACAATGGGAATGAAAGACACTAACTTTGAAGAAATCATTTGAGTAATATGATTGTAAAAGTCATATTATATGAGCATATGTAGGCCTTTAAATTATGCAGCGTGCAATAACTGTAACCAAAGTCAAGAGAATGTGAATGTTGTTTTTCCATGTATGTATCAAGTATTTTAGATCTACGGTGTATTAACGTTTACTGCAATTTAGTTCTGTTTAAGTGCCATGTTAAATAAAAATGCAATAAGTTTCAGCGAGATATCAGTGTAAAATATCACATTACATGAAGTAAATCAGTCCAACTAGTGAGTTATTCCTGTAAAATGAGGCACTGTGTATTTTCTGCAGTTGTATTTAAAGTGTATGTTGCACATTTCTTTTTCAGTATGATTAGGAATGACGATTTACATGTTTTATTGGTGTTGGGGTATGTGTAGTAGCGTAATGTATTGTGCTTGTAAGCTATAATTTTTGAACATGAAGTCACAAACAGGATTTTTTTTTTTAACCTTACAAAAGTCTGTAAACATACTCTACCCAATGTAAAGTGCTTATACACTTTTGTTATTGTTATATTTTTAACCCATGCTGTATATGTAAACTAGAAATATTAAGCTTTCAAGTAATAAATAGTTTGTTATTATTGCTTCATGTTTAGACTACAATATTACAGTTTAAAATTTAACTGTAACTGATCCCATGGGTTGTATAGGGTGACAGTGAATGTGCTTTAATCAACCCAGGCTCATTAGAAATATGTGCCCAGGATATGTGCCCATTTTTTAGAACTGACAAATATGTATTCTGGACTTCGTTGTCTTGAAGTTTTTGTTTTCAAAAATCCTTAGAGGGAGCACTGTGTACATTTTTTTACAATGTCAAATAATTTCATATGTGCTATTTCTCGTAAATCCACCAGAGGCCACTGTGTACATTTCTGTACAATTTTAAGTCCTTCTCGTGTATATTTGTGAGAGAAGCCGGTGGGGTTGTTGTCATGACTAAAATATCAACTTGATATCGATTGATCCACTCACCCTCTTCCCTAAACCCAACCGATAGTGTTTTCAAAAGCAAACAAGAAGAGAAAAGCCATTGCAACCATGTACAAGCTTTTAACCCGACCTCACACTGCTTTTTGGGTTACGTTTTTCCTGGTTTCTGGAACAGTCCTTTGTCAGACTCAAACTTCTCTGCGTGCCAAGTGTAACGCTGTTCAAGGTGAGCTACCATCAAAAGCCGTCCATAAGGAGGTATCAGTCAGCGGTATTATCCTGTAGCGTTTGTTTTACACTTAAGATGCTACCATATGTACCCGCAAGCAAATAATTCTCGGTTCTCAAAAATGTACACCAAGGTACATTTTCTCAATGAGCCTGTGTAGGTTTTAATCTATTAATCTTCCTTAACAAGAAAAAAACTGTGGTAAAATATGTATTCAAAAGTCTTATACCTTTCCAACAATTTATAGTTTGTCATGATTGGATTAGAATTTCATTGCAAAAAAAAGAGATGAAATATTAACCACCCCAATGGTGGGATTTTCATTTTTTTTAGGTGTTTAGGTGTAGGTGTGTACTGTATTGCGCCTATAAGCAGCAAGTCGCAAATTGGATTTTTTGTTTTGATGAACCTCACAAAAGTTTGTAAACTTGTCTGTATAATTTCTGACGGTGACAGTGAAGGGTTTCAATTAATTGCTGTATGTTCCTGTTTTAAGTTGAAGGAAATATCTGTAAATTATTATAATTATAAATATCTGAAAATTATAACACAAACAGTATGTTTTTCATTTTTAAGTGACATGCAGAGAATAAGACAGCAAGTTGTTTCATGAGACTAAACACAGCAGCACACAATAAACAATTCTACAAATGTTAAATACTACAACTGTGAATGAATTGAACTATTCAATTAATCCTTTTTAAGATGTCATCTGTCAAGTATCACTGTTGTTATTTAGGTAAATGCTTGGTATTATTATTCATACAACCTTTTGAATGGATACTGGTTTGCACTGAATGTGTTGCAAACAGCTTATTAAAACTTATCAAACTTATCAACTTATAATGACTTTGAGATCTGCCCCATAAAAAACTATTAGTACTGAACTTGGCTTTACTTTAAAACATGAGTAAACCCATTGCAACTTGAAAGTTGACAGTTTAATTTTTATCACATAGTTTAGTTACCTAATTATTTTAAGGCAACAGGTTTACTCAATTAAAAAAAGTCTAAAAGTTATCACTTTTTAAATTGGGCTATTGTTTACTCTGCTGCAGTGTTCTGCTAAGTTACTTCAGAAAAATAACTTATTGCTACGCACATTATTACTTTTCTAATAACTTTGTTTGTTGAAAAGTATTTTATTATATACATTTTTTTTGTCAGTTGACTAAACACTGCTTAAAGTCTATTGTAAATCTCAATGCATAGACATTAAACTCTTTTATTTCTTTACATTTAAGTCAAACAGGACCTGTTATTTCATTTTTGGTTTAAATTGCACTATTTAAAATGTTAAACAATATCTTAATGTAAAAGTATAATACCATAACAGAAATGTGATATGTGTATTGAGTGCTTTGGTTTGAGTAAACTTTTGTAAACGTGACTGCAGCTGTCGTGTGTGTGTGTGTGTGCGTGTGTGTGTGTGTGTGTGTGTGCGTGTGTGTGTGTGTGTGTGCGCGCGTGTGCGTGTGTGTGTGTGTGTGTGCGCGTCTGTGTGTGTGTGTGTATGACGAACCTGACAAAAGTCTTATCGTCGATCCCAGTTGTAAGAGCAACAACTAATAACTTGACTTCTAGTTGATCTTTTGGAAAAGTGGCAGAAGGTTGATTTTTCAGATGAATCATCTGTTGAACTGCATCCCAATCATAATACTGCAGAAAACCTATTGGAACCCGCATGGACCCAAGATTTTCACAGAAATCAGTCAAGGTTGGTGAAGGAAAAGTCATGGTTTGGAGGTACATTCAGTATGGGGGTGTGTGAAAGATCTGCAGAGTGGATGGCTACATCAACAGCCTGAGGTATCAAGACACTTGTGCTGCCCTTTACAAACCACAGGAGAGGGCAAATTCTTCAGCAGGATAGCGCTCCTTCTCATACTTCAGCCTCCACATCAAAGTTCCTGAAAGCAAAGAAGGTCAAGGTGCTCTAGGATTGGCCAGCCCAGTCACAAGACATGTACATTATTGAGCATGTCTGGGGTAAGATGGTGGAGGCATTGAAGATGAATCCAAAGATTCTTGATGAACTCTGGGAGTCCTGCAAGAACGCTTTATTTACTATTCCAGATGACTTTATTAATAAGTTATTTGAGTCATTGCAGAGATGTATGGATGCAGTCCTTCAAGCTCATGGGAGTCATACACAATATTAATTCTTTTTCCACTGCACCATGACTTTATATTCTATACTGTACATTATTTCTGTTAAGTGAGGCCTTTAGAGGCCTTTGCCTTTCATATAAGCCACTTCTGATACCAAATGATCAACTAGAAGTCAAGTTATTATTTGTTGTTCCTAAAACTTGGATAGGCGACAAGACTTTTGAAAGGTAGTGTATATGACATATCAAAAACAATTCTTGTTCAACAATATGTAAAATGTACAAAGATGTCCATCTTTATTTAACAATGTGTTATCAGACAGACACTTTAGTCTTAGGCAAATAATTTGTTTTACACATATATTCCTTTTCAAATTATTGAAACACCTTCAGTCATCTCTTAAGTTAATAATGTGGCATATATAACATGCTTTGCTCTTAACCTGTCAGTAAAGATTTATAAACTATTAATAAATACAACAACCTGACTAAATCTTCTACTGCATAGCCTCGGGAAATATTTTTCTGTCTTCTTTGCGCTCGTGGTTTTTATTTAGCAGTTCACTCCTGTCTTGTAATCCGAGAACTCTGTTGAGCGGCCAATCTGTGCTGTTTTTGACTGGCCAGTTTAAAGATTGGCTGAACTGAAGGGCGGAGCTGACTGGAGACAGGCAGGAGAGCTCTGGTAGGTTAATCCCTGAGGGAGGCGGGCCAGGAAAGAAGGAAATCTGCCTTTGGATTGGATGTACCTGGGGAAAGGGAAGGGGTTTGGGGAAGCTGTAGGGCAGCAGAAGGGGATGAGAAATTGACTGCATACTAGCTATAACACATATAGGACACACAGAGAAAAATAAAATCAGTGTTAAAATATAAATCATAAAGGCTTAAATCAACAATAATTAGTAACCCTTTACAATAACAGAACATGAATAATGATGTATTCATACGCAAACTAAACATTACTTTATTATGAATTAATGATGAGTTAATGCCTGCGCTAATAATGAGCTAACTTTACAACATGAGTCAGAAGAGTTCATGTGTGAATAATGCCTACTTTAATTACTTGTTATTACATGTTGTTAATTAATGTATTAGGTTTAAGCTACATGTAACCAACATGAACTCGTGAGCTGTTAATGTATAATTAGGCCATGACTTTACTTGGAGGGGCACATCATCATTAACCAACCCAGGCTCATTCTGAAAACGTACCTCTATAGACGTTTCTGGAGACCGCGAAATATGTCCCGTATGTTTTGTTTTCGCGAATCCACCAGAGGTCGCTGTGTATGCTTTTTGTGATCTCAAATTTCCCTCGCGAGTGCCATTCGTGCCTGCTGTTCTGTGTAAACCCACTAGATGTCGCTGTCGACTCACTTTTTAACAGACTTTCCGACTGACTGAGCGAACGATTGGCTGACCCACCCTCCCCCTTCCCTAAACCCAACCAATTTTATCGACTGACCCACCCACCCACTTCCCTAACCCTAAAATAAAAGCCCTCATCTGATTTTTTTTACCATGTTTTCAGATTTTACCACATCCTCACCCTGCTATTTACTTGTTGTTTTTATTTTTTGGATTCTGTTTTTGTCTTACCTGCTATCTGGAACCACCCTTCACCAGACTCGAACCCTGTCTTCGTGGTCAATTCCTGTCTGCGTCTCAAGTCCGCCGACGTATATGTCGCGCTAACAGGACAAACTGGTTGCAGCTGGAATGCGTCCATATGGAGGTAAGCGGTCGGTCAGCTGGTAAGCGCAGAAAGGAACGGCGTCACACCGCCCCGTAGCGTTCGTTTAAAAAAATCAAATGCAGCCATACGTGCCTCCGACTACGTAATTCGCTGTCTCCAGAAACGTCTGTAGGGCTACGTTTTCACAATGAGCCTGTGTTGCAATTAACTCATCCTTAACTACTCATGAACTCATGTGTTTAAACTGTTCATGTTGATGTTGACTGAACACTTTTCTATTGCTATTCAGTGTAAATGAACTAGACGGATGTGCATAAGAAGTTCAAGAGTAGTTAAGAATGGGTTAATGATGATGTGCCCCTCCAAGTAAAGTCATGATATAATTATACATAAACATTTCAAGAGTTCATGATGGTTAAATTAAGCATAAACTAATATGGTAATTAATACATTAATTAACAAACAATCATGTACTAAAAAGTAATTAGGGTAGCCGTTATTCACAAATGAACTCATGTGACTCATGCTGTAAGATGGCTTATGTAGTTAAAGTAGTTCACGATTAGCGCATGCATTAACTCATCATTAATTCATAATAAAATAATATTGAGCTTACATATTAAAACATCATATTCACTTATTGTAAAGTGTTACCCAATAATTCATTATTCAAAGTTCAATATTACCCCTGTCAATAGAAGAGTTGTAGAAGGAAAGCTGAGGAGGAAAGACAGAGAAAGGGACAGATGGTGTATTCTGAAAATAAAAAAAATGAAATAACAAAACACAATTATAATCTAGAAAACAAAAGGTCAATAATAAAATTGTAAACATATTTACGCACCTGTGGGCAGGTTGGAAGACCTGGATAGTTCACTAAGATTAGCTTGCTGAAGTTAAACCTGTAGGTAAAGCGTTTCCCTTTGGTCTTGTGTAAAATGCGCTTATTATAATAATACCTGAAAAAACAAAAACAATATTAAGCTCATTAAATATCATAAATACATGCCCATCTGTGTTTCTTTTAAAGGGATTAGTTGACTTGACTTGAAAAAGCGAGTAAACCCATTGCCTTAAAGTTATTTAAGAATTATTACTTAAATAATTCAACAAGGGCAACACGGTGGCGCAGTGGGTATCGCTGTCGCCTCACAGCAAGATGGTCGCTGGTTTGAGCCCCGTCTGGGTCAGTTGGCATTTCTGTGTGGGTGCTCCTGTTTCCCTTACAATCCAAAGACATGCGGCACAGGTGAATTGAATAAACTAAATTGGCCATAGTGTATGAGTGTGAATGAATGTGGGTATTTCCCAGTACTGGGTTGCAGCTGGAAGGGCATCCGCTGTATAAAACATATGCTGGATAAGTTGGTGGTTCCTTCGGCTTAGTCTCTTCATTCATCAGGGGTCGCCAAAGCAGAAGGAAAATGAATAAATAAATGAGTAAATAATTCAACAATTTAAATGGATCTAAATAAAACTGTTGCTTTTAAAGCAATGGGTTTACTCCCTTTTTTAGGTAATGTAAATAATTACTTTTTACCATGTAGTACACTGTAAAAAAATTATATGACAAAAGTAATGACAACAAATGTTTCATGCTACTTTAACTCATTTCAATAGGTTAGTTAGATTTAATGTGTTTTTTTTTGTTGTTGTTGTTGTTGCTATGACTAGAAAAGTTCATTTGATTCAATTGAAAAAGTTTATACAGCAAGAGTTTTTTTTTTACACTGTAATATAAATGATGGATTTATGTGGGGTTTCTATATTTTTTGTATATGTAAATGTCTACTTGCAAATGTCTACAATGCATGCATAACAGAATCT
The DNA here is from genome assembly GCF_903798145.1 of Danio aesculapii. Classification (NCBI taxonomy): domain Eukaryota; kingdom Metazoa; phylum Chordata; class Actinopteri; order Cypriniformes; family Danionidae; genus Danio; species Danio aesculapii. The sequence continues at coordinate 44,429,617 of NC_079436.1, forward strand.
GTAATCATATAGAAAATATTTTATATAAGTCATATGACATTTTTACTAAAACATTTATTTATGCTGAAGCATAATTTTTAACTGTTGATATCAATTAACAAAATAGGCTTACATATCCCACAGGTAGATACATCAATATTGTTTTGTGTGACAGTATGGTTTATTGTAAATTGGTGCTTTTTGGGTTTTGGCATTTGTTTATATTGTTTTTTTTTAATTCATATTTTAATGTTTTATTTTTGTTTTTGGTTTTGATGTTGATTTTATGTAAATTTATAATTTTATTTGTTGGATGGACTACATGGAGAATAGCCACTGCATTGGCTAATGTATGTAGATGTAATATATACAGTTAAGATCAGAATTGTTAGCCCCCCCTGAATTATTAACCCCCTGTTTATTTTTTTCCCCAATTTCTGTTTAACGGAAGGAAGATTTTTTTTAACACATTTCTAAACATAATAGTTTTAATAACTCATTTCTAATAACTGATTTATTTAATATTTGCCATGATGACAGTGAATAATATTTTAGTAGATATTTTTAGGACACTTCTATACAGCTTAAAGTGACATTTAAAGGCTTAACTAGGTTAATTAGGTTAACTAGGCAGGTTAGGGTAATTAGGCAAGTTATTGTATAACGATGGTTTGTTCTGCAGACAATCGAAAAAAAATATAGCTTAAAGGGGCTAATAATTTTGACTAATTTATTCTTGTTGAAATACTTTCTCCAGAAGAAAAAATATTATCAGACATACTGTGAAAATTTCCTTGCTCTGTTAAACATCATTTGGGGAATATTTAAAAAAAGAAAAAGAAAAAAATCAAAGGGGGTCTAATAATTCTGACTTCAACTGTATATACATGTATATTCTTTGATTTATGAATTGCTGGTGTCAGTGAATGTACCTTAAAGCTCTGCTGAGTTTGTCATAATTCATGTGTGGTTTGCCCTTCCTCTCCCCCCACAGTTTAGCCAGTCTTTCTGGGTCTCTGATCACAAACTCTCCCCATTCGCTGCCCCATGTTATAGCTCCGCCCTCGCCACGCCCCAAAAGCTCCAACAGAAAGTGCCACAACTGCACCTGCCGCGACCCTGGAGACCAAGCGGGTTTATACGCCCAGTCCGGAAACAGCACTGCTGAGGGAAACAAAGTTATCAATGCTTAAGGGATGGAAAGAGAATAGAAACAATTCTGTCAAAACAGTTGACTGATGCACGGTAACCTCCAAATCGCCAAAATGACAATTCAGTTTACAACCATTTTTCAAAGATGAAACCCTATTAAAAGACATAGGTGAAGAATCATATGCATAAAAATATAATTTGAAAATTTCCATGTTAAAGATTTCCAGTTAAATGGTTAAGTATATACAGTAGTCAACATTTGTAGTGGATTAAAATAGTTTTTCAAAATTGTGTTAAACCAAGAATGTTTTTTTTTAATAGTTTTGGGATAACTTTGACGAAACATTACATAAATAAATAAATAAATACACATTACATTTACATTACATTACATTACAACTTTGACGAAAGGTTTGATCTGCTTCAAATGTTGACTAGCCGTAGGTCTAAATTTGCTGTTCCACCATTTGCATGTTTTTTTTTTTTTATTAATTTAAAATATTTATTTGGGTTGTTTTTGCTACCTGAAGTAAGTTTGAAATGTCAACAGTTGATAAGGAACAACTGAGACAAGCAGTGACTATACTGTAAATTTACAGATAAAATTATGAAAACTGTTAGTATTCCAACACAATCTCACGGCAATTCGTAACTTTTTTTTTAGTGGCTAATTCGTACGAATTCGTACGATCTAATTCGTACAATTTAGTACGATTTGCTCATCCTCCAATGACGGTTGGGTTTAGGGGCGGGGTTAGGTACCACGCCTCCTTTTTAAAATCGTACCATTTCGTACGACTGAACTCGTACGAATTAGCCACTAAACTGTCAAAACGTAAAATACTTATGTTTTCTCGTGAGATCAGGCTGAGTATTCTGACTATTTTGTTATCCAACTTGTTTTAAAGTATCATTAAAGGGATATTTCATGTAAAAATTAAAATTTCCTCATCATATTTGACCTCAAGTGGTTCTAAACTTTTATGAATTTCTTTCTTGGTAAACATAAAACAGGTTATTGTGAAGAATGTTGGGAAAAAAATCAGCCATTTATATACATATTACACTGTTAACAAATTTCCTGTAGAATTTACAGTAATTTACCATCAGCAGTTTGCCATCAACAAATTTACAGCAAATATACTGTAATAATACGTACAGGGTTTTTAGTATTAGTATTTACAGTGTTGTTTATCTTTACTGTAAAATATACTGTATTTTTGTCTTTTCAACTGTAATATATTTTCATACAATGAAAATATTTACTTTAATAATGATAATCCATTGTTCATTTATCTAAAAACAGTCCAAATTACAGTATTGTATTGTGATTGACCAGGTTTCAAGCTCTTTTTTTTTACTGTATTTCAATTCACAGCTAATTAAAATTACTGTTTTAATGTCGTTAAAAGGATATTTCCCACAATGCAACTTTACAGTAGCATACATACTACATAGCTGTCATACATTCATTCATTCACTTTCCTTCGCCTTAGTCCATGATTTATCAGGGATTGACACAGCGGAATGAACCGTCATCTATTCCAGCATATGTTTTACACAGTGGATGCTCTTCCAGCCGTAACCCAGTACTGGGAAACACCCATACACTCTTGCACACATTCACTTACACTACGGCCAATGTAGTATATTCAATTCACCTGTACCGCATGTCTTTGGACTGTGAGGGACACCGGAGCACTCGGAGGAAACCCACACCAACATGGGGGAACATGCAAACTCCACACAGAAATCTCAACTGACCCAGCCGAGGCTCAATCTAGCAACCTTCTTGCTGTGAGGCGACAGTGCCAACCACTGAGCCAGCGTGCCACCCAACTATCATACAGTGAAATACTGTGTAATTTACTAAATTTGTTAACAGTGAGTAGAAATAAACGCATTATGGAGGTCAATGGCTGCTTTTTCCAGCATTCTTCAGTATGTCTCTTTTAGTGTTAGACGAAAAAAAGAAACTCAAACAGGCTTGAACAAGTGGAGAATGAGTAAATGATGATGACAGAATTGTAATTAAGGGTGAACTATCCCTTAAACATTAATTCATTTTCTTTTCGGCTTAGTCCCTTTATTAATCTGGGGTTGCCACAGCGAAATGACCCGCCAACTTATCCAGCATATGTTTTACACAGCGGATGACTTGTCGGGAAAAACCGGAGCACCCGAAGCAAACCCACGCTAACATGGGGAGAACATACAAAATCAGAAATGCCAATTGACCCAGCCAAGGCTTGAACCAGTGACCTTCTTGCTGTGAAGCGATTGTGCTACCCACTCCGCCACCATGACGCCCCCTCCCTTAAATATACCATATTGATAATAATAAACAAATAGAAAGAAAATATATTCAAATATATACAGGAGCTACAATGAATTTGTTAACTTTAAATGTAATTTAAATAATGTCAAATAAAAACTGCTGAATTATTTTTAAATAATAGATAAATAAATAAAATTATTAATAAATTAACATTTTATGAAACTCTTAAACAGCAAGAACAAATATTTTATTAGTTTATTTTGTTGTTTACCTGTATTTCAGTGTGACCACTGCCATGAACAACTGAACATGCAAATGTGTTATTAAATTATAGAGATCAAATGTTTCAAGTAAATTCTCTTTACTATTTTAAAGAGAATTGGCGAACAAAAATCGCTGCATTACACGAACAAACAAACACATAAACAGTTTAATAAATTGAGTTTTTTATTACTTAATATTTATAAATTTGTATTACCTGATATACTACTACCCTAAATTCAGAAGCAAGGTTTATTTAAACAACATTTACATTCGGTAGCAGAAATAGTCATAACTAAATAACACACAATAGGGTTATGAAGAGAAAGAATATTTTAAAAGATTGAAACTAACAAACAAATAAATAAACAAACAAAAAACAAACAAATAAATAAACAAATAAAGTATTTTTGTCCAGGATATAATGCTGAAATATTGTTTATCAGCAATACATCACCAGTGTTATATGATTTGCATAAAATCATATTAATAAATTGAGTTTTTTATTATTTAATATTTGTAATTTTGTATTACTTAATATACTACTACCCTAAATTCAGAAGCAAGGTTTATTTACATAACATTTACATTCTATAACAGAAATAGTCATAACTAAATCACAAACAATAGGATTTTAAGAGAAAGAATATTTAAAAAAATGGAAACAAACAAACAAACAAACAAACAAACAAACAAATAAATAAATAAATAAACAAATAAAGTATTTTTGTCCAGGATATAATGCTGAAATATTGTTTATCAGCAATACATCACCAGTGTTATATGATTTGCATAAAATCATATTAATAAATTGAGTTTTTTATTATTTAATATTTGTAATTTTGTATTACTTAATATACTACTACCCTAAATTCAGAAGCAAGGTTTATTTACATAACATTTACATTCTGTAACAGAAATAGTCATAACTAAATCACAAACAATAGGATTTTAAGAGAAAGAATATTTTAAAAAATGGAAACAAACAAACAAACAAACAAACAAACAAACAAACAAATAAATAAATAAATAAACAAATAAAGTATTTTTGTCCTGGATATAATGCTGAAATATTGTTTATCAGCAATACATCACCAGTGTTATATGATTTGCATAAAATCATATTAATAAATTGAGTTTTTTATTATTTAATATTTGTAATTTTGTATTACTTAATATACTACTACCCTAAATTCAGAAGCAAGGTTTATTTACATATAACATTTACATTCTATAACAGAAATAGTCATAACTAAATCACAAACAATAGGATTTTAAGAGAAAGAATATTTTAAAAAATGGAAACAAACAAACAAACAAACAAACAAACAAACAAACAAATAAATAAATAAATAAACAAATAAAGTATTTTTGTCCTGGATATAATGCTGAAATATTGTTTATCAGCAATACATCACCAGTGTTATATGATTTGCATAAAATTAGTTTAATAAATTTTTTTTTTATTATTTAATATTTGTGATTTTGTATTACTTAATATACTACTACCCTAAATTCAGAAGCAAGGTTTATTTACATAACATTTACATTCTGTAACAGAAATAGTCATAACTAAATCACAAACAATAGGATTTTAAGAGAAAGAATATTTTAAAAGCTAAAAAAAAAAAACAGTTAAGCAGAATCTACTGCAGAATTAACTGCCATTGTGAGAATAACATATTATCCTGTAATCCTTAAAAGAAATGTAATCTGATTATGAGCATTTAGAAATGCAATATACTCTAATTATAAGCACTTATTTTTTGGAATCTTATTATATAATCAGGTAAACAGCATAAATCACAAATATCATAAATATCTATTAGCAACGACTGAGAGATTGAAAAAAAGCTGCAACGCTCTCCTCCTCACACACACACACACACTTACTTCTGCTCCAGTAAGTCGAGGAAAAAGGGCCGAGAGAGGAATTACAATTACACTCCATCTGTAAGATATTAATATATTCATCATTCTCTTTATAATCTGCATCATCTTTGCTGAATTCAATTAAATCTTTGTGTAAAAAAAGAAGAAGTCATTTGATTGTAATGCAATAACTTCCAGCGGACTGTCAGTTCATGTCAGGACTGTGTTTCGCTGAATACTTGGATGAAAATATTAGATTTTCAGAGATTTAATTTTAATTAGTCATTCAAAAAAGAAATGTTGCATATTTTGTAATCTGCTGATGATGTCAGACTATCAAAAAATGGATAAAAAGCGTTTTCAGCAAAAGCTTTACATGCATTTCTCAAATAATAATAGTGTTTGGGGTTTTTTGTAAACTACAAACTCAAATTCTTTGCATTTGAATATGTTCACATTACATTACACTACTATAATAAGTTTACTTATTAACTTATTAATACTTATTACTTATTAATAATAAGTACTTAAAGCAAACTTATTAATATTACTATAATAAGTTCACATTAAATTACTAAATTTAATTTGTTTGAATTCAGCCTATACATTGTTTATAACTATTTTACAACAATTTTGCTTTGCGTTTTAATACGTTTTTCATTACATGATGCTACTTTAAAACACTTTTAATTAAATTCTTAACATAAATTATCAGTAAATATTTTTCTGAAACTCACAAGCAACCACACGCGCATGCAGGTACAGTAGTGTATACTTTCCTCCTCATATAAATATATATATAGCATACAGTGCACTTCTGAAAGCTGTTGTTAAAGAGAGCTGCTTTACCTGTCCTGCAGAGATGCTCTATTTGGAAGAAAAACACCTGTAAAGCCTCACTATTTATCTTTACCTCTATCCGTCTTTCTTATTTACCATACTATTAACTTTATCCTGATCTCTACTTCTTTTTCTCCCCCTCTCTCTCTTTCTCTGTCACTCCATACTGACGGGAGAATCCAAGCTTTCCTTTTTAAGGAGGATGTTTTGTATTGGATGTGGATTTGCCTGGTTTAGCACACAAGGAGAGAGAGAGAGAGAGAGAGAGAGAGAGAGAGAGAGAGAGAGAGAGAGAGAGAGAGAGAGAGAGAGAGAGAGAGAGAGAGAGAGAGACTTTTTTTACTTTGCCTTATCCTTTAAATCATTGAGTTTTATCTTTTTTCAGTGAGTTTCTAACTGTTTAAAATACATGTTTTTAATCGTATGATCAGTTGTTCTTTTAATAAGTCAAAATAACCATGTTGTCATTTTAAGATCTATTTTCATAGATCATCATATATTTATTGTTATAAATATAAAATAATTTAAAGTTAATTTCGTGTGAAGTAATCCCAAAAATAGGATGTATAATATTTGACCCATAGGTCAAAACTATGTGTGTGTGTGCAAATATGCCATTTTATTTCATTAACATATTACTACTTTTATTAAAAAAACATCCTAAATTATATATATATATATAATAGGTGGGCATAGATTCATTTTTTAATCTAGACTAATCTCACTGCAATCTTGGAATTAATCTAGATTAAAATGGCTCATTTGAATTCTGCCGAAGGCATTCAGAATATGTGTGCTACCAAAATAATGACCAAAAGTAAGTCTTTGAGAACGGGTTTCTCATGCCAGGTGGCGCATTAGACCAGGGGCTCTTCTCCTGTTTCCAAAATGCATCACAAACTGTGTGAGAAACTGTTCTACTATGATCTTTGGTGATGAAAATAAATAATGTTCAATAAGATGTACATGTGTTTACTAACTGTTTATTCAGTTAAACATGAATTTTAAACTGTAGCCTCGAAACTCTGAGCTTACCTTAATCCAACTAAAGTCATAACTGAACTAAACAGAAATGGAATTAAGATGTGGAGTATGCATATATTAGTGGCATTATTGAAGTAAACACTACGATCAAACTACTACCGTCATATAGGACTTCATTTATATATATTAACATATAAGCTTTAAAGAATTAACTTGAATGTTTATTTTTTTATTGTTTTCACACCAGGACAAAATAACATCCTAAATAACGTCCTAAAATGATACAATCCGAATCAACATGCATAATTATTTTCTTAAAATACTCCATAACCGTCCTCAGCTCATGAACATTTGTTAAATCACAGAACAACAAGCCAAATGCATATCTTCAGAGGTGAAATAAATGGAGAATAACAGATGGAAGAATGACTGTATATCTCTCTGTCTGCACTCACACACACACACACACACGCGCGCGGCAGTGTGACAGGTGACACCGGAGGCTTTTAATTCCAGTGTACACACAAATTCTGGTCCAGACAGACATTAATAATTCATGCTGTTAATTGAGTTGAACGTTGTGCTTTTAGTCGTAGATCTGTAGGTCTGACACACACACACACACGCACACTGAGACTTCTGAATACACACATCACATACGGTTAAGCTATACAAAAGCAATAAGAGTAAATGCACTTTTTAAAGTGATACATTACAGACAAAAACAGTTTTCTCATACACCTTTCTATTTTTAGATTTTAGGCTTTTTGTCTTTTTATTCATTCATTTATTTTCCTTCGGCTTAGTCCCTTTATACATCAGGGGTCGCCACAGCGGAATGAACCGCCAACTTATCCAGCATATGTTTTACACAGCGAATGCCCTTCCAGCTGTAACCCAGTACTGGGAAACAGCCATATACATACTCATTCACACACATGCACTACAAACAATTTATCTTACCCAATTCACCTATAGCGCATGCCTTTGGACTGTGGGGGAAACAATAGCACCTGGAGGAAACCCACGCGAACAGAGGGAGAACATGCAAACTCCACACAGAAATGCCAACTGACCCAGCCGGAACTCAAACCAGCGACCTTCTTGCTGTGAGGAGATAGTGCTAAACACTGAGCCACCGTGTCACCCTTTTTGGCTATTCATGAGGATTTTTTGTCTAATGTCAGAAAACATTCAAAATACCCTTTTAGATTTTTTATTTTGTCACACTTTATCAACTTGAGTCTATAGATTTCAATAACAATACATCATTTTATAGAAATTAGTTTTTTTTACATAAATCTCCATTTCAGCAGCATTTACTTTGTTACAGAGGTATATGTTCATTCATAATTTACCTCATTATATACAGTGTTTAACAAGCAAAATGTAATAATAATAATAACAATAATAATAATGATAAAAATAATAATCAAATCTGGGCAGTTCTAATTTTCTTAACCTATGAAGTGAGAAAAGAATCCCCAAATTTGCCTCTTTAAAAACTTTTACTCTAAATATAAACTGTTCAATGTTCAGATTTTTGTGCTAGAAATGTATGCAAATTAGCACATATTTACTAAAGCAGTGTCTGTTTTGCATATATAGACAAAACACCCTGTAAAAATGACCAGCTTTTGACTAGCATAAGACAAGCTTTTTATTTTAATCACGTTTCAACAGAATTCTTAGTTATCCTTAAGGACCAAGGTGTTTTTTTACATGCATTTTTTATTTCTCTTTGCTATTTTTTGCTATTGGAGCCTAATTCGAATTAAAACCTAAGTATCATCTTTTGATAAGATGTACTTTTAGAGAAAAATGTTGTCCATATATGTGGACTCCTGGTCCAAATTTACATAAAACACTTTTTCCTGATTTTTTTTAAACGCATATATGACATAGACATTTTTTTTGAACTTGCTTTGACTATCAGAGAGTAAAAACAACATGTTTTCCCATTTTGGACAGTTAAAAGGGTTTGGGACATTTCATATGCTGCAAAACAGTTGCAGGATGACACCGTGTGTCTGTAACAAAATATAAAACATTCAAAGTATTTTAAATAGCCACTTAAGAGCTAAATGTGCTGTCCACAGATGTGGATCCTCAAGCCCTAGGAGGTTATACAGTTAACTTCATGTCTTTTGTCAGTTTCATTGATGTCATTGATGAAGTTGAGATGACTAGAAAAATTCAGTTGATTCAACTAAAACATTTCAGGCAGTAATATTTGTTTTTAGCTAATGTGTATATACCGTGCTCAGCATAAATAAGTACACCCATCACAAATCTCTCTTTTAAATGAAACATTTCTATAGGCGGCTTTACTATAATATATTTGTGCGTATACATTAGATTATTCAGTACCAAAGACAAAACTGGAACAAATCTCATTCTAAATATTAGTACTCTTTAATTAATAATTTCAGGGAAAAAATATCAAATTAAATTTGAGTATACCTGAAAAATCAAGAGACACATAAAAAATATAACTTTTAGTTGAAATGTTGTATTCTCTTGTTTTTTTTGCATTAACTTGTGTGTGAGGATCAGATACACTGTAAAAAATGCTGGGTTTCACACAATCGATTTGTTGGGAACACATGCAGTAATTAAGTTAACTGATTAGTTTTTACAAATTTAAGTGGATTGAACATAAAACAGTTAAGTTGTCCTCTAAAAAACTTAAGAATTGTGTTGTTTCAGATTATTTTAATTAAGTAAACCTAATTTTTTAAGCCTAAATGAATTGTTTGTTTTAAAGTGGACAGTGCCAAAGCTACTTTAAGCCCCTTCCTCATCAGTTCATCTTATCCATTCATTCTCATCTCCTCTCCGTTCTCATCCTTTCTTCTTAGATCTGCTTCTCTATCCGTCTTACAGCTGCTTATTCCTGTTCACGCTGAGACCTGCAGCTCTCTCTCTCTATGTGTGTGTGTGTGTGTGTGTAGGTCACAGGGCTCATCTTTGAGGATGAATCCTGTTATACGTTAGGAGGATAAAAGCCTCTTGTGTGTTTGTGCAAGCTCAGTAATCTCAGATCGTGTTGATTCCATTGGGAACTTTACTCTCTCCCCTGAGACACAACTGAGACAGAGACACACACATATACACATGCACACACACTTCTAGGTGGTTATAAATGAATCATTGTGAATTTACTGATTGCTATTTATTATTAATAAATTGTTGATTGTTAACTGTACAGTTTAATCAGATTTATTATTATTTTATAACATTAATAGTATTATATTATTTTTACTGTAAACTTTTATAAATGCTTTGGCAATCTGTTTGTGGAATTTATCATGCCAATAAACCAATTTTCTTTACATTTTTCTTTTAGAGAAAAACATATATATTATCTTTCAGCTTTATTTACACGCATTCATTTAGTAAAAGCATTTATTACAATGTATTCAATGGAAATATTTTTATTGAGTATGTTTTTTATGTGATTGCTGCTATATTTAATTTATTGTAAAGTTTTTCAGTTTTTTGTGTATTATATCTTTTAAATGCAATGTTTTTATATTTCTGTAGTCTTTATGGAACTACTTTGGCATATTGTGTAAAAAGCAAAATGGTTTAGAACAGATTTAAAATCTCTGAATCTGCTTTGTCTCGTCATTGAATGTCAGTCAATTGTGATTTATTAAGACAACAAAAACTACCATTATTATTAACAAATAGTTTGTTGCAGATAATCCAGGTTTTAGGAACTATATAAAACTTCTAATTAGTTTAGAACAGGCATGGGCAAACTTGATCTTGGAGGGCCGATGTCCCTGCAAAGTTTTGCTTCCACTGTAATAATATTGGAGCAAAACTCTGCAGGGACATCTGCCCTTCAAGATCAAGTTTGCCCATGCCTGTTATAAACTAATTAGCAGTTTTATATAGTTCCTAAAACCTGGATTATCTGCAACAAACTATTTGTTAATAATAATGGTAGCTTTTGTTGTCTCAACAAATCACAACTAACTGAATTAAAATTCAGCTTAACAGAGGTGGCAATGACCACAAACTTGACCCTGTGTGTGTGCGTATGTGTGAATGAATGTGTTTCGTTCTCTGCTTTCTGTGGTCACTTTCTGAAATCTCTCTCCATGTGTGTGTGTGTCCAGATCTCTGCTCTTTCTCCTCCATTAATGCTGACGAATCTCAGTGTCTGCCAGCTCAGGGGACTTGTGGTTTCTAAAAGGCTTTCTGTATGTTTCATGCCTCTATCAGTCTTTGTCGAGGAAAATAATATATCCGTCCGAAACGAGAGACAAACGGCCAGAGACACTGAGAGGAAGAGCCAAAACAACTGCTGAAAGTGAAGCTCACGCGCACACACGCTAGGGCTGCACAATACTGGCAAAATATGCAGTATTTTGCTCAGTATGTTGTATTGAGCATTTCGACAACGACATTTCCTACAATATAACATTTGCCTAGAAAAAATTTGTTTTATTATTTATGTTTTTAAATAATTTATTTAATAATACAAAATTAAACCGATAAAATATGTTTTTCAGATCAAATAATTCTAATTCACACTCAAAAACCGTCAATGTGCAAATATAAACACTTTATAGGTCCCGTGAAGAGCTTTGAAACGAGAGGGTTGGACATTGAAAAACTGAAAAAAATAATGTCTGCAAAATAGTTGTACTAAAGTTTTAATTTGTTTGTTTAAATTCAGCCCAAATACATTATTTGTAACCCCTTACCTTGAAAAATATAGTAAATCCAATGAATCATCTTTGAATTTTTTTCAGTGTAGAGTAGCTCCTCCCCTTTAGAAAACAGCCAATAACGTTTTGTTTTTATCAGGTTCTGCCAGTGGGAGTGGTTGAGCTCAAGCTCATCAAATGAATAGCAAATGAGAAGCGTCTTGAAGAGGTGGGGCATGTCAGGTACTAGAGAGCATTTGATTAATCAATCACACTGAATGAGGTGACATGAAAAAAAATTGTTGATCCATTTAGGCAGAAGTGACAAACTGCAAACTCATGCATTCTCTTTTCAGCTTAGCCCCCTTATTACTTTGGGATCGCCACAGTGGAATGAACCGCCGACTTATCCAGCATATGTTTTATGCAGCGGATGCCCTTCCAGCTGCAACCTATCACTGGGAAACATCCATACACTTTGATTCACACTCATATAGAAGACAATATAGCTTTCCCAATTCACCTGTACTGCATGTCTTTGGACTTGTGGGGGAAACCGGAGCACCCGGAGGAAACCCACTCGAACGCAGGGAGAACATGCAAACTCCACACAGAAATGCCAACTGACCCAGCCGAGGCTCGAACCAGCGACCTTCTTGCTGTGAGGCAAATTTTGTTACTGTTTTGAAGGACACTAAGCGGTTTCCTTAAACATCTGAAAAACTTTATTTTAATATCACAAGACCTTTAAAACATTATGAAATAGTTAAACTTCACCAGATGTTCTGATTGGCTGTCATCATTTTACTTTCGTCTCGACTCTCGTTTATTTTCAGCCATAGATATATACACAAGATGTCGCCTATGCTATTGTTGTCTATTGAAAGGAACGTATCAACAAACCGCCATTTTGGTACAGTGTAGCACTCCTTTAAATTAATGTGGGACCAAGTATGTAACTAACAAAATCGTAAGAAACTAAATCTTACCAACGAAATGTTCTGTCTTTATGTTTTGTTTTCTTTGTTTGCTCGTTACTACACCCATACACAGTGCAAAAGTCCAGCATCTTCAGATTGGCTTTGGTCTTGACTAAGTGCAGTTGGATGACTTTTGTCCTGGGAGCCCTGTACAAATATGGCGGCGATATTGACGCATGCTCTATCTAATGTAAATATCTACGATTTTCAGCTCTGGATTCACCTTTGGGTCGCTCCAGCCAATAGCAGAACAGCTACTATTAGGGAGGTGGGCATAAATATAGTAAGCCCCCATCTGATTGGTCAATTTAGATAAACAACCAATGCATGAAATAAATGTAATTTCACACAGATGTCAGCGATACATATATTGCATATACTAATATTGTGAAGATAACAATAACTTTACGATATATTGTGCAGCCATTACACACATACCTTCATAAAAATGAGACGCGAGACCAGTGCTTTCACTGTTTTATAACTTCATCACCATTTTAATCGTGTAATCTTAATCTCATGTAAACAAATTCAGAGGAGACCTCCATCATTGGCCTTCTGCTCTTTATAAATAACATCCCGACCTCCTGATTCCAGACGTCCAGACATAAAGTTTCTGATTTGCAGATTTGCAGTTATAATTATATATGTTTAATGTAGTCATGTTCATTTTATATCTCATAAGTCTGACTTTAGCAATTCTGACTTTAGCAATTCTAAGTTTAAATCTTTAATGCGTTTTCGTTGTTGTTGCTGCATCTTTTCTTTTCTTGAAACAGGTTTCCATATCATATTGATGAGTATATATTGGTTGAAAATCTGCAATCTGACGAAGAGAAACAAAGGTCTAGAAGTCTAGAATCCAAATCTAGTGGTTGATTAATCTCATTAGTATCATATCAGAGTTCAAACATAATCAAACGTACAGTACCTGAAAATGACGATTAACTTCACATGAGCATGAGAAGAGAGGTTAATGACCCTTTTGATAAAGTCCATGAATCACAGCTGAACCTTCATCGGAAAATAAAGATATGACTTCTTTATCTGCTTTCCCAAAGGCATATGTAGCTGTTATCTCAAAATTACTTCCAGTCAAAACATTATAAGTAGTGATTTTGCTGGGAAAGTTTGTTTCTGCCACTGAATAAATACTTTATTTTTCACTTATTAAACGTTGTTGTTTTTTAATTGAATTGCAAGTAAAAGTCAGAATTCTGAGTTTATATTTTACTTTTTTTTCCAGAATTGCAAATTTAGTTTAGATTTGTTAGATGTAGACCATAATTCTGGGGGAAAGTCAGAAATGCAAGAGAAATAAACTCATCATTTATCTTTTCTCACAATTGTCAGTTTATTTAGCAATTCCAATATTTTTTCTCTAAATTCAGAGTTTAAATCGAGCAATTCTGACTTTTTTATTGACTAAATTCTGAATTTAAATCTAGAAATTCTGACATTTTTTAAGATGAATTTAAATATAGAAATTACAACTTTTTAATCTGAATTCTGAATTTAAATCTAGAAATTCTGAGATTTCCTAATCTGAATTCTAAATTTAAATCTAGAAATGATGAGGTTTTCTAATCAGAATTCTGAATTTAAATCTAGAAATTATGAGACTTTCTAATCAAAATTCTGATTTTAAATCTAGAAATTATGAGATTTTCTAATCTGAATTCTGAATTTAAATCTAGAAATTATGAGATTTTCTAATCTGAATTCTGAATTTAAATCTAGAAATTATGAGATTTTCTAATCAGAATTCTGAATTTAAATCTAGAAATTATGAGATTTTCTAATCTGAATTCTGAATTTAAATCTAGAAATTATGAGATTTTCTAATCAGATTTCTGAATTTAAATCTAGAAATTAGGAGATTTTCATTTACTCTGAATTTAAAACTACAAATTTTGACTTTTTATTCTGAATTTAAATCTAGAAATTGTGACTTTTTAATCTGAATTCTAAATTTGAATCTAGAAATCTGACATTTTTAATCTGCATTTAAATTCAGAAATTCTGACTTTTTAATCTGAATTCTGAATTTATATCTAGAAATCTGACATTTTAATCTCAATTTAAATCGAGAAATTCTGACTTTTATATCTCAATTCTGAATTTAAATCTATAAATTTTGATATGTTTTAATTTGAATTGAAATCTAGAAATTCTGACGTTTTATTTTGAAATTAAATATAAAAATTCTGACATTTTTTACATCTGAATTTAAATCTAGAAATCCTGACATGTTTTATTCTAAATTTAAATCTAGAAATTCGGACATTTTTTTATCGGAATTCTGAATTCAAATCTAGAAATTCAGACATTTTTTAATCCCAATTCTAAATTTAAATCTAGAAATCTGAAATGCTTTAATTTGAATTTAAATCTAGAAATTTTGACATTTTTTATTCTGAATTCAAATCTAGAAATTCAGACATTTTTTAATCCCAATTCTAAATTTAAATCTAGAAATCTGAAATGCTTTAATTTGAATTTAAATCTAGAAATTTTGACATTTTTTATTCTGAATTCAAATCTAGAAATTCAGACATTTTTTAATCCCAATTCTAAATTTAAATCTAGAAATCTGAAATGCTTTAATTTGAATTTAAATCTAGAAATTTTGACATTTTTTATTCTGAATTCAAATCTAGAAATTCAGACATTTTTTAATCCCAATTCTAAATTTAAATCTAGAAATCTGAAATGCTTTAATCTGAATTTAAATCTAGAAATTTTGACATTTTTTATTCTGAATTATGAATTTAAATCTAGAAAATCTGACATGTTTTATTCTGAATTCTGAATTGAAATCTAGAAATTCTGATATGTTTTATTTTGAATTTAAATCAAGAAATTCTGACATTTTCTAATCTGAATTCTAAATTTAAATCTAGAAATTCTGTAAATTTTATCTGGATTTAAATCTACAAATTTTGACTTTTTATTCTGAATTTAAATCCAGAAATTCTGATATTTTAAAGATCAATTTAAGATCAGATTTCTGACTTTAAATATACCCATTCGACTGCAAACTGCTACATTTTCCCCTTAGAATTCCAAGCTGATTTCTCTTAATTCTAACTTTTGGGGGAAAACAAAAACCTTTTCTTTTCAACTTATTTTTTATTCCTGTGGCAGGAACAGGCTTCCGTAGACTTCTCAGTAGTGATTTAGCAAATCAAATAAAAACATGAAAAAGGAATCACAGCGTATTAGAGCTACAGTGCAACTGTTCAGTCATTCGTGAAATAAACAATAAATATTTACAAACAAAATCCACATTTATAATAATAAAAAAATACTGTTCTTAACATTCACAACTAAGGATAAAGGAACAGGAAAAGGTGTGTTGGAGCACACTTTCACTTGTGGGAAAAAAAATCAATTACAGAAATGTTCTGCACATTTGTTAATCAGGCTCTGTCCAAATGATTCAGATTAGCAGTGTTTGTACAGAGAAACAGGCTATGTGTGTGTGAAAGCGTGTGTGGTTTTTCAACACCCTCTAGTGGAGATCAATCTGTACTTCCTCTCTCTTTATAAGGCTTTTTTTGGACACTAGAGAGGCAGCAAACATCGCTCAAGCTTTGAATGTGCAATGTCATTTGCGTATTGTAGTGTAGTGTAGTTAATTCAAGTTGTACAGAGTTTGATTACATGTTTTGTAATGAGTTAAAACCCAGGGGGGGCATTTGGAATCAGAACTGCATGAGTAACAATTCATCCATATTCACAGATGAAAAGACATTCAGAGAAAGCTTCCGAATAAAAATAACTTTAAAACACTAATCTTCTTTGCCATAATAGCTTTTTTTTTGTTTGTTTCTCAAGCGTGGATTTTACTCTGACCCTTGATTCCAGCCTTCACAATCAAGCTTTAAGTGTTGACCATGATTCTCTCTAGCTGTTTTGCTGTGGACTTTTTTTTCCCCCATGACCCCTCTGTGTTTTTTTTTCTGTCTCTATGTGAGGTTGTGGAGAGGCTGGCTGACCCTCATGCAGCTCCAGTAAAGTGCCCTGGCCAGAGTCAACACCACCAGCAACAACGCCGCAGCCCACGAGGCATAAATACCCCCGTACACCTGCGCCTGAGACCATGTTCCTGCCTGCAAACACACACAAAAACATCACGCATTTCAGTTTTGGTGACAACTGGTAACATTACACATTTGAGCAAATTACAGCTGCTGTTCAAATGTGTTGACTAATTTTAAGAAATCAATTAAAATACAATTTTAGAAGGCATGCATTAAAGGAACATTCCACTTTTTTCTTTTGGAAAAGGCGCATTTTACAACTCCACTAGAGTTACAAAGTTGAGTTTTTAATTCATTTTTAAATTCATTCAGGTGATTTTTGGGTTTAGTGTGAAAAGTTTTAGCTTAGCTTAGCATAGATCATTGAATCGGATTAGACCATTAGCATCTCGCTAAAAATGATATCAAAAAATGTTTTATTAAAGCTGGACTCTTCTGTAGTTACGCTGTGTGCTATTTGTAAATAGGCTCATTTTACAACTGCCCTAAAGTTAAAAGTTGAGTTTTAGCATTTTTAAATTCATTCAGATGATTTTTGGGTTTAGTGTGAAAAGTTTTAGCTTAGCATAGACCATTGAATTGGATTAGACCATTAGCATCTTGCTAAAAATTATTTCAAAAAATGTTTTATTAATTTTCCTATTTAAAGCTGGACTCTTCTGTAGTTACGCTGTGTGCTATTTGGAAATAGGCTCATTTTACAACTGCCCTAAAGTTAATAGTTGAGTTTTAGCATTTTTTAATCTATTCAGATGATATGTGGGTCTAGTGTGAATAGTTTTAGCTTAGCTTAGCTTACCATAGATCATAGAATGAGATTAGACCATTAGCATATCCCTAAAAAAAATTCAAAAAGAGTTTTGATAATTTTCCTATTTAAATCTTGACTCTTCTGTAGTTACGTCTATATGGAAATGGACTTATTTTACAACTCCCCTAGAGTCAAAAAGTTGAGTTTTGGCATTTTTGAATCAATTCAGATTATCTATGGGTCTATTGTGAACAGTTTTATCTTAGCTTAGCATAAATCATTTAATTGGATTAGACCATTAGCATCTCGTAAAAAATAAATAAATAAAAAAGAGTTTTGATAATTTACCTATTTAAATCTTGAATCTTCTGTAGTTACGTCTATTTAGAAATAGGCTCATTTTACAACTCCACTAAAGTCAAAAAGTTGAGATTTAGCATTTTTGAATTCACTCAGATGATCTATGGGTCTAGTGTGAATAGTTTTAGCTTAGCTTAGCATAGATCATTGAATCAGATTATACCATTAGCATCTCGCTCAAAAAAAAATCAAAAGGAGTTTTGTTAAATTTACGATTTAAATCTCGACACTTCTATAGTCACGTTGTGTGCTAAGACCAATGGAAAACTAAATATTTTCCAGGCTTATATTGCTAGGAACTATACTCTCATTCTGGTGTAATAATGACAAAGACACAGACAAAAAAAACTACACAAAAAAGGGATGATAAATACATATAAATACACGAGCTTCAAACTCACAATCAGACCAGCAGCTGAGATGCTAAATAGCAAACATAGCAGATAACACCACAGACTCCGCCTCCTTGGATATCTCTGGCCAATTGAAGATCTGGTGAGGAAAGATAAGAGGAACAGACCAATCAGAGGAAAAAGAGAGGTAATGAATGAAATATGAAACAAATGATAAGCAAAGTGTGTAATTTCTGCATTTCTGCAAGAACTAAGAATCTTTTACATTACATTGGCATTAATCCATTTAGCAGAGGTGTGTTTCCCAACCCTGTTCCTGAAGGCACACCAACAGTACACGTTTTGGATGTCTCCCTTATCTGACCCATTAATTTCAGGTTTTGGAGTCGCTTCAAATGTTCTGATGAGTTTATTCGGGTGTGTTTGATTAGGGAGAGGTTGAAAATGTGTACTGTTGGTGTGCCTTCAGCAACAGGGTTGGGAAACACTGCATTAAGTATACAGAAATTCAAAAAAAGTCTCCCATGTCTCATTGGTCAGTCGAGCAAGTTAGTCTTGCTCTAGTATGTAAGAAACAGAGCAATGTTTTGATACATTGACAGACATGATGAAATTGTTCAACTAATGACTGACTTAGTAGTCTCTACATAGTTAAGCAGAAATTCTGAACTTTACAGAAGATTTTATTAGTCACTTTCATCCGCCCAGACGCCACCTGACCGGACTGATATGTAAAAGCACCCAATCAGAGGTCATTTGACCAGCATCATGTTTTGGGTAGTGAAATAAAACAGCTATAACGCTACAATATGGTGTGTAAAACTCTTGGCTAGTTGGTTGTTTATTTTATTGCCATGTCAGCATTCAAATAATAATAAGTTACAAATAATGCAACGAGGCATTCAGAGATGCTCTTCTGCATACCTCGGTTGTAACGAGTGCTTATTTGAGTTACTGTTGCCTTTCTTTTAGTTCAAACCAGTCTGGCCATTCTCCTCTGACCTCTGGCATCAACAAGGCATTTGCTCCCACAGAACTGCCACTCACTGGATATTTTCTCTTTTTCGGACCATTCTCTGTAAACCCTAGAGATGGTTGTGCATGAAAATTCCAGTAGATCAGCAGTTTCTGAAATACTCAGAGCAGCCAGTCTGGCTCCAACAACCATGTCACTTAAATCACCTTTCTTTCCCATTCTGATGCTCGATTTGAACTGCAGCAGATCATCTTGACCATGTCTACATGCATTGAGTTGCTGCCATGTGATTGGCTGAATAGAAATCTGCGTTAACAAGCAGTTGGACAGGTGTACCTAATAAAGTGGCCGGTGAGCGTATATATTTTATATTTATAATATAAATAAACATTCTCTCAAATATATGTGTGTGTGTGTGCGTGTGTGTGTGTATATATATATATGTATACACACACACATACGAACACACCCATATACAGTACGCACACACATATAATACGTAAAAAAAGATGTATATATTGGATGCAATTAATTGCAATTAATCTTTGCAGCACTAATATTTTTAAATTGACATATGATACAGATTCCACAATCTTTCTGTGAAAAATCATATAGAAAAAATTTCCCTGAGTGAGTATACTTCATAAAAATGCAAACAAAGTAAAACTCTTGGACATATTTCCAAGAAGTTTATGCCATAAAAGCTCATTACAACCTCAGCATTTAGGTAATCATCATAAAGGATAATTGCATAAACGCTAATTTTTTTCTTCCATGAGGGTTTTCTACTGTCATGACAGATTTTTTTGGCCGACATCCAAGGCTGAGGCTACTACGTAATGAGCTTGAACAGGATGTTATATTTTTATGGGTTCATCAACAGAAAAATTACAGCCAGTAACAGGCAGGAACACATTTCTGAAGCTGAAGCGGTGTGCAAGCAGGACTGACAGAGAAAGAGATAAACATTACATGCTGACTTGTTTGTGATCTAATAAAAGAGTTTGATTTATTTGGTATGTGCGAAAGCTGCTGTAAATGTTGGTGGAGAAACACTTACACTTTTCTGCAATGGGGGCATCGAGCCAGTGTTCTGTCAGTAAACTCGGTCCACTGAAATGTGGAGAAAGTGGTTGAGCGGCTAATGTGAGACAGTAGCATAAATAAAACAAGAATAAATCGCCATTTGATATTCGACTTCCAGATGGCGCTGAACCTGAGCCGAGCGATTCCATCAGTGTGCATTGGATCATGATACACAGTGGCGGTCAGTATGATATAGTGTGTGTTTATGTACCAGGAAAGTGTTGCTGCAGTGTCCGCAGGAAACTCTGGCTCCGGCAGGTTGTGGATCTGGACTAGCTGGACCTGGATGGACTGGCCCCAAATTTATGATCCTCTTACTAAATCAGGAATACAAAGACAGACACACACACACACGTGACAAGATGATGTTTAGTAGTGTCAAACATTTTATTGGGTTTAAATTTAACTTTGTCTCCTTCTGTTCTCTCTCTTACCAATAAGGCCGAGGGCAGGCGATCCTTTGAGATGTGACCTTGCAGATGAGAAGACAGTTACAAGGGCAGCGCACATATTTCTTGCCTGCAGGAGCATTCTTTATAGGCTGGAGCGAATGAAGGTTAAAGAAAGTGTAAAAAAAAAAAAAAAAACAAAGAAAGAGAAAGACAAAATTAAAGATGGTCAATCAATTAATTCATTCATTCATTTTCCTTCGGCTTAGTCCCTTTATTTATCAGGGTTCACCACAGCGGAATGAACCGCCAAATTATCCAGCATATGTTTTACACAGTGTATGCTCTTCCAGCTGCAACCCAGTACTGAGAAACACCCAAACGGTCAACAAATACTACACTTTTAATTTTGGGGCTGTAATTAAATACATAATTATGCTAAATGATTTATTGCACATCCACTAATATTATTTGAAGAGCCCCTATTGTGGATTTTTGAAAATGACCTTCCATGCACAGCTTTAATTGAAGTAAAATATCCAGCAAAGGCTTAAATCTAAAAGTGCGCCGTGTTTAAAACTGGTGATTCATCTATAAAAGAGTCGACTCAGAGTGGTTCGAATGAAGTTGTACATTTAATTCAGTATACCAAAATATGACTATAAACCATATCATTTTATAAATGCATAGGATTTGCTTTAATTGGTTAATTTATTATACTACTGTTAAGAGTCAGCATATTTTTTTATGTTTTTAAAATAAGTCTTTTGTACTCTCTAAAAATGCATTTAATCCTGATATGGTGTTTCTGCACTAGCCTGCTGATCCTGACGGCGTGTGCGTGTAAATGGCTTTTCATCTTATTTTACACTTCAACAACTAAATGAATGCTTGAGTCTATTTAACAGATTATATTATAATTAGATTACAACATCGATGCTGTAAAAGGAACTGTATAAAATAGAAAAAAAGTCACATTAACCGTTCACCGAAAGTTTATCGGTACAGGAAAAAACACTAGCTGCGCATATACCCTGTTATTCATTCAAGCATATGTTAAGTGTACTGTACATGTGCTGTGTCCCAACTCACTGTGGCTTCATTGCAGACGCCGCACTTGACCACATGTTGATGGATTTTGCCCTCAACACTAATGAGTGACTGGCACACCCTACAGCTGATGACCGGGGCACTGCCACTCTCTGGAGATGTCAGGGGGGAATATGGTGGAGGATTCTCACTCAACAACACAGGCGGCTGAGTTGAGCTCGGAAACGGAGGAAAACCTAGAAAGGAAAAAAAAACTGTCATTCCCACATGATCAAAAACGTAAGGAGAGTTTGTAGAAAAATACAAATTTGCAGTCAGTTTACTCATCCTCAGGTCAAGATGTTGGTGACTTTTCTTTTCGTCAGAGGAAAATTTTAAAAAGATAAAATAAATAAATAAATAAATAAAACAAACAACAAAAATAAAGGGATAGTTCACACAAAAATTAAGATTTCTGCAGATTTCATCCAGTCCAATTTAAGACTTTTTAAGACACTTTTTAGACTATTAAGAATGACTTTTTAGACTTATAGTGTTACAGACTAAATTTATACTTCTGCTTTGAGTGATCGGTGTGACCCACTGCACCTGCCTTGCGCGTAGTCGTGCATTTTTACTTCTGTGTGCTGTTTGTGCTGCTCCACAATAACACTTCCAAAAGCTGGCAGTAGGTTTTTATGTTCCGCTGTGTCGAGTTTCTTCACTGGTGTTTTGTTTTTTCTGAATGCTACCTAAATGTACAAGAAGCTAAAACTTGCTCATACAGAGGCAGGAACCGGTGGATGTGTAGCAACTTCAATCATAGGGTAAACACAAAACAAATATTTCCATCTGGAGCTCCTTCACGGGACTCCATACTTGTAAAGACTCACTCCATCAGACTCGCGGCTTGCGCTACGCGTCGTTGCGACGTGGTTACATTTTTTGAGAGGTGAGCGTCAGCATCGGTGTCAGCCACAGCGAGGGTTCTGCGACCGTGTATAGGTTGCGCTAGAGGATACATGTGCGCTTGACGCAGAACTATAAATCAGCCTCAAGGGTTAGACATACAGGGTTAAAGACTAAGGATTTTTTCTAATGGCCTGGTATCATTGGATGGATGTTAGCCTGATTGAGTAGCTTTACTTGGATAAAGCAAAAATAAGACCCATTTAAAATTATTTAAGACCTACGACACAATATTTCTGTGAATTTAAAACTTTTTAAGACCTAAAATTTTGTTATTGAATATTAAGACATTTTAAGACCCAGTGAACACCCTGAAAAATAAGCATTCAGTCATCATTTACTTATCCTTTACTTTTTTTAAACCTTTATGAGTTTTTTTCTTCACTAAAGAAAATATTTTGGAAAATGATGGAAACCTGTAACCATTGACTATCGTAGTATTTGTTTTTTCTACTATGGAAGTCAATGGTTACCGGTTTTCAGCTTTCTTTAATATATCTTCTTTTGTGTTCACAAGAAGAAAGAAACTCATAAAGGTTTGGAACCGCAAGACAAAACCAAATTCCACTTTGACGAACAATAAAACACACGTGTCTGCAATGCCCAGAAGTTGCAGATATTGCAGACCCAATATGGCTTTTGCCCAGGCTTACACATACTTGTTGACCCCTGTCCCTTAAGGCACATGAATAAAGATGAATTACAGTAGATACAGAGCAGTATCATACTACGCAGACAGGTGATTGTCAAAAAATGGAAATCTTCCAGTAGATCTCCGATCTTCAAGAATGAATTGCAGCTTTTGAAAAACTTTCAGTTTAGATGGAAGGACTGAAATTTATTTTGATAAATGGGGAAAATATCTGAATTTCTGAGACCCACAATGCTAGCAAACATGTAACGAGACAAAATAATAATAATTAATGATATTATATTGGCAACCCCCCACCCTGATTTGTGGTTTTGGTTTGGTTTATTTGCTCAATTTATATGATGTTATTTAGTTATTGTGTTTATTTATTTTGTTTCATTCTGCTTTTATGTTAAAGGTGTGGTGTATAAGTTTGACACCCAATGGTTGAACTAGGTATTACATTCCTGACTCAAAACAAACAAGAGGGGTCTGGCCACAGACCTGGTGCAGTGTAATCTGAGCTGCATCCAATGCTTTTTAATGGGCTCACCTAACCCCACCACTAACCCTACCCCTCACAGTGACGTCACTCGCTCCATTTGAGTGCATTGTGTCTGACATTGCATCGCTGATTGATGCAATCTCAGCTTGCATCATAAAGGTTGCATCCAGATACTATTGAAACAAACAAACGCAGGTTGCCAGATTGACCAACAGGAGCGAGTCTGACGGTAAAGGCGTCAAATAAACTGTGTTCTAAATAAAAGCAACGACATATGATAGAAGGAATATTTCCATATTTAAAGGAGTTTTTGTCCTAACCAACACCTTGAATTGATATATTAGAAATGGCTTCTATTTCTTGCAGCTAAACAACAGGATAAACTGACAGTGCTGTTTACCTCAGGTACACCTCATGTGCTTTATTCAGTGTTAAATGCAAACAATGCGAGTTTAAATGCCATTTTACATGTATTCCCATATACTGAAAGCAGCAGCAGAAAGTTCACCTCAGATCTTTAAATAGAAATAAACCGTCTGAAATTGAACTTTACAACTCTGAAATAATGTAAACTAACACACAGTGATTTCAGCATCTACATTTAATAATGTTAAAGAGGTTTAATATGTATTAATTAGATTGTAAACCTTAAAATTTCATGAGTAAGTGCATATTCTGTACTTCTGAATGGCTGTATTTAGATTTCTGTCGTGTTTCGTCTGGTGCAAACAGCCAAATTGCTTAACACTGCAAATCTCATCACGTAGCATGTTGTTAGGACACAGGGTTACAATGTAACCTGCTCACCTAATGTTTATGCTTCTAATATTTATAATATTTGCTAATTAATAACCACCTCATATGGAACTGTGAATCCGTGTGTCATTTCGGGGCTGCTAACTGTCCACCTGAGGTCGCATTTCGGTCACAGATGTATACTTTGAGAGCCTTCATGACTGACTGACCGACTGAATGAATGAAATATGCGGTTTTCTACCAAGGCACCCCGGGGCGCTGAAATATAACTTGCATTGCGCTGGTTAAATGACAAAAACAAAGACAGCCGTTCTGGCATGAAAAATTTTTCAAAGCAGAATATCTGATTCCTGCATAGTTTTTCAGATAAACAAGAATGTTCAACATAGCATGCTTTTTAAATATCTGCAAACATATTATGGATGTTTTTATGCTTTAGAAAAGGCAGAAACTTACATGCAGCACCTTTAATGCACTGTATTTGATATTCATCTGCAAATAAGAAAGATCAATAAAAAGTTAAAATCATAAAAAATAAAACACACATGTCCTCCCTCTCACATATGCTTCTGACTGCCGTGAAGGCTCCCAGGATGTGAATTAATGTAATAATGTTGTAAATAATGGTCAGTTTCATGCAAAGAGCACTCATATTTCTTCAGAAGACCTTATTGTATTGAGAGGAATGACTGGTATTTTGTTGGGTCTGTATATGCTTTTTTGACTAAATACAGTTGCAATCAGAACTATTAAACCAAATGATGTTTAACAGAGCAAGGAAATTTACACAGGATGTCTGATAATATTTTTTCTTCTGGAGAAAGTTTTGTTTGTTTTATTTCGGCTAGAATAAAAGCAGTTTTTACATTTTTAAAAAACATTTTAAGGTCAAAATTATTAGCCCCTTTAAGCTATATATATTTTTCAATAGTCTACAGAACAAACTATCGTTATACAATAACTTGCCTAATTACCTTATCCTGCCTAGGTAACTTAATTAACCCAGTTAAGCCTTTAAATGTCTCTTTAAGCTGTATAGAAGTGTCTTGAAAAATATCTAGTCAAATATTATTTACTGTCATCATGACAAAGATCAAATAAATCAGTTATTAGAAATTAATTATTAAAACTATTATGTACAGAAACATGTGGAAAAAATATTCTCTCCGTTAAACAGAAATTGGAAGAAAAATAAACAGGAGGCTAATAATTCAGGGGGTTTAATAATTCTGATTGCAACTTTAAGTGCTGCTAACTGTTGACTTGTATTTTACACATCTCCAAGAACCACAATTTCAGCTAAAATTATTTTTAATGTTCAACTTAAGAAACAAAGTCATCTACATCTGTACATGTTGAATGGCCTGTGTAAATTAGTAAGTAGGTTAGTAAATTATTAACAGCACATTTTCAGTAAACCATCCCATTAACATTATGATGAAATTTACTATAATATTTTTCAAATGCATGTTATTGTAGACCAAACTTTGAATAATTAATATAGGCTATGCATGTTTACATAAAGGTTTAGTGACAACCAATACACTGATCCAGGTCCACAGAATTTCTTTTGTGTGTCATAATGTGGAAGAACATATCAGTCATATCTATCATCAGTTGAATAAAGAGTTGAAATACTAGCTCTTAATGTAGAGTCATTGAAACGAAAGTTTCGTTTACTCCACAAAGTTTAACCGAACACTGAAACTTGCACTTGCACTTTGGAAAGGGGAAATAGTTCTCGGTCACCCACGCCATTAGGATTAACAAGAAAATCAGATTTGGTCTCGAGATCAGCTGAAAGGAGCTTTATAAGGAGACTGCTGGAATGTGGCTGCATGGTCACTAGTACACAAATCCCTGTAATCATCACACTTTTCACAAAAGTCTCAGAAACAGTGAACCATATCTGTCTGCATTTAAAGTAGCACACTTTCAAACATTGTTATAACCTAAATCACTGTCTAGAATATACCACAGTAAAACCAATGTGTATGTCATAAAAAATGTTATTCTCATAACATTTCGCCAGCATCACCACAGCACCATCAGCAGCAGAAGCACGCCCTTTAGTAACTTTCTATTGACCCCGCCCACTCTGCTAAACGATTGGCTCTGGTCAGCTCAGCCAATATTTTCAGCCTTCCTGAATGGCCCAGAGACGTGCCAATCATGAGTGTTTAGGTGTAGCTGGAGTTACAGGATACGGCAGATTACTGTAAATGTGTAATGCAGAGACGCTGACTGCCCGGTAAAAATGGATAAACGGGGATAATGCAAATCCTTGCTCAGCCTTCTACAGGCATATGACTAGTTTGAGAAAATACTAGACTTTTTTATATTTAACCTACCTCGGGAAGGCCAATAACAGAACCGTAAACAGACCTGGACAATTGCATGATGCTCATTCATTAGCAGCTAACGTTAATCAGCTTTTACGATGAATGACAGAAGTAAGCAAGGGTCAGTTAAACATTAATTTGTGAGACAAAACAATATCATCCTTTAAACGCAGGTGTAGTACAACTGCATTGTACTATGCTGAACAGCATGTATCAGTCATTGACCGCGCGCGCGCGCACGTAAAATCTTTTATCTGCCAGAAAAACATGATCCCTTCAGTTTCTGTCTCCATCATCAACAGCGTGCAAAACAGAGCAAGAAAACCCCACAAAACACGCAACCGAATCCGTAGTAAATGTATAAGCATGCGCGTGTCTATGTGTGTGTGTATATGCGCGGGCCCGTGACAGCGCAGAAACGCGCCGCGCTCGCTACTCACTCTGCGGTTTGTTCGGAGCGCCGAGGGAAACCGCTCCCGGAGACACCCCTCCGTTACCGCTGCCCAGAGCTCCATCACCAAGATCCGAGAGCAACGGAGACCGCTCGCCGTCCGCCATAACGAGAGCGAGGCGTAAAGAGGGGGGAGCGGCGAGAGCTTGTATTGTTGTGCTACCGGAGAATGTGTGTGTGTGTGTGTGTGTGTGTGTGTATGGAGCCCGCCTGCGTCACACTGGTACGTCCGCTGCTGTGGCAACGCGTGTGCGCATCCGTGCGCTCGGGGGGTGTATTGCATGAAGCCCCTGAGCAATTACGCACGAAAAGCTGTGCTTTCTGTCACTACAATGCAACCATTTCAAAGAGTACTAAATAATATGGAGCCAAATCAGTCTCAAAATAATACATTTACAAAATAAAAGTCAGCACTATTCACATTTACAAAATCCAATTAGTCAATTTGTGAATTCTGAAGTAAAAATCAAAAAAAAAATTTGTCATATGAATAGAATTTTCATATTTTTTTAAATCCAGTGGCAGATCTGTGAATTTTTAATTTAGAAACCATTTAGAAACAGGTGATTAATAATTATATGAACGTATGATCCCATACAGCCATCCCACCACTTTTAAAATGACTGGTACGCCCCTGTCAATTTATCTATATATATATATATATATATATATATATATAAATACACTATATATATATATAAATACACTATATATATATAAATACACTATATATATATAAATACACTATATATATATATATATATATATATATATATATATATATATATATATATATATATATATATATATATATATATATACATATGTATATTATAGTTACTATAAATAAAAGTATTCTTATTATTATACAATTATTCTTCAAAATAATCTTAAATGTAACTGGAAAACAATGTTAAGATAACTGGAGTGATCTGCTGAGATCATTTAAGAAATTACTTTTGCATAAATATTAATTTTTTTGATTGAAATTCTATTGACAATTCAATAAAATACAAAAAAAGATGTTTTATAGAATTATCTGTCGTCTTAGACTTGACACATGGCAGAGAATTAGGTTTAAGTCTTACCTTCCTGACTCGTCATCCCTCCTTTTTGCTTCATACAAAAAATCTATGAGGAGGCATGCTTAGTAAGGTCACCATCATATTGTTTATACTTTAGTTTTGTCCACTTGCAAAACAAAAAAGGCTGTTATGCCGGTTTTACAACGCATGAGCGGCGCGTAACAAGCAGGTAGCCTGCTTTTTTGGCGCGCATGTTTACCACTCTTAATAAATACACTTGCATATGAAGTAAATCATATCTCAATGCATTTACTGGGGCACTGGAGATTTTTACTGGGGCACGTGCCCCAGTGAATTGGGTCTAGCGACGCCCCTGCGCAGAAGTATGCGGAGGGACCTTTAATTTTGCAGGAACCTGGGTCAAGCGTTTCTGGCGAACTGTATGCTGTTACAAAATCACCGCGTTTAAGGTCTATTTTCTTTAAAAATGAGTGATCTTCACTGCATGATTAATATGCGTTATAAAGTAGGGTCTTCGAATGTACAAGAAGCACTGCATTAAATTAAATTTTTCCGCTCCATGTCTTGAACAAAATATGAACATTTATTTTACCTCAGTATATTCAATAAAGTTTCTGCACTAGCCTGCTAATCCTGCATGCGTGTAAACGGCTTTTTATCACGTTTTACGCTTGAACAACTAAATGAACGCTGAAGTCTATTCATCTGATTATATTTTAATTACATTACAACATAAATGCTGTAAATTGAACTGTACAAAATGAAAAAAAAAATCACATTACTGTTCACCAGAAGTTTATCAGTATAAGAAGAAACACTAGCTGTGCAAAAACCCTATTGGTAGCACTGACAGATTATTGGGAGGATTTCTGTGATGACACACTCAGAGTTAGCAAATGTTGTAGGTTTATTAGTAGGAAACAGACAACACAAAAGTTAAGGAGTGCACAGGTAATCATCATCGGACACAGGATTACTGCAGAAATAATATGGTATGCATGGGCAAATAACCAGGGTTTTGTTTCAAGCAGCAAGAATTGGTGTATGAGTGAGGAGGCGTCACGGTGGCGCAGTGGGTAGCACAATCGCTTCACAGCAAGAGGTCGCTGTGTGGAGTTTGCATGTTCTCCCCGTGTTCGTGTAGGTTTCCTCCGGGTGCTCAGGTTTCCCCCATAGTCCAAAGACATGCACTATAGGTGAATTGAATATACTAAATTGGCTGTAGTTTAAGAGTGTGAATGCAAGCGTGTATGGGTGTTTCCCAGTGGTGGGTTGCGGGTGGAAGGGCATCTGCTGTGTAAAACATATGCTGGATAAGTTGGCGGTTCATTCCGCTGTGGCGACCCCTGATTATTAAAAATAAATTAAGCCGAAAAGAAAATGAATGAATGAATGATTGAATATGAGTGATAAATAAGAACTTGTGTTGTTTAATGAATATAAATTTGCTAGGGTTTTGAATTCATGAATTGGATTTGTTTATATTTAAATTCGTCTGTTGAATTTCTGAATTAGATTTGTGTATTTCTGAATAATGTTTGGAATTCCCAAATTATATTTGTGTACTTTTTAAATGTGTTTTGAATTTACTAGTTTAATTTATGCATTTATAAATCGTGTTTTGAACTTGAAATGATTTTGTAAATGTTAATTGTGTTATGGATGTTTAGATTTTATTTTGTAAATGTATTATTTTTGAGACTGATCTGGCTCCATAATATGACCCAAGGGGCGTCTGCTCAAAAATGCAGTTTGTCATTCTTCTTAGACAGCTTTGAAATGTCTATGGGAGACACAATCAATCAGAGAAACCTTTGTTTGGTAGTCGTCAAACTATATGATCAAATACAGCAGCTCCATGTACTTCTGAATATAAGGAATTTATGGCATTTTTAGCAAGCATCTGACGTTCTCAGACGTGCAGACCCCCAAAACTCTATACTTTGTCACTAACTTTCAAACCACTAACTTTTACCCATTTGTCATTAACTTTTCATTAATATCAAATATATATTTAAATATAAGCTCATGTGAATATATGTATGCACTTTTTTACATGAAATACTATTTGAAGATGGGACATTATATTTCACTCATATTATAAATTTACATTTTTGTATTTTAATATTTTTTCGCTTCTAGTTTTAACTAAAATTATTTGTATTTATTGTATATTTACATTCTTCTTATAGAGTTTTTAATAATTTGTATGCACCCAGGGTCTAAGAGTAACACAATTTCAATCCTCTGTATGTCTCTAGACAATAGTAGCAGACAATAATGCTGACTATTATTCATTCAGTCATTTTCTTTTTGGCTTAGTCCCTTTATTAATCCAGGGTCGCCCCAGCAGAATGAACCACCAACTTATCCAGCGGATGCCCTTCCAGCCGCAACCCATCACTGGGAAACAACCACACTCACACTCATACACTATGGACAATTTAGCCTTCCCAATTCACCTGAACCGCATGTCTTTGGACTGTTGGGGAAACCGGAGCACCCGGAGGAAACCCACGTGAACACAGGGAGAACATGCAAACTCCACACAGAAACACCAACTGAGCCAGCCGAGGCTCGAACCAGTGACCTTCTTGCTGTGAGGTGGCAGCACTACCTACTGCACCACTGCGTCGCCATGCTGACTATTAGTTATTTGTAATATTGAAATACGCACTTGCATTTTATGTATTCTTTGTTATAAAATACATAATTTTTGTTATTTAATTAAATGTGGCAGATTCATTCCACCGTGGCTGTGAAGGAAAGGACTAAGCTGAAGGAAAATGAGTAAGTAATTAGATGTGGACATCAAAATTGTGTCTTTCCCATATATTTGTATCTTATTTGATACATCAGGTTTTTATGGCTAATATAATCTAATTAAATCATTGAAAAGAAAAAGCACTGCATATGCATTCAGGACTACAGAGGTCCAAATTAAGCTAATTTAAAATATGTAATTTGGCCCAGTGTCAATTTATAAGGCCGAAGGTTTAGGACAAAACTCTGACAGCTTCTAAACTCAGAAATAATGAGTGTACCTATTGAAATGGTATTTGATAGATCTGAAAGTGTAACAGTGACTGTTATTATTTGCAATAATAGCTTCTGTAAGCCAATACTTAATCCTAATTAATGCAGTTTGCTTTAAAATATGTTTTAGAAACATAAAGAGAAGCAATCATGAATTAAAAAACATTACCGATTGTATTATTCTGAAAATTACATCCAGGAAATAAAGGAATTCACAATCATGCTGAATTTAAAAGTGATTTTATAATACTGAATAACTTCTTACACAGACTTTCGATCCTTTCCACTTTCGAAGCTGTTGATTTGGTTTGGAAAATGATTTGGAAAGGGTTTAACATTATGGAACAGCTCTAGAACTGTATCTATAGAAGTTATTGAGTACATTGTAGTGCAGCTTTGTCTATCTTTCTCTTTGTTTCCCTCAGGTCAAATTAATGCAGTCCATTGGTCTGTTCATCGGCAGCGTGATCTCCAGTTCTTCCCTTTCTGTAATGAATCTGGCATTGCCCTCCTGTTTGTGGACTGGGTGAGGCAGGTGAAGGCCCAACTTACTGAATCAAGGAATACGTGCAAATATATTTTTTTTTATATTTAATGAACACTAGATGGAGAATTGTCAAATATTGTAGAAAATAGTTCACTCACTACTTTGGAGTTCTGAGATCCAGAAATGTCTCCTTCACATCCAGCACCAAATCAGATGTTTTTGTATCTGGCAGTTTAATTCTTACCTTACATAAGAGAGAGAGAGAGAGAGAGAGAGAGAGATAATATGTCTGCATGAAGGGCTTTATTCTGCATAAACAACCACAGATGTACATTATCCTGCTTATTACTTGGCTTCTGATGAACAAACGAAACAATTGTACACAAAACATTGATTGATCTGAGTTTATTATCTGAGTTATATATTAACTTTTTAATTAAACTTAAACTTAAATTAAAAGTTGACAGAAACAAAACGTATAATATACATTACTTATTATACAAACACTTACTTGTTATACATTATTATTATTAGCAATATTTATTATTCATATTATTTACATTTATGTGTATGAACGTATTCACTAATGATCAATATGTTTCCTGGTACTCAAATGAGCCTGTGTTATTCATTTAATTGGCTGTTATTGGGGAATAACATATAGAGTGCATCCAGAAAGTATCAATTGAGCTTCACTTTTTACATAATTTTTTATGTTACAGCCTTAATCCAAAATGGATTAAATTCATTTATATCCTCAAAATTCTACACACATGCCCCATAATTACAATGTGAAAACGATTTTTTGAAATTGTTGGAAATTTATTAACAATAAAAAACCTGAAAAATCAAATGAACATAAGTATTCACAGCCTTTGCTCAATACTTTGTTGATGCACCTTTGGCAGCAATTACAGCCTCAAGTCTTTTTGAATATGATGCCACGAGCTTGGCACACCTGTCTTTGGGAGCTTTTGCCCATTCCTCTTTGCAGTACCTCTCAAGCTCTATAAGGTTAGATGGGAAGCGACGTTGTACAGCCATTTTCAGATCTCTCCAGAGATGTTCAATAGGATTTAGATCTGGGCTTTGGCTGGGCCACTCAAGGAAGTCACTCCATTGATATTTTGGTGGTGTGCTTTGGGTCATTGTCCTGCTGGAAGATGAACCGTCGCCCAAGTCTAGAGGTCAAGAGCACTCTAAAGCAGGATGTCTCTGTACATTGCTGCATTCATCTTTCCCTCTATCCTGACTAGTCTTCCAGTTCCTGCTGCTAAAAAACATCCCCACACAGCATGATGCTGCCACCATCTTGACTGTAGGGATGGTATTAGCCTGATGATGCGTGGTGGCTGGTTTTCTCCAAACGTAACGTCTGGCATTCACTCCAAAGAGTTTAATTTTAGTCTCATCAGACCAGAGAATTTTGTTTCTTATAGTCTGAGAGTCCTTCAAATGCCTTTTAGCAAGTTCGCGGTGGGGAGTGGCTTCCGTCTGGCAGCTTCCGTCTACCACGACCAGCTCTAGGAAGAGTCCTGGTGGTTCCAAACATCTTCCACTTACAGATGATGGAGGCCCCTGTGCTCATTAGAACTTTTAGAGCAGCAGAAATTTTTCTGTAACCTTCCCCAGCCTTGTGCTTAAAGACAATCCTGTCTCAGAGGCAAAGGCTGTGAATACTTATGTACATGTGATTCTTCAACTTTTTTATCTTTAATAAATTTGCAACAAAAAAAATAAACATTTTTGCATTGTCATTATGGGGTATTGTGTGTAGAATTTTGAGGAAATAAATTAATTTAATCCATTTTGGAATAAGGCTGTAACATAAAAAAGTGAGAAAGTGAAGCTCTATGAATACTCTCTGGATGCACTGTACCTTGGAATGTTGTGATTGACCAATCAGAATATAGTATTCCAAAGAGCCATGTAATAAAAGATAATATTACAAGTTTGAAAATGAAGCCATTTGAGAACAGTAAATGCATTTATTCTAAAGCATCAAAGCCAACCCAAATGAAAAATACTATAGAATTTAATAGTAAATACTGTACTGTTTTTGAAAGATACTATAGTAAAGTAGTTGAATGTATTGGTTGTGGTAATTCTATAGTTGCTATGGTAACATAACTATAATAATAAAAACAAATGATCAACACTGTAGTTTTTTTACAATACAGGGTATAATTTACTTAAATACACTATAGTTTACTGTAGTAAAATCTAAAGTATACTACAGTATTTTAAAGTTTTTTGGTTCACTATATTTAATTCTACAGCACTCTTTATTAACACAGTGGTGTAAAAACATATACAATATAAAACACTTTACTGTAGTTCGGTTTAAAAAACACTAGAGTATTATTTTCTATAAATTACTATAGTATTTTTCATATGGAAATTTCTTTCAGGAAAGAAAAGAACATTTCAAAACCCAAACTTTTAAGCTTAAATGTGAAGCTTTAGATCTAAAACTTTAAATCAGTCTGTAAATCCACAGTGCTTTGAGCTATAAGATTAATGTTGTATTAAATGTTTAAGATTATAAGTGAGGAATGAGCGGTACCAGCATGCTTTCACAACACATGGATGAGGGGTCTTTTCTGCTTAAGCCGAGAAACAAATCTTCAGTCCCGACAGACTGTTTCAGCACAATCTCGTACCTCATTGTAGAAACACACACACAGGTGTAGATCAGCTCAGTTACTTAGCTCAAATACAGTAAGATTCTGACATGCATGTGTTTTGGCGTACTCTGGTTGTGGTCGTGGATCATTGAGGTCATCAAAATGTGCCCCTTCAGTCACCTCAGCCTCATCCCAGATGTCTTTGCTGTTCTTCTTCACATAGGCACTAGTGCTACTTACTGTAGTTGAAAACAAGACTTCACATTTTTATGTCCTCGTCAAATTCAAATTACTATGGTATTTATAAATACATAGAATGCATATTAAACACAAGTAAACATTCTCCATTAAAGTTTCAGATAAATTTGAAAATAAAATGTTCAAATATGGGTAAATAAATCTTTCGAAATCAGTGTAACAGATTTATTTATGTACTGTAAAAATGAAAAAAAAAAAAAAAATTTCTGACCTGTATTTGTTAAAATACATAAAATATGTAGTGATCATGTCTATTTTTGTTGTATTTTAAATGAGTAAAAAACTTTTGCTGACAAAATGGGTAAAGCCTAGTGGTTTAAAGGATAGTGGAGAAGTACAAGAAAATTAAATGACAATTATTAATAGTATTTTGTGGCTCAGTGGTTAGCACTTTTGCCTCACAGCAAGATGGTCACTGGTTTGAGCCCCGACTGAGTCAGTTGGCATTTCTGTGTGGAGTTTGCATGTTCTCCCTGTGTTGGTGTGGGTTTCCTCCGGGTGCTCCAGTTTCCACCCCAAGGTCCAAACCCATGTGCTAAAGGTGAATTGGGTAAACTAAATTGGCTGTAGTGTATGTGTGTGAATGAGTGTGTATGGGTGTTTCCCAGTACTGGG